>NC_039513.1:6299869-6646736 GCF_003672135.1 Ooceraea biroi | reverse complement strand
TACAATTACGTTAATATGCGTAAACAATGTGCGTAGTTAATATAGATATGTAATTCATGTCCATACAAAATGCACGTGCATCCGTATGAATGCACTTATAATTAATTATCATTCTTATTATCGTTATTATGTCGCAAAATAAATAATATCAGAAACTGTATATCATCAGAACAACAAGATAATGCAAATGAAAGCTGTTCGTCAATATTAGGTGGAATAAATCGATAAATATTGCATTTATGTAGCAGAGAAGATGGATAAATTATTTAATGCACCAAAACTGACGCACGAGCTCATTGACATTTAAGTATGAATTAACAAATAAAGACTTAAAATTATGTAGTCATTTCTATTTCGTCCCGTTACTTTTTGTCTATAACTTATCGATCTGTTACAATGGCATCACGTGAGATGGATGAGATGGCTCGAATCGAAAGTTTCGCGTTACTTTTCGATTCGGTCTGCGTTTGCCGTACAAAGAGACCCATGAAAAGATAACACCCGTTAGATTGGAAAACTTTGGTTCGCGGAGTTCGGGCACTTTGGCACTTCATGGAAACGAATGACAAGCAGGAAGTAAAAAATTGCTCGGGTCATTCATTATCGCGAAATCGATAGTTCGATCTTTGCTTAGAAGCCTCGATCTACTTTTATTTTTTTATCCTTCCATTTCTGTCTTTTTGCATTGCATCTCTCTCTCTCTCTTTCTCTCTCTGTGGTCTCTCGGTGACTTCTTTTTCAGTTTGTCAAGTCTTAGTTTCTCAAGGCTTTAGCCAAGTCTCTTTTAGTTTGCGCGAAAAGTTTTCCTCTAACAACAAGAGAGAATAGCAGTGAAGCATTTAAGTGCAATAAATAATCGTAAATCCAAAGAAGAAACAATAGTATTGACGATGTTAGGAGAGATGTTAGGAATATGCGTAGGTAACATATGTATCTAGATAGATACACACAGATTTAACTATGTATATAGATATCTAGCTGTATATGCAACTCAAATAGAATGAATAAATCAAACGCAAAGGAACAAAAACGGAGAAAAGCTCTTTGACAGTGAAAGAGCAAGTCAGTCGTGGTTGCAACGGAAATACGTATCTCGGTAGAAGAATTGACGATACGAGAGACGTGCACGATATTAAATATATACCCCGCGTACAAGAGAGAGGGAAATTGCGTATTTCCGGCCAGTCGTAAAGCCCGACGTAAAGCCGGACGTCGCGTCGGGATCGTCGATATCGCGGACACGCGCAAAAAAATCCCCGTCAATGCTCACGCACGTTAAGTGATATCGTCGAAGATACGATGAGGCGGAAGAGATTGATATTTCTCCGCTCCGATAAATCGGACGGGACGAATCTCTGTCGAGGCGTAAGAGCGGTTTTATTGGTTTTATCTGTCACGCGCGCGGAGCCGAGTCGCATCGAGTCGAGTCAAGTCAGTCCCGAATCCCGGACTCCCGGCTGTTACTCTCGATTTCGCGCCCCGCCGGAACTTTTATTAAATCGCCTGATTTATTGTCGTTCCAGAGGAGTGCACGGCCGACAGGTGCAGCAAGGTGCCGTGTTCTCACGGTGGAAAATGCCTGACAACCGGGGGCGACACGGCTGTCTGTCTCTGCCCACTCGGCTATACAGGCGATCTCTGCGAGACCCGGGTCGACCTGCAGGTAATCGAATCAATTTTGCACGAATTATAAGCACGGGACATTCAAGCACGTGGAGGAGAAAGCTATTGTGCGTGGGACCATCATCTAGTAATATGCAGTCCCACAGATCTCGTCCTCGTTGCACCACAATTTAGCGGTAATTAACGGAACTGTCAGGAAAACGTTTGCTAAAGAATCGGATGGAGGGACAACTTTCGAATCAATTTCATATAAATGGTTAACGAACTGCTGATGCACTGCTTCGGCGTGTCTCAGTGATATCGAAATTTTTTTTAAGTGAATACCGAATATACTATTATGCATTACTACTCGTGTTCATTATATATTACCGCGTCTTATAATATATGGAAAATTCATCGCGCGGATTTTATCGACGCGATGATAATTTTTCACGCGCTGCGTGATGGTGGTAATGTTTTTATCACACAACTATGTCATATAATGTAAAATATAAAATCTAATTGTTCAGTGAATTCAGTAAATTAATCACAGTTATGTCGTATAATGTAAAATCTGATTGTTTTGGAATAGTGCCTTTGTGGAACAATTTGTCATGTCTTGGCACACATTTATATCGTGAAATATTACCAAAATAGATATAAGATTTAATTACCAAATACGTATATGTTAAAATAGATATAAAAGTTACTGTTCTCACAAATAGAGAACAACTATGTGCTCGATTTTCGTGTAAAAAAATGTATGTGCTTTACTTTTTCATTTGATTGAATCTATTGCTCCCGCTTGCGTATAAATATCTATGATTTTCCAATCCAATAATAGACAATAAATTTTTAATCTCACATGAATACTACAAATGTCTCCGTCCGTAAATGCATAATTGCGTAATGCATAATTTGCCATAATGTATTTTCGGATTGTGAGATAATCATAAAATTATCTTTATATACACAACTATTTTCGCGACGGATTAATGTACCTATATATCTGTTGCACGTCGATTCAATCGTTTTTTAATTTGAGATATCACAGGAAAAAGTGCAAAAGTAACAAATAGATTGAGAATGAAAAAAAGTTTCCATTGAGATTGAACCAATTCAATTTCTCTCCAATTCAAATTCAAATTTCTCTGATTTGAGAATATCGACGTGCGCACTGTTACTCCACGATATTTTATGTATTATCCCTCTGGATATTCGAACGATATTGTAATTATGCTTGTTGACGCACAGATACTGAACACGTTAACATCGTATCGTACGCAACGTTGTTACGTTATGCCATTACGTTACGGATGTTTGGTTGATTGTACAAGCGGTTTACGCTATCCTAGGATCCGGTTGCATCAACGTGTAGATTGAATAAGCTTAGCTTAGGCATCAGGTGTCTCTTTCTGGATTAGATTCGCATCCACCTTGTTATAGAGAGAAAGAACATGTAGTCCTCTCTCTCTCTCTCACTACCACTTTTGATAACTCTTGGTTCCATCGTTTCCTTTTTACAAGTAATAATTTCTACTTCGGTAAATGTACATATAAACTTTCGTTATACATGAAATATTTAGGATATTCTAATATTTTCTCTCTAACGTAATTATTATTTTACTCATGTTTAATTAAAAATCCATTTAATAGCAATTTACATTTGTAATAGCGTAAACTGCAGAATGCACAGTCAGAGATATTTAATTTTGGGTTAAGAGAAAAAAGTTACGGGATTATTGCGTTTTTGCAGATACTACCGTATTAAAAAAAATTGTCTTACGCTCTGTACACAGTTTTACATTACGAGAGTTTATATCATTGTAATTTATTCAGGTTGTCCCATTACTTTCGCGTAAAATATCGTTGCCACCGTTTACTATACCGTTTACATCGTTTAGTATTAAAAAGTGCCTCTGAATATGCATTATTCCGCTGCGTCAATGCCGTGGATGTGCCGTCGCAAAATGCGACAGGACGCAGGAGGATCGATCGCGTCCAGTCGTTTCGCAAATAATGCATTTAGCCGCGCAATAAGCGGCCGACTGCGAGTAATTAACACTCATGTCGCTAACGAGACGGCTTAAACGAGTACAAAGACATAACACGCGCCGGGGAATTCGGACGTATGTGTACGTGTACGTCACAAAATACTTGAAAATCCGCGGCGCGTCCTGAAATTCTCGCGATTTATAGGGGATGACTTAATCGAGCGAGTGCGGCCGCTTTCGCCGGAATCGGAAGTCACCGTATGCGGCCCGTGTTCGTATACGTGTGCACAGTCACTCGTGGATTATGCATGGTTATATACGATATCGATTATGGCAATGGCGCGGTAGATAGAGAGGTGTACGGTCCGATGCGATGAAATTGGTATCGGCATTCGACCGATATTACTTCCGGCGCGGCGCGAAATGACACTGAGTACCGAGCTATAAAGATTCATTCACATGCATCACTGACGCGGTTCGGTAGCCTGCCTTTGGATGACGTGTCGATGTCCATTTACAAATGTAAATGGCAACTGACATGCTTCCGACAATGTAATCTGCGGTGATGGATAATATTGCGGATGTGACGGGACAATGCAAATTAAAAATTGCTTTTTCGCTTCAGAATAGTATTTGGCAACTCGAAAAAGTTATTTAGCTTTAAAAAAAATGCTCAAAAACATTCGCTTTTTCATCAGCTAAATAAACAGAAGTTTTAATAGTTATCTTTATGTTCTGCTCACGTGACAACAGCAGCCAGCTGCAAGTAGCATATTAAAAGCTAAAAGGGTTCTGTAATGCGTTCTGCACGCGAAAACCGCAGGTAGATCCTTAGTAGGGGGATGTTTCTTCCGCAGGTAGATCGCTGCATTCCCGATCTCAAAATCAAAACGTAAACTAGCTCAAGAAACGACCATAAAGGGCTCGAGTTAACGAGTATCACTTCAAACTCGAAACTCGTTCTCGAACTTCCTGGCCTCGCCCGGCTGTTCCCGAGTTTAATTCCATTAACGTACAAGCGGAGGAGATATAGTCGCAATAACCAAATGTCGCCGGAATATCGTCGTAATTTACGGTGGCAGCCATTTTTGTGGTATTCGTCGGAAGACGCCGTCGGATGTCGAAATAAAATGCCAATGCTGAAGTAAAACTGAACGGCGCGGCATGCTCTTATTGCAAGAAACGCTCGTAATACACTTTATTAGCTCGTTTGCGTGAGACGGAGAAGATAATGCTCTTTCCAGTAAAGTGCAAATAAATATCGAATGAATTTTCTTATCGGGATAGAGAAGGTAAAAGTGTACGCACCATTATCAGACTTTGTAGAGTAAGGCAAAATGTAGAAGAATATGGAAGAGACCAAATGTTTATAAAAAATTATTTTATATTTATATTTCAGAAATTACCAAACAAATATGATTAAAAATATTAAAGTGATGACTTTTCGGAGTTTTACAATTATCTATAATTATTCCTATATTAAATTCCATATAATTGATATAATATAAAGGTCAATGTATTTTCTAATAATAAAATAAAATCAGATATTTATAAAGAACGATATTGTATCATACAAATTTTATATTTCTACGAATTCAATATTATTTATAATCAATTTATATAATTATTATCACGAAATATTCATATATAAAGATCATAAATTCATTTTATATTATATATAAAATAAATATGATATTCTGCTACATTTATTTTTATTTGAAGCATACCACATATAACAGAATAATCGACAAAATGTAACAGTATTATATTATAATATTACATATGATATTATATATTTTAGTGCCATAAAAACTTTGTATGTTCAGCACACAAAAGCACAGCAGGAAACGGTATTTCTCTGAAAATAACAGATTAATAGAGCCAATGAAGCGTTACTTTCAAAGATCAAATGATAATTTCCGGTGATAAAACAATATTTTCGCGTTAGCGATATTCGGAACAGACAAGGGAACGTGTGCGTACCTCGATAAAGTCACGATATAACATTGCGGGGCTGCAAAACGATTTTGCAAAAAATTTGCGAACCTATCGGGGATTATGCGCGCTGTTCCATGCACCATGAACATCAGGACGACATAAGCCGGACAGAAGGATCGTGTCGTAAGCGGTGAGAAAGGGTGGTTTCCCCGTAGGGGAAACTCTTACGAGTTTCTGGTCTTTCGCGCATAATACAAGGTTACTTCTCTCCCGGCTCTCTTGCGGGAGCTGCTTATCACCAGGACCGTAGCCTTCACGTGGTGGCAAAAGGGTAGAAGGACAAAGCTAGCACATAGGCGCCGAACGGGATGGTTCGAAATTTCTTGAAAAAGCACATCCCGCACATCAGACTTAACGGCGCGGCGTGCAGTCAGGATTCCTGCCGTTCTACTATAATTCATTTACACCACACTCGCCTCCGCACTTCGAGACGTCGTTCGCGTTTACGTTCCTTTGATTCTACGAATTACATGTCGACGATTCGACGAAAAGTGCATCAAAGCACCTTTGAACGTCCGAAAGCGAAGAGATTGAATAAGTTTAGAGGAAAGCGGAATGAGATAGATAGGAAAATGATATTGTAATACGAGTTGTGTATAATGGAGCATATACTCGTTGAAACTTATAATATTTCTTTAAGAGAGACATGAATAATTCTTCAGCTGAGAGATATTAAAGCAGAACAGATTTCGATGAACTACATTTCAACTAATTTCAAATGAAACTTCGCGAAGGGATTTCGAAAGGAATTAAGGGCATATCAAAATATTTAATAATTTTAATTTCATATACATAGAAGGCAGAGAAAGAACAATTTTAATTTTTGAATTAATTTTATTATTGCTCAATAGCATGCAAGTCTAAAAAAAAATGAGAAAGAAGAACATTGCTGTCACATAAATATATAAATATTGTCTAGAGTTTTCCTTTTGAAAAAGACCACAAATTATCTAATTTTCTAATATCTCAATCTAATATCTAATATCTAATCTAAAATGAAAGCTTTCATTTATTTATCTCGAAAGGAGTTCCTTGAAATATTCATGTTGAGAAATTTCTTGCACAAATCATAATTATGAACGTATTAATAATCAAGTAACTGTCGATGGGATAGATGCGTTAAGTTTTTCTACTCTTGCCGCGTATTATCTTTCGTACTTCAATATTTAAAATCACGAGAGAGAATAATGCATGTACTAACTGCTTCTCTTCTCTATATGTGTATCTAATATATTTTTAACACAAGTTTGTTCATTCTTTGCGGGCTAAAGGCGGTAAAAAGAACACGAATAAATCCGAAATAAAAATTATTTTAAAACGCAAAGGAATATATATCGCCCGTCTTACATTTAATGATACATTTATAAATGAATACGAATGTCGTTGTATACGCTGATTTTCCACTCGAACCTCGCGAAACGTCGGCGTATCATAATTCGACGAGGGATACTGCGCGAACGTTTACGTTTTGCGCTCAATCTTGAGAACTAACTGACGTACAAACAATTACGAGGCAGTCTCATTAAGGCGGGAAACAGCTCGCTTCGACCTCTTACAGTTCTCAAGGCATTTGAATGCAGCTATATCAAGGATTATCCGAGACAGTGACATACGGCGTATTTGCATTTCGATTTACGAAAAGCGCAAAATCCCGCGCCGGCCGTAAATTAAATAACAACATCTGTTCCGAGAGTTTCTCCATTTTATGCTTGACGATGAGAAGAAGAATTATCGCAGCCCCCGCAAGAGAAACGTGCACGTGCGAGAGCAAATGTGAGCGACTGTAATAATAAGAAATATATCACCGAGATACATCACGCGGCTTTAAGATCGTTGAGTAAAGCGCGACAGAGACTTGTCTCCAACCAACGATACCTGGAAAAACCGGAAACGATGGAAGAAAGATGAGGAATATTTTTGTAATAATAAAGAAACCTTTTTTTTCACGAAATGTATTCTTAGTCACAATAAAAGATCCACGATGAAGGAAGTATCATCTGGATGAACAAATCTAAATGAATCAAGTTGATTAATTCGATTCATCGAATCATTCAACACCGAAATGCAAAAATGATTGATTGTAGGTACCTATACGGTGAATTTATTCGATTAATTGACACTCTCGAACGGACTCGTTCACCGTCGAAGCGTTTAAAATAAACGAGATAACGGATGCGGACGCGTCATCCGGCGTCTCCTCCGACGGGCGGCGATTAAGGGTGGGCGGTGGCAAAAACGGGAATGCATTTGCCCCGGTAACGACATTTCCATGCAATCTCAGACCACACGGTGTTTTATTCCCGCAGGTTCCATCCTTCAACGGATCCTCTTACCTACGTTATCCAGGATTGGCGGACACGTCGCTGTCGTGGCTGGAATTGTCCGTCACGTTAAAACCGACCGCGCCGGACGGCGTGATCCTATACAACGGCCATCACAGCGATGCCACCGGTGACTTTATTGCGCTCTATCTCTCCTCAGGCCACGTGCAGTTCACCTTCGACCTCGGAACAGGACCTGCCACTTTGAGGTAAGCCGATGGTCCTCGACGAAGTTCTGAACGGGCGGTTCTCCGCGGGCGTAACGAACAGCTCGGGGTGACAATCCACCCTCGAGCTATTCGTTTCGTGATAGACATTACTCGCGTCGCGTCCCAGAACGCAGCGGAATGGCGCGTTCGTCGGAACGACGGGCCGCTAATTGCATCGTTTGCGTATGCACGGTGCGAGACAATCCGCGTTAATTAAACGACAAGCGTGTCGATAGCGCGCCTGTGTCCACAGTGAAACTTTTTGCGGCAACTCGGGCCAGTCAGGCCTTTTGCGCCCTTGTTTTGCGAACAGCTGAACGTTAACGGCAACAATGTTAATTGCTCGAACCGATTTAATTCGTTGCAGTAATTAACGATGAAGGAGATTATTGTCAAGCGTTATCAGAAGCTACGGCTACTCTTTTATTAAAAATGTTAAAGGTATTAAACAAATGGGCTATTTTTCATGAAAGTATGACAATATGAGTTGTCAATCGTGTTGCAAATAAATAAATGTAATAGTTTTTATAAAAAGCGAAACGCTAATGCTAATTTATTTATTCAAATTATTTAACTGGTTAAAATCATGGCAACTGAAATTATTTTTAAGCAAAATCAATTAAACACATAAAGAAAGGCTTTGTCAGAAACTTTTGATAATTACGGGCAAGTTATTATTGTGCTTTTTAAATATCAATTGTAATTAAAACCGAACGAGAAAATATAACTATTCAAATATTGTATTCTCAGAATAAAAAAAATTAAAAAATCTTAAAAAGATTTCATATTAAAATTGATAGTATTGAAATTTTGTGGACATTATTTATGAGAACGTCTACAATACATAAAACAAAACTCTATGAAATAATAATAAAATATAAAGTTTTTTCTTTTATATTTTTCGGTACAAATATAGAGAAATATTGTATACAAAAATAGCGTTTTATAAAATTCTTTGCAATTTATAGACTTTTTTTATCCAACAATCAAATCTTAAATTATAAACATTGCTTAATATTTCTAGATCTAGGATGCGCAAATTATTTAATTTGGTACTTCTATTGAAGCACCAAATTGAATCTTTATTACAAAAAAGTAATAAATCTTTGAAATATTTACCATCATTTTTTAATACTTTTCTCCATCTATCGAGCAGCTGACAAATTCTCTCTCGAAATTTCTTCAAAAAAAAGCATTGCAAATTAATTCGCACACCTATTATAATATAATAATTACTTGTGCTGTTTATAGAATTGTCCGAGAATATGTTTTTGGAAGGTGTCCTGAACTTATTTCGTATTTGCATTCTGATGACCTCAATATCCGACTAGTTTCTATTCTGTATATGGAATCAAATCCGAATATTGGAATATCTACTTCACAATCAAATAAAATGTTGAGCAAATCCAAGAGTACAGTACCAAGCATTACAATTTTAACATAGCATATTATGTATATTATTAAAAAGCATATTTAACACAATATAAAACCTCGAGCAAGATTATCAAACATATTCTTTATCATTTCGCAATATTAATAAAAAAGGATAAAAGGACTTTTGATCTATTCACAATGCATCATAAAAGATTTTTGTGCAAAGATACTATAATGAATGAGACGCATATACAAACAGTATCTATAATACTTTTAACGCAATAATTATCCCAATAATTGGTTAAGTGCTTATCAAACGATTTTTCACGCAGAAACATCCGTATGATTATTTGCAGTTTAGTTCACTGCACTGTAATAAGTTTCGTGTAAGAATGCAACGTCTCCTTTCCGCCAACTAAAAACCGACTGCCACGAAACTTCATCGCAAAGTAAATAAAAAAAAGGGGACGTTATTACGCACGCCATTAAACATGATATTTAATCCGCAACTAAAGAGAAAAAAAAAGAAAAAAGGAGCAATTAATACAAGTTGGTCTTGAAGTTTCGAGTGCGCCGTATCGTAATAAGTGCCATGCAAAAAGTCCAATATTTCCAATTTGTGATTCTCACCCTCTCTGCTTTATTAATTAGCAATTTACTTGCCGTCTATCAACGTATCCCTTTCTCACGTTTCAACATTAATTATGCAAGAGAATTTCTTTTATTGAATACCGTCAGGGAAAGAGCGTCCGTTTGCGAGAGAGGATCCATTGTCTATGAGCGCGCCGGCTTCTCTCGCGAAATTCAAATTAAATGATCCGACTGCGGAGCCGCGTAAAGTTTCCGCGCGGTACGTGCGCAAATTTTTATTCTCGCGGAAGGAATTTCCAGGCTGACCGGCTGACGCGTCGTCTTTCCCGGACGTCGTTACGAAATCAAATCGATAAAGCGTCCGTCAATATCGAGTTAACATCGATTATAATTGTCGACACGACGGGAAGAATGACCGCGCTTGATTGTCTCGCGCGGACACGATGCGGACAAGGCGTCGTTTCAATTTTCCAAAGTGCAAATCTCGTTTTCACTCTTTCGGCGTTAACATGTTTTCGCCTGGGCTTTATTTCGACGGAAGTACTATTGCCTCGGGCAAAATGTTTTTCAATGTTAGGTTTTCAACGAAACTACGGCATACGATGCAAAACAATACGTGTATGCATATCCCGCAAAACTGAAGTATGTACAACGACAAGGACGGAATGGGATTTCTCGTGAAAAAAATAAGTAGAAAATATACAGAGAAGATTTGTTCTTTTAGGAGACTTCACTTCTGAAATATTGCATTGGGCAAAAACATGGAGAATAGTAATATCTTCTCTCTTTTCAAGTTATGCTATCAAATCCAGAACTATTACACTTTGTCATATCAAATATCATATTAATTTTACCTTCTTTTTACTATTTTGTAACGTATATAAAGAAGAAAAATAATATATATTTATTAGAGATAATAATAAAATAAATATGAAAAATGTATATAAATGAGAAATTAGAATTATAATTTCAAGCATAAAATGGTAATTAAGGTATTTTCGTTTAAAATTACAAATCGTTGCGTCGAGAAAATATTATATTCCTTTATTCAATAAATAATTAACCAAAAAGTTTTTATGCAATTCTGAATTAAATTTTTGGAAAATTTTTACTTTTATTTATAATCCCATTTTATTTCCCACTTTATTATGGTCGCGCCCTTACTTTGGCTCTTTTCTGAAATGAATCAAAGGCATCTAAAAAGCAGGTCACCGCCGACATGAGACCACACTTTATTATGATATGTAGTTTGCGCACACGTATACGCGAATTCGTATCTGTATTGGGGAAACTTTCTTTCCTTTCCGCAATAAAATGCTCAGTATTTCACAAAATACCCGGCGGCTCTTCAAAAATTAATTATGTTGCATTTTGAGTGTGTCATTTGCATTACCGTTTTAGGAGCGAGAATCCGGTACGTCTGGGTGAATGGGTTGCAGTTCGGGTCTCCAGGACAGGTCGTTTGGCATCCCTCGAAGTTGAGGACGACCCGGCCCAGGAAATCCTGGCGCCCGGAGCGTTCACGCAATTATCTTTACCACTGAACCTCTATTTGGGCGGCGCGCCGTCCTCCGACATGTACTCGCCGAAGATGAAAACTATGGCCAGCTTCGTCGGCTGCATTCAGACGATCGTGCTGAATAATCGCGAGGTAAGAACACCAGGATTATACAAGCCGCTCCGAAGTTACGCGGTAGATAATGCCACCGTTGGAACGCCTCGGAGTTCGAGCCTTGCTGGTCTGGCAGATAAGACGTTGAAACTCTCACCCAAATTACTCCTGGATTTGAATTCCCATCGTCGCTTTCAGAGTTTTACGAGGGAAAAAAGTGAGTGCTGCGACGTGAAATTACGTATACAATCACAAGCAGAAAGGAGGAAACAAGTCAACAAATGCGTTCTTCCCATTTCCAAGCTTGTTCTCCGCGATGCATATAAAAAGAATGATTAATAATTTGAAAAGTGTAGTCATTTTTGCCAAGAAGACTGCCAAGAAGTAGATCTTTTTCCTGATGGAGATATTTTAGTTAACATACACAAATACACTCCTCTTTTCACTCATTTCTAGTCGAAATTCTCAAATTACGATCTGCTTTTTTCTGCAGTTTATTATTCTTATGATATTAATACAATCGTTGCTTATGATATTACTATTACGACTTGTGTTACAGGTGGGTATCCTAGCAGAGGCGTTAGGCGGAGTAAACGTGGGAAATTGCGGACACGCGTGCGAGGCCAGACCCTGCGGTGATGCGGAGTGTCGACCCCTTCGCGAGCGATTTACCTGCCGGTGTCGTCCAGGTGTGCCGCATCCCTGTCCTGCTCCGGACGATTACGCGCCCCTGATCCCGCCACCAGCGAGAGCCAGCAGCGCCGTGACATCCACGAGATACGAGAGGGCTGTGCCCAGCTTCACCGGCAGCGAGAGCTACCTGCATTATAACGACGCCGACACGATGAAAAGGTACTCGATGCGAAAACAAACGGTGTGTCAAACGCCGACAGTGACGTTGATCCTGTTACCGCCGCAGCTCCCGCAAAATCGCACTTCAATTACACCGTATTCCACATGTTGAAAGCCCATAAATAGGCGGCGAGAGTTTCAGTCCAATTAGTCCGATTTCACGGTGCTACCATATTTTATGGACTCAAATGACGCGATTGCCATCCATCCATTTTTATGAAGCGTCAGCGTGTTTACACGTTGCCCGAAGATTCCGTTATCCCCGTCTATTAACCGTCCCTTTAACAGACACGCGAGATAATTGACAGCTTGCAAAAGTTCGGTAAATGTCAAAGCGGCGTGTGCCGGTGTTTGATAAGCGGGCGGGACCGATAAACAGTGTTACCCACGTTGCGCTGCACAATCACTCCTTGACCCGCTTCAATCGCGCGCGTTAGTTTATCGAGCGCAGCTAGTTTGTTGCACACTGCGGTACAGGGCCGAGCGATCCCTGGGGGAAACTGAACGCGGATTTCGTCAGCCGTATCTCGAATTTACATCGAATATAATCAAATCACTTCTGAGCAGACATCTCCCCGAGGTAATTTTTGATTAATAAATCTCCCCGAAGATTCCTTGCTTTTGCTTGCTGCTAATTCGCGTCGCACTAAGTTGCTCGGTGCTTGCAGGATAATCAGCTACAGGGTGGACATCAACATGAGATTTCGCGCCAGCAGCAGCAGCGGCTTGCTGCTGTGGAGCGGCCGCCAGTCGGATCCTCAGGAACAGAGGGATGAGAACGATGACTTCCTCGCCCTCGGCTTGGACCACGGCTACCTCACCCTCGCGTATAATTTAGGCTCCAGCGAAGCCATGTTACGGTATAATCTCACTCGACTAGATGACGATCTATGGCATCGTATCAGGGCCGTCAGGTAAGAAAACAAGTACTTCACGGGGGAACCTTGTTAGCCGACAACCCTCCATTCTCGCCTATTTTCGTAGCATTTATTTATTTAACATATTGATCGGCGCACGAAGGGCTGAGATACCAAAGGGATGCGTTGCAGCGTGTTCTTTTGAATACACGGGCGAATAATTATTACCCACACTGCAGATTTTACGCTTCGTTTCTTAATTCGATTTTACGTTTTTGTAATTTAAGTGAATTTTTAGTTTGCGCGTTTAAGCAATTATTGTTACCGTGCAATCGTGATCTACGGTTTTATATTAATTAAACGAAAGCGGGGTTTGCTAAAAAATTTGTGACTAGTTGGAAATAGATGCTTTCTGCATATGAAATGCAGCACGTTGCATGCAAATACTGACCCGTTTTCAACTTGCCATATGTGCAGTGGCTCAGGGACACTATTTAAAATAATGCCATTTCCATAAAATTTTACAGAGCCGTGTTATTTTTCTGAGCGTTCATTAATCTGCTGTTTTATATTTTTTATATTTTACCAGAAGCGAATAAAAAGGAATGATATTGTCTATCTTTTTCTGAAATAAATTGAAAATCTTTCTGAAACATCTTTATTAAAAGTGCGAGAAGCAAAACGTTCATTCTATTTTACGTTTCAAACGGATCATGCAAGCATGAATAACGTTGACTTTTCCTAGAAACGAGCAATGGGCATCTCTCGTGGTAGATAGCGGTACTGGTGTCTCAGCATCATCCCCAGGACAACTGAGGCAATTGAACACTGATACTGGTCTTTACGTTGGTAAGTGTGCCCAAAACATAATTAATAATCATTAATAACCGCTTTAATTACTATCTTAAGTTCGTCGTAGGCATAAATCAACTTGCAATCAATGTTAGTTCACAAATTTCAACAGTAGTCATTAGTTTTGCATAGAAAAAGTTTGAAAATTTGTGTTGCAAGACAAGTTTTGTCCATATCGTCCATCAAGTCGATCAACTATCGACGCGTTTGCATTACGGGTAGTTTTAATTCATTTTCATTTAATTCAATTTGTGTCGTCTTGAAGGCGGTGCACCGGACATCGTGAGGACAACGGGCGGTAGATACACGAAGGGCATCGTGGGTTGCATCAGCGACCTCGTGCTGGACTCGGACTTCTCGGTCGCGTTGTCGTCTCCGGCGCAGGCGACCAACACGCACTCGTGCATCCCCTGAAAGAGAGATATCCGTGCCGTCCGACGTGAGGTGGTGGTGTTGTCGGGTCCATCCCGAAGCTAGGATATGAAAATTTAAGGATAACGAATCACACCGCGCGAGGGTGGCGCGCCGCGTCGAGGGAGAGTGCTCCACACAAAAAAGTGCACCCCCCCCGATATGCATCCATGGCGGCCGCGCGTAAACCACGCGCGGTCCAACATTTTTGTACAGACTCATCCTTCCACAGGTGGAACTCTCGAGAATGAAGGCGATTGAGCTGGGTCGGCAACCGACCATCGTCGAGCGCGGTCATCGGGTGATAGGCGGTTTTACTGTAAATATTAATAGGGCTATCCGAGATACCGCGGAGATGTCTATCGTTTGCCTCGCGGCATTGATCCTTGGCGCTGCGGCTTCCTGTCGATCCTTATCGGCCGGTCTTAGAATAAGTTTCAAGTAAGGTTTCAAGTAAGGTTTCTCGTCGGAGGCGTCGGGTAAATGAGATGATGACACGATTTTCCAACGATAAGATTAGACCAGGTGCTGTGCAAACACATCGTTCATCACGCAATTATTAAACAGTTACAATCGTAATTAAATAATAAGTAAATTTAATAATTGGATCATTACTTTCGCGCATTGTGCACTGTCTTTTTTATCCGACGGTCGCAGTTGCTCCATTTGACCGTGCTTTTCGAGAATCGAGATTGTCGAGAAGGAAACTGTTTTCAGAGACAACTATTCATATGATTTCTAAGATTGTTTTTCAGTGTAGAAAAGTGGTAAACTAGGGGCTAATTATAAAATGACAATTGTAAAGTATGAATGGGATATACGATGGAAGTATCGAAGCAACATATCCATTTCTCACGAGACTCATGCTGTTGATAAGGGTTTTAAAGAGATATCACTGCAAGCATGCGTGACAAAGTAATACTTTAATGTACAGTTAAACTAAATAACTGCGACGCATTTTTCTACTCCGTTTCTTCGTAAGCAATTATCACTAAGTAATCCTTTAATGCTAGCAAGATAAAAGCGTAAACTACACTCACTGGTAATTTTAAATTTATTCATTTATAATTAAGCCTTGAGCTGTGCGTGATGTTGTTAAGATTCAAATACCAGTATAGAACAGAAGATAAACGAACAGACAGAAAACTTCGCTATACATATGGTTTTTAACACAATTTATTACTTAGAGATTAATAATTGCTTAATTACTTTATTCAATATTCGTGCCATTCCACACGCGACAATTGCAAACAAAAACTGCCCTCGTTCTTATTTATTTTTTATGCAGAATGTATACACGGAATGTTTCCTTAACTAGAGGATAAAAGCGTCGAAGAAAATCGTTATTTTCAACTTATACATAAATTCTCCACGTTACATATTTTCATAAACTTCCATTAGAATTTATCTGAAATTGGTTAAAGGATGAGTCTATTTGTGGATTCTTTAAAGTTTACGTCTCATGAAGTAAATCATTACTATCTTGACTGTGTGCTGAAACAAAATTTATATTAAATTGGCAAAAGGAGCTGTACTTAAAAGGACATTCAGTGGTGCACAGAGACACATTCTTTATGCAATATGTCTGCAAGAATGTATCATCGACCAAGCCTATCCTTAAAATTTTCTATTTGCTAAATTTATAATATATCTATAATTTTTATAAAATTATAATAACATTACAATTTTACTATTTAAGCTAAAGATAAATTAAAAGTTCACTTGGACCGATAATTTGCAATTTTTTAATTGCTGTTTTATCTGTTTAAAGATTAATACTCTCGTCATAACGATTATATAGGTTTTTGTATTTCTTTAAACCGCGTCGAGGAATAACTAAACCAGGTTAGATTAAACTTAATAGCAAATATACACATTTAGTTCTGATCAAGCTCAGAAAAGTGGAACGTATCGAATCAACTTCAAAATTTTCACCTAATGTCCTTGATTAAACTGTCATTTCAACTTTGTCCATATTCGCATATTAATAGTCGCCTCTCGGAAATTGTTTCGTAACAAAGTTTACGTAAATTAGATTATTATTCGTAATAAAATTTCTACTAATAATGACGTCTATATTACAATAACAGTGAAGTAAATGAAACGGCGAAAGTGCATTAGTTTAATAATTTTGCAAACTGGCATTTCACCCAAATATTGATGCTTAAATTAGCTGCAAGCATAATGTAATAAAAGCTTCAGCATTTGTACGAGAAAATATGCATAGCATTCGAAGGAAATGGAAGTCGTTGCACTGGGACAATGCCCGGCTGGATATAAAATTTGACGGAGCGCGTCTCGAAGACGGCTTTCGGCCTAATATAAAAGATAAAAGTATGTAGAAAAAGCAACCCCTCCGCGTCAATTTTGATTATTCTCTCCGACCGGATGTTACCTTCGACACGAAGTGTTATTATATTCGATCCTTGCGAATTTAAAGCGTTCGAGATTGTCGAAAAATTTGGAGCGCGTTTGAACTGTCACTGGATAAAATCTTTATTAAAAATGCAATAGGAAAATAAAAAAAATGAAATGCTAAATGAAATGAAGAAAATAAATATCACTTGAAAAATGAAATTTGCATGTTATTGGAAACAACATCATCAGTAATAACATTTTTATTAATATAATTTAACGAAAAAATTCATAAAATATTATGATGTCAAGTATTTTTTCCGAAAAATTCATTTTGATTCAACATCAATTTATTTCTGAAACAGAATATAATTATTCAGCAGAAGTAGATAGTGCATAAAAGCAACAGTCATAAAAGTGATGTAATATTGTAACTCGGTTACTCGCAACTCGCGTACTCGCGTAATAGAGTCACGGTGTGGTCTCGCGCTACGCATATACTTGGCGCGAGACACTACCGTGTCTCTTGATAGGCAGTAATAAAGATATTATCCAGCGGCGGTTCAGGCAGCGCGTGCTCGCTGCTCTTACGAATCACTGCGTACCGCAACTTTTCTATATAATAATCATAGAACTTATCACGATCTTTTTCTAGCAGCTAATTGTAAGTCACAAGCGCAGCCACGAGCACGAGTTTTAGTTCCACGACGGTATCGAAGTTGATATATTGTGATTGATACGATAAATACTAATAAAAGTAGAGGAGCTATATCATGGACCAAACACCAACACCTTCATCATCATGTTTACTTCAACGGGGATGTATAATACGCAAAAATACAATCGGGCACGAAGCGCATCTTGATGACGGTTCGCTACTTGCGTCCTCATGAACGATCTCATCCGGTGTTGGACGAACTTTACAAATCATTTATGGGTCTTTAACGTCCGTTTTCATCCGTATGAACCGTATATCATATCTGAAAGATATTTTAAGATTATCAGTACAGCAATAAGTATATTTACGCAAGAATTTGCCTTGTTACGTTAGTAATGGATTAACTTCATCTTAATGAATATTAAGGAGTAAGACGCGTTAATTAAAATCATTGTTAGCGTCTTCGCAATCTAAAGGAATACATATTTGATTGAGTCTCTGTGACCATCTCAATGGCGAGAGTGTGAGATCCACAGATTAATCAATTAATGTTGTAATATTAACTATGGACGAAAAATACTTATGTGTCTGGCTTTGTGTCGTTATAAAGGTAACAAGTTAGTATTTTAACAAAAGCATCATTCGCAGTAATTTGATTACTAATGCAAACTTTCGCATTTAGACGTGATTAATTTAAAATTCAATATAGCTTTGTTCAACGAAGGAAAGCGATGGAAAGAGAGGATAACAATGACACTTTTACACATACGTATAAAAAAAGAAAAACAAATAATATCTTTATTATGCAGATGCTCGTCGCATATTTTTTTATCTTCATAGAGCGTTTCACTCAATCACTTGTGAACACGATTTAGCACTACCGGTCGGAAAAAATCCCAGGTCAATACGTATACACATTCTATCTCACGGCAGAAGAGACAGGGAAAGGGAGGAAAGGAGTGAGGAATGAGAAAACGAGATGGTAATGTAAGACATTGAATAATCGATGAACTTCACTTTTGTCATCGCACGAAAATGATTTTGACCTACTCAGACACACATCATAAAAGCAATCGGCTGTAGTCAATTTTGTACGGATGTTATTTTCGGGACTAAATATATAATGATATATCAAAGGTGAGTGGTAGTCACGTAGAAAGTGTAATAATATACAATTTAAATGATTGTACGTCGAGAGAGAATTAGCGGGCGGGTAATTTATGTCCTCATTAACCCTCTCACGCTTGAGCTTCCGCAAAATGTAACAAAATCAAAGCACTCGTAAAGTAAGCAAAGATATCCTTGGACTAAAAGGATTTATATGTGTTTTGTGTATCTTGTGAAGTATGATTTAATCTTCTGTAATAATTTATCGACAGTGCAGACACTTGAAATAAGGAATTTAACATGTCGCAGTTCTTCAAAATTTATTCGGATTATTGCGCGATTGGACGCCTGAATGTTTCCATTTGAATATTTTCTCGTGCACAGAATTGTACATGTAATGCGTGGGAGGATTAAAGGCACTTTTTCTAGTGTAATTCAATGTACAACATTTCGCGTAAGTATGCATTGAGTGACTCGAGGCTTCTATGCTCGTACGTCATTTTGTACAGCGCGCACTCCGTTCCTTTGCAATTGCAAGTAAACACGTGGGAATTCACGATGCAGGGAACTCCCCGAGAAATCCGAATACGTTCCGCTCGTTTTCTAATTGCAATGCTTCAACTCGGAAATATGGTTCCTGGACGCATTCCACCCAATGCCGTCGGAGATTACTCTCGAGATATTCGCTATGTATTCGAATATTCGATAATAATATTCCAGCTGGAAATTATTCCAAACACTGGAATTCCGCGAGTATCTGCATGCTTGAATCGCGAGTATTCGGATCGATAATTCTACGAGATCACCAACAAACTGCTGTAGCAATTATTATTATCCAACTATGCGATGTTCAAATCTTCGAACAAAGCAATTATAATTTACAATCGAATCATGTCGTAATCGTAATAAGAAACTGGACATACGAGTTGCTATTTGCAGATCGGAATTGAATATTCTGAAGGAATTAATTTTATAATAAATTGATATATCTTAAGAGAAATTATATATTTTAATTATTAATACTCAGATCATACATGTAAAATACTGAGTGACAATTAAAATGCGACTACTTTCGAGTATTCGAGTACCGAGTTGCTCGAAACACGACGGCAAATTTCATTCTAACACCAAAGTAGTGTATCGAAGCTTTAATTACTTAGCTCTTGTGGTTTCGAATTTTTGTGTTTTCCATTCAAAGATCAAAAGAAAATTTTATGCCCTTTCCAGAATCAGCAATTATCACTTAAAACTGTAATAATTTTATTTGCAAATCGAGATAAGTTCTGCAGAAAACGAAATCGACCGATGAATCAAATATTGTTAATTGTTTCCTTCCTGCAGAACTTGATCCCAATTTATTTGCGACACGTCAAATTATTATAAATTGTGAAGGTTTTTTTAGAAACTTTAAAGATTTATAATTAAAAGTATTTAATTAAATGGCGTGAAAAAACTTATGTCTATGTGTATATGTAATATTCATAAGCAAAGTTATTCTTAAAAAGATGTACTAATTGCTTATGATAATTAATATCTACGTAATATTGTATATTATTTATTTATTCATTGAGTAAAGCGCAGTTGTGCAATACAATCAATGCAACTGATCTTGAAACGCATGAGAGAATCAGTTTTAAATGTTCCTCTAATGATCAGTGATAACTATGTGGCGTATTGCTTTCTCATTTATTATACATTGAATTGTGAAAAATCAAAGTCGATTGAAAGAGAATTTAGATTGAAAAAATGGCGTCACATTCTTCATAGATCTGACAATAATTGAATGTCGCTATCACCATTTGATTAAATTATTTCCGTGTATAAATTCTGTCAGTATTTATTAACTGTAATGTTTTTTCATTGAATGAACCACTCGTTACAGAGGAAGAAATGCGCGAGATGGTTAAATGATATCAAAATACGTTAAACATATGAATTAAATAAACTCACGAATCTGTAACAAAATTTATGAATATCGCATCTATGTAGAAGACGCCGTTTTTTCATTGCGCTTATTCAAGCATCGCCTGAGTTGACGTACTTACGATAAGAAAAAAAGAGAGTCACGTAAAAATCGATTTTGAATCTGTTTTTAGGATGCTATAACTGATAAAAATGTCGATTTAATTGTAAAAGACATGCAATCAGACACGTTTAATTTCGCCTGCCGTACAAGCACCTAAACATCGAAGTTGTTCCTTATTCTTTTGAATATACAGGGTAAGCCATTTAAACGAAAATATCATCATGGAAGCCGAATGCATATGTTACGAATAAGGTAGAAAATTAAATTGAAATTTCGAAATTCATGGGAAGGAATACCTTCCACGTTTATCAACGCAATATTAATGGCTTCTCATGATCCTCGTGGAAATAACTTGCCCTGCGTCCCTCGATGTAATCCTGCGCGAAAATAGTTTACTTGTAAAATTCTACGAATTTCAACCCTTTCGCCACTTTAGTTTGTTGGAATTAACGTTCAAGAATAAAGGAAGAACAAGTAAATTAAAATTCTTAAATTCATGCAACTTGCACGAGATTAGAATTTGCATTAATCATACGTAAAAAAACCACAAATTAATGTACAAAAATATTAAGATGTGACTTTTGAAATTTCTTATAAATTAATGAATAAGAAATTCGTGCGAGTTAACTGTAAGTCGTATAATGCAATTTGTACGTGTTATTTACGCGACTGTATGGCACGGCATTTAAATTGGATTAGCGAATTTTAAATCATGGTGTAAGCCTTTGTTTGATATTCTCGGATATGGAAAATTCTCGGAGACAATTGAACTTGTTGCTGACGTTTAGCGAAAGGGTTGAGGCGCGATCACAAACGTTAAGGGAAGAGATTCATTTAGCGGCTCGGAATGATATTCGACGATTACACGCGTGTAATAAAGGCTGACGCGTACGTACTCTCATACGTCATATCCACTTAAAACTTAAAGCAAATCGCTGGATATCATCACCTCAAGACACAAAACGCGGGAAGAAGCACTATATTGAAGAAGAGAAGAAAAAAAATATCAATACATATTAATATATAATAGATATTATATTATTACTGAATATTATATTAATATATGATGCTATATATATTAACTATTTCTATTATGTCCGTCTGCAAAGTCTATTAGAAGAGTCTATCCTGTCGACCTATTCTTACGACCCATGTGGATCTCCTCGGATATAAATGTACACATGTGCGTGTACGCGTGTATCGATGAGCGTGGCATAATCGCCGATCGGGAAAGGTAATTCCTTTTAACGTGTCTCGGAAATCCGCGATTTCGCAAGACGAGAGCGCACGTTTACGATACACGTGTATTGATGCATGTACGAGACTCGACGAGTGATCATGACCACGATCAATCAGTTGATCAATCGATCGGTCAATCCTCGAGAGTCTCCCGTCCTCGTTTCAGACGATCGATGTGTAAGATCTTCGTCATTAAATGTTCGTGACACGCTCGTGGCAATAAAACTAGGATGCTACGTTTGCGATCGTTTGCGATCTCTCGCTTCAATCCTCTCCGGCGTTGTCGTCGGCGTGTCGATGCTTGCGCGCGAGTCAGAAATATTGTAAAACTTAATCTTGGACAGGTAATAATTATCAATATACGGCGAAGATGATTACTCTTCTCGACGGTCACCACAAAATTACTTATTTAATTAATAAAATAATTTAATTCAGAAGATTATCGTGATTTAATTTTCACGAAGAATCTAATGATTTTTTTAAAGATACACTTTTTAAAGATTACTTGAATTGATCATAATGAAAACTTGATGCATCTGTAAGAATAAAAAATTTCCTCTTTATTAATAATGTATTTTATTTTATTATAAAAGCATTAATGTCTTTGGTGAGACGAGAGTCTGTTAATAAAGCTTTGCGCTGTAAGGAAATAATTTAAATCAAAATGAATCTTATATTTCGTACAATATATTTTTATATGAAAAATTGCGAGATGAATGTATAACTAATTGTACCCATCGTGAAGATTTATATTAAATGCTATCTAAATTCATAATCTCATTTGCACGCAAAATATAAATACGTTGTCAGCTTTCTAACAATGTTGAATAAGAGAAAATCGTAATCTCTCTCTTTGAATCTTACCTGTCTAGGATTAACGAAACAATTTCTTTCCCCCCGTAGCAATCTGTGTGTTATACAGTACATCCGATTGCACATGCGACCGAATCGAATGATAATTCGTGAATAACGCTAAAAGTGCGTTATCGCGCGTGAACACCGACGTTCTCCGACGCAGCCTTTGTATCGCGTGATACGACTCCGTATGTTCTTTTCCGAGGGTGTTCGATGAGTGCACACTCTGTTTGCGATCCGATGGAAAATTGCGGACCGCGTGTCGTTACGAGCGACCGATTCGCATCGACGTGTTTTGTACGTGTGTGATTTACGTAAGCCCGAAATTAAGTTGATACGGGTGGCGCGCACCGGCCGGCGCCCGCGCGGCAATGCGGCGTGATTATTTAGTGGATTGTGTACGTATACGTTTGAACACGCAGTGGTTAAATTCATATGAACTATGAGCAAATGTGTGTGTCTCAGCTCATGTTGTCAAAGCATCAATAAAAAAAGAGGTTTTATAAACCGCGTGGTATCCCTTTGTTACTGCTCTGTGACGCCCGCATCATCAAGTATCTCGGATTTTCCTTTACGTTTACCTGACGCTTACTTGCGCCTCAACTCTGCACACAACGAGCTACGTCTTCATAACATGATACTCTCCGCGAAGAATCAACTGCAGCAATGAGAGTTATTGGCATAGGCAAAATCGTTATTTATTGAAATTTATTGAGCACAATTAGTTCTCCTTATATTTTTACACAAGTAAACCTATATTAAAAGTTGTTTGAAATTATGTTTATATGTATATAGAATGTCTTAAGTTATCCTTTACACAAACACACGTGTACATATGCGTATGCTCGTATATTGGTGTACGTTTTTTATATATTTAAATTCATTTCTCTGTAATACCCACGATGCATACTAACAATACATATCAAAGTCTTATGTTACACTGGCAATAATAATTATAGTTATCTGACAAAATACGGAATCTCTGATTTTGGCGCACAGCTACCGCCGCTGTCCTTATTTCCTTTCTTCTTCCTATTATTTATTATTCACCGCTCACGTTGGGCCGCGAGTTTCCTGTGAATTTTCTTCGCTATTTATTAACTTACAAAGTATCTTTTTTTTTAAATTTAGGTTACAAATAGAGCTCCAACGAGCCGTTCGAACATGTTTGATCGTTGATCTTATCAAAAGGACAATAATCTCATTATTTCCAAGTGAATCAGAAAACTCGCATACGTCGGAACGCCGTTTAATTGCTTTGCAATTCTATGTCGCATATCCAGTGCGTATTTAATGACAATTATGACAGTTCTTATTTTCTATCTTATATCAAGAATGAGATTTAGAAACAGACAGCCATGCTTCACGCTAAATTCGCAAGAAAAGATTTATATTTATATACATCGTTACCAATCATTATTTCAGTACAATTCCAAACTAAATGGTTATTAAATTACATTGAGGAAATACAGAGAAAGAGAGAGAGAGAGAGAGAGAGAGAGAGAGAGAGAGAGAGAGAATAGAAACTATATAATGTTATAAAAAAATATTTCTATATCCTATAAATATTCGTTATACATATATATAACATTCTTTAATAATTATGACACGAAGCATCTGCTCATTATTAATGACCAACACGAAGAATTCTTTCTCGTGTCTTCTGATTGATTTTCTTCTAGCGCCGCGTTTCAGTGAATGCGAGATCTCTGATTCTTCTAACATCTACATCGTATAGTTTGAGACATTGAGCGAATACAGTGGAGTCTGTTAATCGATAGTGCGTTATTTTACTTGCTATTTCGGAAGAAGTGACTCTCAAAGACAATGAGTTTACATCTTGAAAAAAGTATCTTCCGTGCTTACAAAAAATCATGTAATAATCGTATAAAAAATCGTAAATCGCAAGTTAGCGTTATTTGAGTTTGTACGATAATCGAATGAAAATCGAGATATCATTTGCGAAAGAATTAGCGTCTATCAAAAGAAGAAGATCTGAAAGATTACCAGATTTTTTACAAGATTTTCTATCTTGCTTTTCCCACGTTGCGTTTTACGTTGCTCGGCAATTTTTTTCTCGCGTCATCTTATTCCTCACGGAGGTAAATATTAATCAGTAAAATTCGTACTGCGAACATTGCTGAATGTTGTCTTCAACAAGACTCGGAAAAGGTACGAGCTAGTTAATTAACGCAAACGTTGTTCTTTATTACAATCGACACTGGGTTTTACTGGGCTACGTCTCGTCTTCAATGAACCGAGTCGTGATTGTTATATACTATACAATAACAATATCGAATTCGTTCGAACAACAGTTGCTCTCGCGCAGCGACTTTGTGAATCGATTGGAATGAGAGTGACGTAAACTGTCTAACTTTATTTTATCGCTTTCGCATTGAGTGGAAGAAAGTAAAAGAAGTAACTTTGATGTTTCCTAATTCTTCTCTTACGTCACTCCCATTATTATAAACTCGTATGTCAGAGACGGGCGCAATACTACCGATGTCGCATAAATCAACATGTTTCCTTAAATTCCATTTTTCATCAAACATCGTAATTTCCTTATAAGAAAATTTTCGCACATTTATTTATGACATATTTTACATTCAAATATTTGCTAGAGAGACTGAGATAATTTTATTTATTAACTGCCAATTCGTAACGTGTAATAATAATGAGCAATGTAGAGAATCTCGCACACACAGAGAAGAATGATTGTACATTCTTATAGAATAGAATAAAAAAATACAAAGATAGGTTTTTTTACTAACAATTGATTTACGAAAGAAGTAAACTCGAATAAAGCCCGTCTCTGTTACATGGCACCTATATACGCATTACAAATTCTGCGTCCTTGCTTCACTCAGTCTTCTCAAAGGGTCGCGCATAACAAGCCCTCCCGAGGGTTCTTTACGACCACGATTAAACGTCGCCTCGGTTCGTCAAGTATTCTATTACGACGAGGCTGACAAGAATTACATCGTTACATCGATGACTAATCGTGATCTTCAGAACCATGGCTTTCTTCGTTCCTCATCCTCCTTCTTGGATTTCTATTCTGCTCTACCAGTAACTCGTCTATAATTCATTCCGAATAAAATAGTCTACGCTAAGTAGTACTACGGAAGTAGTAATGGGTAACTATAAAACCAAAGTGTAAAAAAGAAGGCATTCTTTCCATTACCACACTGTTAAAGTTCGCTTTCGTTAACATCGCTTTTTATTTGAACATGCGTAGCATTTTGTATAATAAATATAAGTGAATTAAAATGTATAAAAGTATTTTTATATAGTATTTTATTATTTTTATGACTGCGATATCAAATATTTTCAAGATTTAACAGTTTTAATTAAAAAAATGATAATACGAACAGATTTTACAATTTTTAAATTCATTTCAATTTTGTGTTAGCAATAACTAAATACCAAATGTGGAACGAAAACAATTCGTAATTTGAATAAAAGGAATATTTTTCATTCTTTCAATTATAAAAATATTTCTAGTTTTTCCAAACAGATTTCAATTTTTTAACTCATATTTTTCAGTATGTATAATATAATATATCGAAATTTCCAACATGCTTATTTACTTAATAACATATTAATCGCTTTAATTAAATGCTTCGATTAAATAATTCGGAGCATCTTTTACAATATAATCTTTTGATCTACTTTACAAAACGTTTCGATACTTCTAAAAATATAAGTAAAATTTAAAAAGTATTTCATATCTTATTTAAGAATTTGTAAGCTGTTTAAACAAAGGTACCATTTTAGTTAGAGTCCCTATAATAAGAGTCTTGCCATAAGGCGATCGGGGCAAAATCCTGCGAGAGAGAGGGATACATTGGGTGCTTTCCAATTACTTACACATCTTAACATAAAAGCATTTTATTGGCTATATATTATTTAAAAAACCTTACAAGATAATATATAGCCAATAAAATGCTTTTATGTTAAGATGTGTAAGCAATTGGAAAGCACCCAATGTATCCCTCTCTCTCGCAGGATTTTGCCCCGATCGCCTTATGGCAAGACTCTTATTATAGGGACTCTAATTTTAGTGTAATTGGAATATTTAAAATATTTTAAAGGCTAACAAATTTTATACAAAAAGTAAGTGACACTCTTTAAAAATAATATTGAACGAAACTCGTACGATATAAAGAATGTTGGATTATACGATTAAAATGAGAATCGCGCGCGACTAACTTTATCCTACCAATCACACTAAATCGTTGCGTTCGTAATCCACCGTTGTTTGATTTACACACGGAGGCGGCCGAAGTACTATTTCGATTTTCAACTTTTAATGTATGTACGTGAACACACACCTGTTTTTATAAAACTTCTGAAATACAGACAAGTTGAGATAGATATTTTTTTAAACATTGGTAACTGTTAGAAATTAGTGTCGTAAGTTTTAACTCAAGCATTCTGTCATTATTTAAAATTAATAGAATTTGTCTCATTATGCAGAATGTTCTGCACATCCTGTATAACAACTTTTTATAATTATTGCAAACTCTCCGATAATATTTATTTAACAATACATCCTCGAGTGACCGGTGGAACGGCGAATACTTTACGTTACAATCAAAATAGTGCATTCGCCCAGCCTCGAAATTTACGGACGGTTGAGAAACGGCTCAATCCTTTTCAGCTCCAATCAACCACACTATCACAAATCATTCGGAAAGCGCATAATCTATAATATATGTGTGTAATATATGTACTCCGCGCGATTTCATTAATTACTTTCATCGTCGAACGAATCCTCTATTTAACACTCGTAGTAGAAGTCTAACAATTTCTACTTTTCTGAGGGGCCGCGGCACCTCCTTCGGAAACTCTTTCACTTAACACGTATATGGATCGATGTGTGTACTTTTTTTATTTTTTCTTTCTGAAGGGGGATACATCGAGAGACGTTTAGGAGCGAAATGGAATCGTGAATTACGCTGCATCTTGCTGCAATCATGTCGTTGGCGCGTTCGAGGAGGGCGGCGTGTCACGCCAGATTGAGCTGCCGGAATGGCTGATCGTAGTGATCTAGAAGAAGCACGGATCACCGTTAAAACACTCGCTCTTATCTCCAGTTAGCGAGTAATGTTACTGCAAATAATAAAGTCGTGTTTATCTGATTCTGCTCGAATTCATGAATCCCCTGTAATCTGCTATATGAGCGGATTTCACCAATTTTGTTATGATTGCATTATTCAATTAAGTGCTAAATATCCGTAATACCGTCAAAAACCGTTAATTGTGTAAAAAGCATTATTCTGTGATACAGATCTATTGGCGTATACAATTATCCTGTGATACAGACCATTTGCATATACAAATACTGTACACAAAGCAACAGCAACTTTTCTTATTTAATTCATTAATCGAAAAATATCACTGTCAGTATGCTTCGATAAAGTTACATAGGTCTATTAATAGTTTTGGCATTTATACTATTAATACTACTAATTCTAATTGGGATATTTAAATCTAACATGTGTAATAAAATTATTTTTACAATTTTTCGAATTTTTTCCATTTTGTTCGGAAACTTTTATGAAAGACTCAATGAATCGCAATAACTCTGCTACGATTTATGTTGATTGTAACAAGACAATCCGTGACTCTTGCGAGTTATTACCTTATTGTCGTGTCCGATCAATGGCGTCTCCGCCGTAGTTTCGTCGCTGGGACGATTCATGTACGGGTGTGGTGGTGGCACGTAAATCGGTTTAGAATGACTGGCGACTTGCGCGTAAATCGTCGGCTCCTGGATCGGCTGTCTGCGCGTCAAAGTCGACATGGGCAGCAGCTGGGGCCGCTGAATACTGGAAATTTGCACAGGCTGGTAGCAGTTTGGAGGTATTCGCCGGTTTCCCCGTAGCGTTAACTCGGCGTATGTTAGCTCGGATCCCTGCTGAGAGACGGTATTATTTTCTATTAAACTTGCATTTGCAGGTTTTCAATCAATTACAAAAACAGAAAGCGATACGTTATATTCCATCCATTTTGTTAATAAATTTGATCAGTTCGTTTATTATAAAATAAATGCTTAACTTGTAAATTAATAAGACATTAATTGGAGAAGTACTTAGAGGACCAAATTAATTACTCTCCATATAATAATTAGACGATGCTAAAGCGGTTGACTTGGATGTATAATTGGGTATGTAATTACAGAAATTATGCTCTGATCTGTAAGCTTACATTGTTTGTCGTTGCGAACGTATTCACTTCAGGACGTTGCTGCTGCAGCACGTATCGCGGCGATGCTCCTTTGCACAGTTCCGCGTATGAATTTTCTACAATGGGATAACATACAGAGAAATTATTTTACTGCTTTTCTGCTAATAAAGTCGTGTATCTCATGCTTGCGTTATAGCTGATTAACCGAAACAAAACTGCAAATTTCTTGATCTCAGTCAATAGTTATATAACATATTAAAATGAATATTTTTGAGAAATATTAATTATCATTAATTTATATCGGTGCAAAAAGATTGGAACGAGTACAATTTAATTTGTGTGACAAAATAGAGAAAAGAACGCATATGTACAGTATTAAAAAATTGATAATTGTTCAAAGCGATCCATGATTAATTTAGAGAGACTCTTGTTCCTGCTAGTAAATGATTATAACGAAGATTTCGCTTTCTCCAGAAGCAGATCCAACAAATTCAATAGAAAAGGTAGCGAGCAACACTTTATTAATTTATAATTGTAACGACACGTGTACACGTTTATCCTGCAATTTATCCGCAGATAAATTAGATTGGGAAGCATGCTGTGACGTAAAGTGATAGGTTCTCTCTCACCATTCGCGTGTGGTATTATATCAGGATTCTTCTCAAAGCTCTCGATGCTATCGGCGCTGAGGGGCAAGGTCGACGATTTGTCACGTGGAGAAGAAGCGCCGGTTCCCGATGCCGCCAGGTTTGCCATGCCGCCATCGTCATGGGAGTCCTTGTCCTCCTGAGATCGGGGTCGATAGCGTAGCCTGACAGCGAGCACGATCATGAAGATCACGAGGAGCAACCCTGCTGTGGCTCCCACTACGGCGGCCAGCAATGGACCCGACAGCATAACTGGAGTCAGGGCTGCAAATTGTATTCAATTGCTTCGAGGCAAAATACCAAGAAAGGAGGAAAGAACAACGAAAAATAAACGAATTTTTATTTCATCTGAGACACCTTTCACATTCATCCCCGCAATAAATGTCATCACAAAACAAGATTTGAATGTAGAGGAATAACTAAAAATCAATTGGATATAGATGTGATTTTATTTTCATTGCATAGACATCGAGGGCTATCATTGTCTTTTAATTTTCTTTATCCGGATATGTTAAGTTTTATTATAATATTTTTATAACGTTTGTATTTATGTATTATATGTTATATATGTATATGTTTATTTTCTTAGATGTTTGAATATTACTACATAAAATGTCAGAAATATGTAATATAGTTACAATATTTCAAAACTCTTTAAAAATTTTAGATATTAAATATATTCGACTTTAAACTCCTCATTTGAAAATAAGAAACAATGTAGCTTTAGCTTTTATTAGATTATCAAAAAAAGATTTTTTTATTTTGTTAAAAGAACGTTAATAAAATTAACAAATCGTCAAATGCGTAAAACGCGATAAAATTGTTCCACTTTGCGAGAAACGTCGCAAAACTGTTTCTCATGAATGTTTATTCTATGTCTATTCGATTATAGATAAAGCAATTCTGATTTCTAGAACGGCTTTCTCTTCGCTTTTGTACAATCAACGTAATCCTTATGGAAAAAATTTTATTTGCACTGCGATTACTTTGATCGCGGCTGATCGAATCGAGAAAATTGTGCTGAGAAATCAAGTGCACGTGGTCAATCTATAATCTGCAGAGAACTCGTCATGTCTAATGCAACGATTTTTCGACTGGCAATAATCATTTGTCGTCAGTCGATATCGATGCAATGAATAATTTTTGTTTTTATTACACTCCTAAGAAATGTGTATGTACATGAGCTCATAAAAAAGGGAAAGAAATACGCGCCTCGCGTGTCGAGAATATTCATGAACGAGAGTTGCACGTAAATTTATAAATGCAAATTATGACAAATTACAGCGATCGCGTGAAGTAATGCACACGCAGGGACGTTCTCCGACTTACAAAAATTATACATGTATATCGTTCGAGCAATATAACTCTTTTGTACTATTATAAAATACCAGCGCGCGCGCGGGTGATGCGATGAACGCATCACGTTTTCACTCGCGCTTTTCCGACGCGTTTCTCGCCGCGGGGATCTTACGGATATCCTATCTGCGCGAATTTTCATTCACGTGCAATTAAAGTCTGCTGAGCTGTAGCTTGCAACGTAAATCTAGCTCGAAAGCAAGAGCACCATGCGTCCGCAAGCATCCTGTGCGTCGCTCATATGTTAAAGGTACATGCGTGCGTCGGGGTGTGCCTGTACGTGCGTGGCTCATAAAAAATTGATCGTAAAAAACATGCACGTATAACGTTTCTCTTAGCTACGGCGCGATCGTAAAGACGGCGCGGCGTGGTTTGAATCTCCCTGCGATGGATAGGGAGCCTGGGCTTAAAGCAGAAGTTTATCACGATATCTGAGCGATTGCGAAATGCGATGGAAATTTATAACGTTCCTTGTATTTTAGAGACAGGCTGATTATTGCATTGCCATTATTGCTGTTTCATCATTAAAATATTCACATCACGAATTTTATCGAATAATTATTCCGTATTTTACCTTCCTTTTTGGATAAAATATACCAAAATAATTTAAATTTTCTGATTTTTTTTAAATATAAATGTTGTTAAATTAAAACTATATTCTAATATATGTATATTCAGTCAGATTCGATAATTAAATAATTTAGAAAGCATATTAAATAATCGCTAAAATTCCGCATAATTAATTCATATAAAAATAAAACAGAAATTTAATTTTTCATTATTGCTTTAATTTTTACTAGTATTTTTCTCAATTTAGAGAAATTTTCAATTATTATTATTTGAAATATTACGATCATGAAGTTGATCTCGCTCAAATATTCAAACTTTCCTTCCGCGATTAATATATAGATATTTAGCTGGCGGAACTAATTCAAACGATAATTTCCAAACTCTTTCAGCAAATGTTAAACTTGCATGTATTATTCTCATGAGAGTTGAATCGAAATTCTTTATCATCAAAAAATAATCCTTCCCCTCTAAGATACGTAGTCGACGAGTGTTTGTGCAGATCATAGATCATGCGACCGCATTAGCAATGAATTTGGGATTCAAATGCACTCCATTCCGAACTGCTGTGGTACTCAAGTTCGAGGCTAATCAAAATCCACTTATATTTGCGAACTCTGTTAAATGAATGCCCCTCCGTTGGCTCGTTCCTGTTCCGGTAGCTTCTCTCTGCTCCTTTCTCCCAGGGTAATATTAAAGTCAAAGATGCGTCAACATTCGCGAGCATCAAACTAAGCTAATGACGATTTGAATTCAAATCCTCTGTACGTGGATACTGCGCTTATTCACGCTAAAAGCGAAAATCTTGAATATAATTTTAGTTGAAAGCCAAAGAAAAAAAGAGAAAAATGAGAAATAATTGATAGCTAGGAAATATGAATCTTTTGACTATTTACAAAGTTAATTATATTGAAGTAGAATGTAAAAGCATTTAAATAATACTTACAATTAGAGATGCAATAAAGACAAAATCAATAGTGCTCATCAAAATACTTTAAAAAATACATTAAAATATGTTTAAACAGTGATCTTTTTCTTAGAAAAAAGAATATTAAGTTTTTACATGTTCTAGAAGCAATAATCTCTGCATATATAAATTAATAATTAATAATTTCAAACATACGTACAATTTCTCTTCTTCAATTTCTTTTCGTAATAATAAATAAGAGGAATAGACGAACAATCGGTCTCTTTCAAACTTTTAATTAATTTAAATTAAATCTTCCGAATTTATTTTAGACTGTCTTACGCGAAACGTCTCATGATACAATAGATAAATGTGAACAAATCTTCGGTGCATGACTCGAGTTCTTCGTGCAATAAGGCTGCGTTCCGTTGTACACGTCACTTCTGCGTGCAGCTTTATTGTCTTCGAACTTAAGCTGTTTTCACCTTATCCATTAATTTACAAAAGATTAATTGAAAGCGCTGTTTCAGGAACTCCGCCGCGCTACACGCTAACATTGCCTCGCATAATCCGCTTCACTCACCAAACTCGGATTACTTGGTCGTGACAGAATACTGTCTGGACTAATCGTGCGTCAGAAAAAGAGTCACGTAATAAGACGTAAATAAGACATTAAGGATTTACGTGAAACAGCATCAATTCGCGATCGCAGCATGACCGAAACGCTCAGACTTATCAGAGCAACGTATGCTTCAAGTAAAGAGATTAAAATGTCGTGAAATAAAAATCCCCGAAGGTTTTCTGCACGGTACGTGTCGATACGTATGTGCCAATGTACATGCTGTCAATCCGTTGACAGCCTACTGACAGTTTGCCTACCGTGAGTGAGAACTCGATTTTTCGTTTCTCGTCCAACTGCCTGAGGGAACTCCGACACGCCTCCCGTAATGCCACGTACATGTATGTACACGTACATCTTCACCGTCGACAATCTCGACAAGCTGGAGGATCAAGCTTGGCCGCGCAGCAATTTTGGATGAATGCCCCTCAACAGAGCTTACAAGCACGAGCGGTCGTCTTAGCGGTGCCCCTCGGAAACAAGTTCTCCTGTCTTTGCCCCGCGTGTGTGCTAGCTGTTTACAGGACATGCCAGGGGAGTCGACTTCCGCCAAGAATGCACGGCGAGTCCTTCGATTAGCATATCTGCTACGGTAATCTTCACGGTGTTGTTGGTAACGTTGTCGGTGTGTATGTATCACGCCGATGACGAAAGTGTATGTAATAGCGTAATCGCATTTAAGAGCAAATACACACCCCCCTGTTATTAGGTATGAGGCACGCCGTTTGTTAGCGCTGGGGCCAAACTGCTTATGTAAACGATTTGCCGCGAGTGCCATTGCGAAAGCTAACAACACGGGGAAGAAGACAACACGGATTATTACGTTTATTTACGATAATGCTTATCAAAAGAGCCACCTGAGTTAATAAGGATGCTTCGTGTACCAAGATTGGTTAAGATTGGATAATGCTGATGCGCTGCTTGTAATTCATAATTTTAGGTCTGTTATAAACCGCTGCATACTTTAAGATTTGTACTTTGCAGTAACTAACCACAGCAAAATGATTTTTTGAAAGAAAAAGGAATATTATTATCAATGTCAAAATAAGAGATGCAGGTTTTTCGAATAAAATTATTCTGGAATAATTGATTGATATTTTTGTACTTGTACATGTTGTACAGAAATGTCTAACTATCCAACAAAATTATAATTTTTCGTCCTTCGTGTCACGTATTAAACATGATTAACAATGTGCATCATAATGCATAACGACAAATATATGAAAAAATGGAGAGAACATGATCATGTATTTGAAAACATCCAAAATGTTTTATTCACCTGAATGTAACATATAAATCATTTTTTTCACGTAGTAAATATTGCAGCGAATAATATTTGTCATATTTAAACACGAATGAAGAGCTACGCTTTGAATGTTTATTAGATATACGGTAGCAGCGTAGGATACGCCCTTTTTATACTCGTTAAATCTTACGCTAGAAAAAATTAATTTATGATTAATTTAACATGCAAAAGCGTCAGCAGTGCTTTTCATAATCTGTCACAACACAGACATACATTTTTTTTGTATTTTGAATGATACATGATGAGAGAAAATTTATACATACACGTACGAGCACATGCAAGGAAAACTTGCAAGCAGAAGATCGAGTATACATACACGGAAACAAAATATAATCGTAGCTAACGTAGACGCAGCAAGTTGCATTTATTAGTCTGACTAAAAAACAGCCAGAGCTTCAACAACGATGACGATGAAGCATAATGCAGACAATGCTTTGTGTAACAGATATTTGACGCATGCAGATCTGACCGTATCGTACGAACAATGTATTTCACGGAATTTTCTGGCGACTGTCCTTGATTAAATGATATTGAAATTGCTCGACAGAGAAAATCTATATTTTGAGTGCAAAACAGATATGCAAATTTTTGAATATTCCACATAATAAAGTTTTAATATTTTGCAAAACATTGACTAATTATTTTATGTTAAATTTCAACCTTTTATTGATAATAACTTAGCTTTTGATATTATAAAATATCAGTATTTCTTAAAGTTAAAGACTCTGAAGTAACAAAGATGTGATAAAGTATAAGAAATAATATTACTGTTACAGAGAATATTAATGAAGCAGTACATAACCAGAAAGCAGACATGAACAAACGAATCAAACAGATAAGTGAACTACTGCTCTTGCAAATAATCGAAAATGAAATACGAAACTCGCAGACAACTATCTCTCTCCTAATATTTGTACGGTGCATCGATATGCCTTCCATTATGCATTGGATTCTGGATCTATTTATTCTTTCTTCATTATGTGCATATAATTTTCTTCATACTTTCGGGCTTTAGATACATCGATCGGCGTTGCAGCTCGAGTTGCACGAAATTTGGAAACGGCACAATCCGAACAAACGCACGATAAAATAATAGATATCCAAAACGCGAGTAAACTGCGAGCACGAGTCATCCGCTGCAGAATCTCGCGACCGATGCTCTTCAAGATGTCCACGGTCTGGAGACGTAACCCGAAGTGTACATACTTGAACAGCCAGAATCGACGTAATTGATCCTCGTACAGTTCTCTCGACAGCGACGACGACGTCGCTCATCGCCGCAAACGTGCGGCCACTAATTCCTTGCACGAAAAGCACCATGGACTCGTCGTTACAACAACAGCGGGATGTCGGGTTCGGTGAGGGAGAAGAGGGAGGCAAGACGTGTTCCATTGTGGTATCTGGACCCTACCTGGGAACTGCTGATGCTCCTGGGTATTACTCTCCTGAACAAAGTGCGGACTGTGGAGGACCGTGGCGTCGCTCATGGCGTACGCCGTCATGATCCTGAGGGACAGCACGAGGCCGGACTGGCTCCTCTCGGCCGGCAGATCCGTCACCTCGAGCATACTCGGTGTCAGGCTCGTCGCAGACGCCAGCAGACGCCTGGTATCGGCGTCGAAGACCTGCAGCACGTAGGTGGCCGTGTTCGCGTCGAAGTACTCGCTCTCGGCACAGCTCACTCTCACGGTGGTCCGGCTCTCCTCCCGGATCGTGCAATTCTCCGGCGAGGGTGGTTGCGCCAGCCTCTCACCTGCTATCGGAAGTGGCACAACACACCGACCTCAGCCTTCGTCTAAGTGACTCCAGGGCGCGTGGGATAGCACTTGGGATACGAGGGATATAGTCCCTACGGCGACTTGTGAAACCGAGAGTTCACGACTATGGGGAATGACCGGTAAGGATAACGGCTGGTATTCGCTACCAAATAAGGGAGGGATGTATGCCAGATAAATGGCGGAAAATTATGACTGTGGCCAGTAGCGGTATCTGACAAGCTTGTTTTGAATAATGAACTTGTGAGAGTAATCGATGAGCTCGCGTTATCCCGCGATTAACGAGATTAACAAGACTGACAAGTTGTCAGACTGAAATATCCCGGTTTATAAATCTGATAAACTAAAGGGTTAAAAATAATAATTTATTATGATTTTTTATATAAAAAAGAGATTCAAATTTCAAAACTTTTATAAAAATTAATAATAACATCAATATGCATCGAGATAGAAATTCGTAGCTTTTGCCAAATTAATCTTTTGTTAAATGCAATCCTTTCTTTGAGAGCAAAGAAAAATATTACAAGTAATTCACATTGATATTTGCATTTAATAAACTTTGTATTTTAATTTCCAAAACAATTTAATATATGTATATTCAAAGATGTGAGCATAGTTTTGTTCGAATGTGCGATATTATCTAATAATATAATCGTTAGAAATAATCGATACATGTAATAATTAAACAAAATAATACTGGTAATAAAAAATACTCATACGTTTGATTTGAACATTTCGACGTTGAAATTAAAAACTTTTGTTCATAACAATTATACTATCCGAAGAAAGATTGAGTCGTAAAAAGACTGATTGATGTGATGTGACTGATTGATTGACCGCAAAAGTACTCGGCATTTCACGCGTAATTTATCGTAGTCCATCGAGGAATCATCAAGACACGCGTAGCTGAGCGAAGCTTGATCAACCGTAATATTGCTCGCCATAATGCGGCCACGCGATTTCGTGAGTTTGATGGTGCGCGATCTCTTCGAGAGAGCTTGATCACACCGATGGATTTCCATGAAATCTGCCAATCGTTCGTCACGCTGCAGCACCGACGTATTTTAATGCAAAACGTCAAAATGCAATCGATACCCGCCAGTCGTCGGGCGGAACGAATCGATTCGTGCGCATATTTTTGTCATTTTTATCGTCTCAAAAACTGTCATATGATAGCGTGGAGTTCTTTAACGCGGTACTCGTACTCATTTTATTGCACACAAACACATATCTTTCGAGAAATTAAAACCACGATTTCTGACTTCTGTAAATCCAGATTTTCATATTGTAAAAAAAGAAAATACATTTGAAAGTGCTAGAACAGAACGATAAAATATACCATGTTATGACGAAAGATCTTTAGTGACTTTTGCCCTTTTCAAAAAAATCTATACATTGTATCGCTTCCGAGCTCCGCTTTTTTTGCTGCAGAAACAGCACTATCATCCGGTAGCGCTATCCTTGCTACTTCCGATGGAAGAGGAATCGTTTATAAATTGGGCGTACCGCGAGAGAGGAACGGTGATTTGTGATGAAGGAGGACCAGCTGACGCGAAATGCGAAAGCCTTTTATAGTCTGGTTTACCCTATCTCGATCCTTTGCGCGTCGGCTGCAGTAGAGCGGATAAACGACAACGTCGACGGGTGCCGGGGGCCTTCAGCTATTAGCCGCGCATTATTAACGCGCGTACACCGTTTAACGTCCGTCTACGTGTACCCACGGGTTAATCGTGAGCAATTAGTTAGAAGAATGCGGCAGAGCAGAGCGCCGGTGAGCTGGGCGCTAAATTAGGCCGAGAAATTTGTTTAATGGGGTTCCGGCGCGAAGCTACTGCCAGAAATGTACCCCGCGACACGAATGAATTTAAAAGTACAGACTGTGCACGCTGTGTTTCGACAAAATACGTTCTAATAAAAGCAAGACTTGTATTATACCGTAAATATTACTTTGAATAAGAGAAAATGTAGTTCTGAATAATTTAACTCGAACTATTTAGCATTGAAAACATCAGACACAGTTAATTAGATTAATTAATTAATTAATTATCGATAAAATAATGATTCTTTGCTTTTGCTCTTATTTTCGCCTTTATATCACGCTAATATTCACCATTATTGATGATAATAGGAACGTTTAAGAAAGATACGAGACGGTCAGCGATCATGCGTCGCCTGCAGCTGTCGATATACATCTAATCACATCTTACGAGTACTTATACGTCTCCGCTACGATTTTGATGCAGCTCTCTACACGAAACTCTAGTACAGATTCACATGACATACGTGTGTGCTTGACGGAAGAAAGAGACAATACCATTATTTGCTGAGATAGCCACGGATTTCGGACGGACGGATCCAATATCATCGTAACTCGCATAGACTTGTTAAACACACTAGTCTTTTTAAACATACGTACATGTGCTTTACGTGAAAAAATGTCATGTGAGATATGTATATTTTATGTATTTTTTTTTATGTTACCGAAACCGATCGTTATTTCTGATTCTATACCGAGTATTCGATGAGAAAATATAAAAATAATATTATCAAGATATTTTCTAATATTGTAGTAACAAAATATATAAAGCAATAACAAAATATACACTAAACCAGAAGCGTTTTTTAAAGTGTATTTCTACTGTGAAGAGTCATTAATATGTACGTTGCTATAAAATTCGTGTTTTTCAAATAACAAATCTTGTAACTTCAGCAATGCAGATGTTGCCATTATCGCATTAGTCAACATTTTATATTCCTCTTACTGAATAGCTTTTGGTAAGTTGATTACATGGTAATTAAATCGTGAGATAAATTTCCGTCAGAAGAAGAGTGAGATTAAACTTCCCCCATTATGAATTTATTGCTAATTTAAACTTGTCTGCGTACATTTTCGGTAGCAGCTCGTCTAATACTGAGCAATAATGAGGGGTATTCAGCGTAAATTGCTTAGATGATTTCCAATTAATAGGGGTACACGGTATTGCGGCTGCACGAGTACGTAACGTACTCGCGAATTTTCATGCGACCACTCAAAAAGCCGCTGAAATCGAGTTACGATGTTATTGCGCTCAAGAGGATCAACATGTTCACACGAGCTCTACGATGCAAGGCCGTGCAGCGTAGCGAACAGTGCTCAAAATATTAAATCGATTCATAAGCAATATCCGTGTACGACGCTTCCTTTATATTCCAGTTTCCAGTTTATATTCCCGGTACATTTACGGCGCAGTGTCGTTTTACGCTGCGGTAGCAAAGTATACGGGCGGTATTGTTATGGCATTGGCATAGTCGGAGGCTAAGAGCCGTCCCCGATAAACTACCCGAGAGTTTATTACCCCGAGATTCAAAGAACTTTTAATCGAGAGAGTAATATAATTCTGAAATATGATAATCAACTACACGCGCAATACTACTCTGATGAGTACTTGAGCGCAACTTGTGCAATGCTAAATGCCTCGAAAATCCAAAATGTCTCAGAAAAGCGCTTAATGAGCATAATCGCGTAACCGAGAAGTTAATAATACGTAAAAATGTGTAGAGCTTTCAAATTTAGTAGTATTTAATAATACCACGCTGCGTTACGTTAATGCCTGTTATCTCTCGTTATTATCATTTTTATTATTGGATCCCTCCTCTCCATTACGATAATCAGATTCATAATTCTTTATCACTTTTTGATCAACTATCAGATTTAATATCTGATTATCTAATTCACACTTGTCGCACTTATAATCGCAACGAAGATTCTACTTGGAACGACTTCTGTCTAACGATACCGCACCATTTGAGATTGCATCGCTCGAGACTTACTTATGAATCGTTTGTTATGTACGTCACGGACGACTTGATCGCGGATCGACTCGTCGTCGATCATCCTTAGCCTAGTTGCTCGGACTATGTTGACCCAGACGACTCACCTGTTCGTCTCTCAGGGAGATTCAGAGTAGTGGCGCGAAAGTGCACAATCTCGCTGCGACCTTTAGCATTAGTGGAGTAAATGGAGACTTCATAGGTGCTGCCGGGCTCCAGATTGTTGACGGAGAAGGTGGGCACCTTGCTGGTCTGGTTGTAAACTGTTGCAGCACCGCTCTTGCCAGCTTCACGGTCAACTTGCATGGTGAATTTTTGCGGCAACCCGCCGTCGAAGCCTTCGATGCACTCCACGTAGATTGAGTCGGTCGTTTGGTTAAGTAGGGAACAGTTGTGTGGCGTATCCGGCCGACCTAGTTAAGTCAAATACGAATCAGCGTCAATGTTGATCCGATCTTGTACGGCGATCGACTAATTAACGGAATTTGAATAAATGCTTAATTAGAGCCCAATTTAGATCTACTGCGGAGAACATTTCAACGGAATTCAACGTCGTTGTTGATCTTGCAACGAATTGATGCGGATTGTAATTAGAGAATTGTGGGCATGCGGACGTATTACATATTTTCATTAAAATCATCCCTTGACATCTTTCAGGCACTCTGATTGAGCAAGTATCGATGCCAAATGTCTAAATGCACACTAATATTCGCTGTAAAATTTTATGCGCACATAGAATTAGACATAATTTGAGGTTTAAACGTTATTTTTGAAGAATGTCTACAAAATCATGCACCGTTTATCCACGAGAACGGAAGATTTGGTGGAAACTGTTGATAGAGCGGATTACCTCGTGTGTATGTGCGCGTGTGTGCTTCGCCAACATCGAGATTTGATCGCCCTTCATCAGCCAATATGGGCTTGGTTAGATTTTCGTTCGTGTTCAGGCGACTACGGCACTCAAATCGGCACGGAACGTCCGTTTTACGCAACGTCCTTTCTAATAGTGGGTTTTTATTACGTCTTCCAGTAGTTTAGTACCAAGCGGACGTACTAAAACGCGTATGTCACATATTGATGCATCCGCCTACGACCTGTCTCAGTCTTCGCGAACGAGGAAGATCTTTCACGATAAAAAACAGATTCCCTCGTCAAAAGCATAAGAATCCTCGTACTCTAAACCTGCTTGCACGCGATCTTTTATGCTGCCACGCTGATAAGAATTATATTTGTATGTGACCAATATTTTGTCAAATATCTCGGCTACAAAGACAGTTCCTCTGTTAAGTTGCGCTAAATTCGGTTAAATTCCATTTTATTATATAAAATTGCGACAGCGCCGCGAGATGTTATTGGTGCGTGTATTAAATTGTGAACAATGAAAATCGAATATCTATATAGGAGCTTGAGAAAAAGTGCAACGATAAAAGCCGTGCTAACGTTTTTCCAATATTTTGCAAATACATCTCGGATATGAGGATCTCATCTGTTAAACTGTTTAAAACGCAAAGTTACACATTGATACGTTAGAGACATAATGGTTCATATAATAATGCAATAATATTATTTAATCGCGTTAATTAAAAACGCGACTACAGTTCTTCCCCTCTTACGTGTACATTTTCTTGAAAAATATCCTGTTTTGAGTATTTCATTTAAAATATTCTATATAATATAAAGCAGAGAGCAAATATTTCCTTAATACAATTCCGCAAAGGCGTTCAACCCCGAGAGAAGTCATTATCGAAACATCTCTAATAAGTATTAACAAAAATATTATAATATAATATTAACAAAAAAATCGCGGAGCACGACGTAGACATCGAAAAATGCATGCCATGAAGCGATTTTTCAGATGCCGAAAGGCCAAGCACTCACCGGCCGGCACAATGTGGTAGACGCAGGGCTCAAGCTGAGTGCCCTGGTCGTTGCTGCCCCAGCAGAGGAGAGTGCCATAGTCCAGCTCTGTCATCGGTGTGTAGAAGGCCATCGAGTGTGTACGGTCGCTCGTGACGTGCGCCTGAGGTATGTCCACCGCTTCCATTGTATTATTGAATTTCCAGGTGAACGATACTTCCGGCGGGTTCGCCTCCAGCTCGCAGGGGATCTTCGCGGTCTCTTGACGCGCGACGCCGAATACCTTGGTCTGGCCGTGTTGGCATACCGGCACGACTGCAAATGTAAATGTTGGTTCACGTGGTGAGACCAAGTCTTGACGTCGCAAGCTGTTTTGCGAACGTACTAACTTTGGCTCGCTCTTATCGTGTGTCGTGCAACCTCACCTGACACCGAAATGCTTGACTTTGCTCAACATCTGCTTTGATCTCCCAGTTCGAATGATCGGAGTAAAACGATAGCTAGAGAGACAATGTGTATGCTACACTAGATTTCTTGGTGTCAGGAATGCAATTGCAAAACGAGAGGCACCTTGAAGATCATGATAATATAGATATGGAAATATTATTAATTAAAAATTGAGATTTAATAAGGTAATACCACGGTTAATTAAAGTTGCAATTGAATAAAGTTGGCGTAGTAAAGTTTAAGAGTCAGATGTCTAACAAAATCAAATTTCATTGAATAATTTAACAGAATAAAATATTCAGTTCTAATCGTAACCTTCTCTTGCTTCACTTTTGGGGAGAGAAAACGTTTAATTAGAGAATAATGTTTCGGATATTAGGTGACATACTATTATAAATGATTCGACAATAAGTGTCCTTCGATAATGCAATCAGATTTTTCGTGGGTGTATCAGAGAACTATATCAGAGAACGATCGACACGTAAAATCTGATATCCGTCGAAGACTAATGCAATTATTAAGCACTATCCGTAATTAATCATTAACGATGGAATTCATGTCTCTGCACCATTCCGGAGTTCGTGTCAACCTCAGTCGACACGGTATCTGATATCGCTGCGTAATATACATAATACGCAATATACATGTATGTAGCCTGTAATCTACATATTGCAACAGTGCACCATTAGTAGAGCATGTCTTCATTGTTCAGACACGGAACGAAGGTATCCGCGTATGTTCTCGAAAGGCGTTTTCCCCTGTTACATTCTCCCTCCGTTCTGGCAACAACTTCATACGCTGCTTCGCAATCCACGATAAAGTACATCATTACCTGCTCCGTGAAAAAATAAGCTTTCAACTACGCGCGACGTTTTTTTACTTGCTGCAAGAAAAGAAGTAGAAATGTGCGCGTTCTCAAGTATTACTTCGCCCGACGTAGTTTGCAACTGAACTTTTGCACTGAAGAGATTGCGTAAGCATGTTTAAAACACAGCTCCTTAAACGCTGAATTTATATTTTGCAACATATTTTCTCCCTCTCTTTCTTTTTCTTGGTAATATTTTTCATAGCATCAAAAATACCGATAACTCTCGTATATATATGTATATATAATAATATAAACATGTCGTATTGTAAAATTATGTGTCCCGACGCACTCGTACGCGTTTACACCCGAGACTCGCGATCGATCGTTATCCCCAGCAGTTTCTGCAATTGACATTCACTTCCACGGACGAAAGAAGATATTCGGTGTAAGCTGACAAAGGATCCCCTGCGACCTCGACTCAGAGCGGAAGTCTAGTCCGCCTCGTCTGGAAATTCAATAATACTTCGGACGTGGAAGTGGAGAGCCGTAGAGCATGCGGGATATCCGGCATACATATAGAGACTGACCCTTCATTGATTAGATCAGTCATAAAATTCCGGACGGCATCCGGTGTCTGCGTATTGCATCCCCTTTGTACTTTGGACAGTTGTCGAAAAAAGTCCGATCTTAGCAATGTCTGGAATGCCCGGGAAGCGCCTTGCCAACCGACCGTCACGCAGGAATATATATGGAAGCGATCCTTTGTTCTTTTACGGCGATCGTCGGAAAGTATCTTAAGGACGTCATGAGGTTGCAATAAAGGTCATGAGTTTTACAGTGCCGGAGCGCGACAGGCATAATGCAATCTTATGATTTTCGGAAAGCGAATTTGCCTTCTTCATGGACAAGCGCGATCTCGAGTGTTTTTGCAAGCATGTGAATCGTGACATCGGAAATAAAATTCAATCACTGGTCTCGAGAAATCAGAAAAAATTGCCAGTACTCTGTAACAACGAACAAGAAAGTGCTAAGTACACTTGCAGCTAATTAAAATTAAGCAACTTTCTTATTACTTTACTTTACTATTCCTCGAAAATGTCCGTGAAGGAAAATAAATTGACGCCTGAAAGTTTGCCGGGAAATTCTCCAAAAGCAGGCGCCACAAGGAACTTTTGGGATACATTGAAGCGGTGAAATGGACTCGCATAACATTACGAATGCAAACCGCAGGTTCTTATGCCGATATCGTCTATGAAGTTAAACCTGATGCACCGTCACGAAGCATGCATGCGGTCAGCGCATTTCTTCCTTCGTTTTTAAGAGTCATATTGAATTTCCGAGATACGTAGAAATTTACATTGAACGATCTTCTTCGTCAACGTCAGACGTCTCATTCCCCTCGACGTTCGAAAGCGAATGCCGACGAAGATCGGGCGAATGTGCATGTATCTCGATATAACGGGACGCCGGATATCATAATCGATGGTCGAGGCACTGACAATAACCAATTAATGCCGGTCATTAAGCATCAGTGACAGATCGCTCGCGTCAAGCACCTCTCTCCCTCTCTTTCTCTCTTCCTCTCTCTCTCCCTCTCTCTCTCTTTATCTCCATGCTAGCTATCGAAATGATATCTGCACCATGTATGCATAATTCAACGGGCCGCAATATCGGCTGCATCGTGAAAAATGCACGTCGATCTGTCGCGCGTGGATGCGCGAGCGGAGGAGGCACCGGAAGGGACACGGGAATTTATTTTCTGTTCTATTTGGGGATTCGAATCGGTCCGCTTCGATTATCTACGAGAGCGAATGAATCTCCGGGGTGTAACGTGTCTTAAACGTTTGGGAGATCGATCAGCGGTCTTTTTTTTAATGCTAAGCACGTTTGATTGGAAAACTTGTAGTTTTCACTTATATGCGTGCAAGTATTACTATTCCGTATTAGATCAATCTGTTCCTCCGTTCGGAATTTCATGTCCACTAGAAACATATTTGCTTTCCGTCCTTCGATTTTCATACGAAGTTATTCAAATTCGTAAGTTGTGTGTAAAAATTCTGCTAATAAATATAATTCTATCATTTCTATAAGTTTTGCTATAACAAAAGAATTTCAGACTAATAAATTAAAAGCCTCAATAAAATTTTATACAGTTATGACTTGATGCGTTATCTCTTTAAGAAGTCTCCGTTTCTTAAGGAAGTTTTCAATTTTCTACAGTTTATGCACAACAGTCGCGGGAATAGTTAAGCTCTCGATACTCTTATTGTTAGTGCATGAAGAATATTTTCTTGGCAATGCATATAAAATAGATTCGATTTCAAGTAAGAATGCCAAACGCATAAGAATGATGCTGCTGCTTGCTCCGAATATAGTGTACGTACACATCTCATTTATTTAAACGAAACAAAGCGAACCTCCTTTTGCGAACGCTCGACGCTCAAGAATTCCTCTCGCTTTTAACGGAAAACAAGATTATGCTCGATAGCCCGTTAAAGTATCTCCGAAAGTTCTGACAGTGTGAATTCACCCGTGTGTTCCACGGGCAATGACTTCGATCCAAGACTTATCGGATATCCTGCCGGTGACAGATTCCTTGGGAGATTTAACGCTACATTAGTTCCGGAGAGGGACATGCCTGTACAGACCGATACAGGGTACACCCAAGGTGCGGCATATTATCCTATGTTTGCGGTATTCGCGTCATGAATCTTCGTCGATCGGCGTCGCGTGGGCGTCGCGGCGCCGGACGTGCGTCACCTCGCAGCTGAAATTCGTAAGAATGTCGTGGGCGCGCGTGATGGAAATTTATAATAATAATAATGTACGGCGTGTGTATATATACACGCGGGCCCCCGCGAGTGGCCATTACGTCAAATAACGAAGATTTATGCCCGCGTCGTGGCGACGATGTACACGCTCGCGTGGCCCATGCGGGAGCAAGCAGCGCGCGACTATCGAGATACCAGATATTATATGGATCGCGCGTGGCCGAGACTTGAGATGATACATGTGCGTCGATGCCTTGCTTAATCAGATACATTAATTAGCTGGCGTTAATCGACCCAGTTAGATGCGCGGCCACGCGCTACGTGACTCTATCGATCGATGAATCTTCGACGAGGGCCATCCAGCAGCGTCGTATCTCACGCGCGATTGTTATCGAGTGGAATGGTGATACATCGCGCGATAAGGCACGACAATTCAGAGATACTCGAACATTAACGCCGAAGAATTTCGTAATGAGTCTCCTCTTAATCGGGTACCGCGATTAGGTGACGTTAATGAGCTTAGTGATACGCGATCACAGAGAGTTATCAACCGGCTTTGATCTTCCATGGAATAATTATCAGTATAATCATGCGCCGGCTACATCCCACGTTGACCGCCGTGTGATATATTAATACGTTTCGCAATTGATTACATCGTGGGCGCCATCGGGGAATACACGACTTGGTAGCGCGTCGAAGAATTTCTCGAAGAAATTCCGTCGCGAACACTTTAGCGCGCGCAGCCGACGTACATTGTCAAGAGTTACAGATGAGCGACGTACGATCGATCGATCGCCATCCGGGCGACGTCTTGGCTCGGCTTTTTTTTCGCGCGACTACATAATCTATCCAATCTATCACGGCGAATAAATCAAAACGCCCGGCGAGAAATCGAATTCACTTTTGCAGCGCGAATAAATGTCCGGCCAACGCGGCTGCGATAAATTCATTGACATATTTCATCCGGCAGCAACGGCGGCGGCGGCGGTGGCATTCTAGTTTGCGCCGTTCGTCGTGTAATTAAATTACAGCGGCCGCGCGGAATCTAAAGTTAGCGAAACGAATTCTGCGAGCATTGCGCCGATAACACGACCGTTGACCGATGACGTACGTATCTACTTGCGCCGAGGTGGCAGAGACGGTCGTGCTGGACCGAGTCAGTTATAAATCGGCGCGATTTTGTCGCCGTACAAAATGGAGCGTCAACCTTAACAATCGCATCGCGATAAAAGTAATCAGTTAATTCCGCGCGCGCAGTATCCGTTCAAAATCCCGTTACATACGTCATAAGTATAAATTGTATCACGGTTCTCGGCGTAGCGTGTGTCAAAATGGTAAAATCAGCTGGAAAAGGGGTCCCAAGGAAAGCAAATGTCACCACCAGGAGAAAAATTGCCCAATAAGCTAAAGCTGGTGGTCGACCCGGTTGTTGCTGCCTTCCTCTTATCATCCGATTTATACCCGCGTTAAATATATATGGAGCCGCTTAATATTTTATGCATTGGAGACCGGAGTTCGTGCGTGATAAAAGTGCAGCAGCTCCGCGTGAAATTGTTGCCGCCTGTAATTAAGCATTAATCGCGCAATTTCCGTTTGGACTATCTATCTGTGGATTGGACGCTTTGCGCGCAACAGCGTTGGCTAAAGAGTTACATGTTTGCGTTCACTTTGCGAAACCGCGTATACGATCGATTTACAGAGCGACTTGAAAGGGAAAACTCGTTTAATTTTTATTAGCGTTAAACACTCATCAACATAATAAAAAATAAAATATTTAATAAACTTATGTAATGCGTTGTGCACTACATTTATATTCTTTCTTTCCTCTTTCTTTTTTTTATATCAATCCTGAACGATATTAAATTGCACATATAAGTCGACGACCACTTGCGTTCCTGACTAATCATTATCTTTTTTATTAATGCTTTTAATTGCGGTGCTCTTCCCAGTTTAAAATCCTCCGATTATGTCCGACATTATGTCCAACGAGCGCTTAAATGGCGACATTTGTAGACTCAGCGTATTAATTATAGGTTGTTACGACGATGCTTGTCATGTAATTTGTGCAATGGTAGCAAGACCTGTAAATTTTTTGCGCAAGAAGTAATTACACAACCATCTGCAAAGATACACCCATAAAGTATCCTACATTTGCGAGTTTCATATCGATTTGCCTAAGGCAAGCTAGCCTGAAAATGTTAGACGTGATCGCGTTAGACGTCGAGACGCATTGCGGGCTTGTAAATTTTTAAATATATTTCGTGTCTAGAAAACATGCTTGCGAATATTGAGAATTTTCAAGAAGCATCTCGGGAATATTTATTTACATACACCGTGTGTTACGTACAACATGTATCACATATGTTGTATTTCATTCAAATTTTAATTATATTTGATTATGAAATATACTGCTAAGAACTAACGTTCTTTGATATTTATAATTCCTTTCCGTATATATCCCGTGTATAATTTTAATAACAATTACAATCGAGTTTATTTATTTAATGCATTTTGTCAAAATAGTCTTTATTTTTCATTCTTCATATAATTCTCAACGAAATTTTAAACGAAATAATAATACTTTCTACAGCTAATGATAATAAAACGAAAAATAGTATTTGAAGAGAGAACTATTCGGTTCTTAATCAAACAGTCTATTTCCTAGAAAATTCCATTTCTTTTAAATTTGCATTTTCTTAAAAAATGTTGATATTTGACAATGATATTTGACAATTATTAAATATAACATTAAATATTTAATGCATAAAGCCGAGATCTATCTCGAATTTTAACAGACAAAGACGCAATCCGTCCAAGAAAATCTGCGAATTCGCGTGTGCGAAACGGGCAACGTAGCTTAAGATTTTAATTCAGTTTCAGCACGTATAATTATGCGCGCGGCAAGAAGCTCCTTCTTCGAGCTCTGCTGTATCCGAGATCTTAAGCCGCTTAGTTAGCTGTAAAATAGCGGAGCTGCAGCACGGAGGAACAAAGAAAATACGGATTATACGGGAATATTCGACGTTCACGAGACTCAGCCGTTTACCTTGCCAAAAGGGTTATTAAAACCTATATAATCGCAAGCACAATTACGCGCGAAAGTTCGCGTACTTTTCGCTCAAGTTCCGACGAGACCACACGTGCGAATCCACGAAAAAATATTCCCGGAATATGATTTGATCATGTCCCGAACATTTGTACCAAGGTATATGCATTATACGTAGACGTATAGAGATATAAAGGGAAGATTAGCAGAGCGGCATAGCAACTTCAAAGCTTTACAGGACACATATTCGCAAAGACGGTTAAATAATAAAGGAGGACGTTTCGCTGATATTGTATTCACAAAGCGATGAAATGATTAAAAAAAACTTTGTTAATCATGCTTTAACTTTTAATTGTAACTCAAACCGTCTCGCAGTTTCATAAAACCGTAGTCTAATATGTCTTTTATTTCGCCCTTTTATTTTGCACATGGTCGTAGATAATAAAATTAATTAAAATTTATTTTATAGTACTTTATTGTACTTTGTACACTAAACCACAGAAACCGATGACGCAGAAATACGTCTTCGTATTGAGCTTGAAGGTTGATTTGTCTTTATTATTACAAGAGCCAACATTTTTAACATATTTCTCTTCCGTTAATATAATTTTTTTATTATCTCTTCCCTCGTGAGTTTTTCGTTGACTTTACTCCGCGAAATTATATTAAATGTCACGCTTACAACATAACTTTGTTAAAATCTGTAGGGAAATTAAGAAAGAGAAGGATAGAGATATTTAAACTGATTGATTATTAATCCACTTAGATTGGGTACTTCATGTATGTACATTAAAAATTACTGCTATCGATAAGTTATTATCTGAATGGTGTTACATGTCATGAGTCATGACTTACAGTAGAACTGCTCAGTTATGCGCATGCGTTCCTATGTAAAAGATCGGAGTGATTTAACACTCACTGAACTGCGCACGATGAAAGACATTCCACTTAGAGATAAAAGTACAAAAAGGGAGAACGTGCATACATCACTATAATAAATTTACACAAGCGAGTAGCGAGGAGACGGCGATACCTACATTTACAGATGCGAGCTTTACTCTACTTTATCGAAGAATGAAAATAAAATGAAATAAAAGGTTCCGCGCCGCGCGAATGATTTTTGAAGTTATGATTTATGAAATCATGCTCGTGACATCGATAATCAAATACAACTTTAAGGCAAGATGGATGATGGCGGCAAGGTGAAAAACTCTTCGATTAAATGTGCGACAGAGTAAACGTGTCATTTTGAGCCGTCATCGTCGAGGTTTCGTTGGTCTCGCGCAGAAATCCGTCAGCTAATTGTGCACTAACTCCCTACTAACGCGCTCCCTTGTAGCATCTCTCGAGTTTTACGACTCATAACGTTCGGAACTAATATTCGGGTTTGTAATCTTTTTTACAACACTCTGAAAGAGCTGTCAAAACTTGCTTATAGTGTTTAAGTTAATGCGCGCATATGAAATTGACTTACGGTCGCCCGTTTGGCCGCCTCCGCCTCCGTGCCTTTATGAAACCTTGTTTTCTTTTATAGTGCGCGACGCCAAGATATTAAACGTCGATATGAAGCGGAGATCTCGTCGCGCGCACTCCGAATGCGCGGACATTTCCTCCTACGCGCCAGATTTATGTCCCTCGTAAACAAAGCGAGCCCCTAAGCTGATTTAATGTCGACTCGGTGCATACCGGTACGTCAGTATCACACAGTGCAAACGCAGTGACACAGAAATTAACTCTAGCGCCTGGTCCACCGACTCTAGATTCGGAAGAGGACGTGGCGTATTGCCTGCCTCCGTTTCCGGCTATAACTGGAATTATTCTTCACCTGATACGGACACGGAGGCAAAATACCGAGAAATTACATTTGATGAGAGATTACAAAGTTTAATGTTGCAACTCAGGCGTTTCTCCCCGAAGAAAATGTTTCCCGGATATGCATCTGGAAATATCCAGATTTTATTTTTATATCCGTATATTATTTTTTATCATGCTACTTTTATTAATACTTTGCTGTTTATTGTTACAGATAATGTTGCAAACAGGAGTTTATTCATTTCTGAGTAAAGAAGAGGCACGTGTCTTAAAAGTTTCGATATGGACATTACGGTGAATTACCATCTTGAGTGGAGAATAGTGTAGAACTTAATTAGAGGACCAAATGCAGATTGTGGCGGATGACATACAGGAAATGCGTGTAACAGATACTCACACTTTATGTCCAAGTTCAGTGGATTGCTCTCGCCATCGCCCTCTTGATTATTGCCAATGCACGTGTAAATCCCAGCTCTACTGCGAGTGACGCTTTGCAGAACCAGGCTCTGATTACTTATTATCGTTCCGGTCGCCGGATTGTGATACAGCGGATTGCCCTGCGAATGCGAAATCAAACCAATGTATGTACTTGTGCTCGGTCACCGTGAACAAACACAGGAACGTATTTCAGCGTGCAAGTAACATATGCTGCTTAAATTTATAAAGAAGAGTCAGTAACTTGTAAATTATAAGAAAGAACTGTGTGTGCAATCGAAACTTTGCGTAGTTAGGTATATCAGAAATTATGATTTCCATTGTGACTAAAGTATGCTTTTAAGAAATGGACATATTTATAAGAAATAGAATACTCTTTCAATGATGAAACAGCCTTTCGTATTTTCTTTGACTGATATTACAGAAGTACATCAGATAACAAGATAAAAAATAAAAAACACAGTGCTAAAAAAAAGAAATAAATAATAAAAACAAAATAGTACTGACAAGACACAATGTATAAAATGTAAACAGAAATAGATGGAAAATATAAATATTACGTGAGATATTATCGCTATTTTGTAAAAATTGCGAATATATTTTTTTGTGTTTTTCAGCACGGGCTAAGCGACAATAAATCCCGCGTGAGAAATTCGCGGCGAGGAGCGCTGACAATTTTTCGTTCTTCCGCGTTCTCTCGTCGCACGTGCGACTTTCGAAGCTGCGAAAGCGGCTTTGAGTTTTCGCGAAACAAATTTGAGATCTTGGAATCGAGGGAATTGATTGGGATTTGCGTTTACGATGTTTCCGCGTATACGACATTCGTGATAAGAGCTGTGAAATTGGTTCGGATGAATATCGAAGTTCGAGAAGAAAATGCCGCAAAAATTTGAACATTATAACAGTATAGTACATATATTTTTCTCAATAAGATATAAAAGTAAAAGTAAACCAAAATATTAATAATTAGATATTTTGAACAATTTAAAATTCGCGAGTAATTTTTCAGGAATCAAAATTTAATTACTGCAAATACGTTAATTTAATAATTATTATTATTCATTTGTGTGGTTTTATTATAAATAATAATATTAAGTACGTACGTTTTATGTATTCAAACATTCAATGTCGAAATTTAAGACAAAAACATTTGTCAAGAAATGTGCTTAAAACTTACTATCGATCAATTTAATGACATCCAGTCGATCCATTGTTTAAACATCGTAAACACGCACAGTTTAACGGCAGTAAAAAAAATCTGTTCTGTAGGATTAAAAATAAATGCCCAGTGACTGAAAGCAATTGCTTCCCCCGTCGTTCAATTCACGAGGCATATTTTGATTTATATCTATGATTTATGCTACGCTATCAGTTCCGAATCAATTGCACGTATGACTTTATCAACGATAAAGGCAAAACGTTCGAAACGAGTGGAGGAATTAAAGCACATTCGGCAGTGACGAAACGCATTCTTATTAATCGCTGATAAAGTACCCCCCATTTATATCTGCAGTTCGATTTATGCTGCTGCTTTTCACTTCGCATTAATCATCGCGAATCATTCTAAAAACCTAGCATGTTCGAGTAGCTTGTAATAAATTCGGACAAAGTGATGTGGATCCCAATAAATCACCGAATTTGCGAAAAGTCCGATATCCGCGTTAGGAATCCAATATCGAACACGCGGATTATCTTAACATGGATAAAAGAAAAATTGAAATCGTCTTCGTGCGCGCGACATCCGCTGATTAATGTTTAAGCGGCCGGAAACGGATACCGTAACATCCCCGGCGTTATCTTTTCGCGCATCCGGTATTCTCCCGAAGTGTCAGGCCGGAAGTTACGTTGCTCCAGCATGAGATGAGGAAAAGGACTCCTGATGAGACACAATGTTCAGATTACTCGAGGAAATCTCGAAAGCTCTCCGACGGTTAATTACTATCTGGGGAAAGTCCGTTTTGTATGCGCCCTGCGTAGCGTCACGGCGATACGAATCCGGGATGAAACGCGCGAGTTTTCGGCCGGAAGTTCGTGTGTCGCAGGTGCGCGCTGCCGTTCCCTTATCTCGACGCGATTAAGCTTCGCCGGCTTATATTATCGATTTCTGAACCGGATTCGTTATCTGCACGCGTAGCTCGTGCAGAGTGTGGACTCACGTTATGGCGCCAGGAAACCTTGTAAACCCAGGGATTGGACTTGATGTTGCACTCGAAGTAAACGTCGATACCCTCCCGAATAGCGCTCGAATTCAAATTGCTGCCAAGCTCGAGGGTAACCACAGGCTCGTCTGAAAACAGAATCGACATCAAAGCCGCGCGCGAAATGCGCCGATATGAGAGACGCCGGTTTAATTACAGACACAGTAATTAAAGCTATTAAGACCGAAATGTCACGTAAAAAAACGCGAAGAACGAGTGTACAGACAAGGAAAAGCAATCGAAACTTGTTTTATACATATCTTAGCTTGGTTTAGAATTAAAAAATTGTTATCTATAAGAATTACACTGTATTTTTAAATTATATATATAATTATATCTTTTAGATACAAGTTTCGTTAAACTACACGATTGTGCTATATTGCACGTTTCAACATCGTCAAGTTTCAAGTTCATGTTTTCACTTATGATAGATTTAGTTATTGAATATTGGGTCATTAATTAAATAATTCCGATCGCATCTAAGATTTCGATAAAAATATTGCAATTTTTGAAGAATTCTAGTTTTTTATTTAAGTTGTCTATCCTGCTATAAAATTAATATACGATAAATTATGTTATGCTATTATAAGTATTTTAGCTTGATTCATCATTTAGATCTGGATTACTTAATTAATGACCTACCAAGCCTCAAAATGTTTGATTAAGTAACATGGAAACGTATAACGAATCTCTTACATGAATTATTGGAAAATCGTTCCACTGATAAATGATCTCGGTATTTATTAAAACACTGAATAACGCTGTGATAATAGCATAATTTCCAGCGGGGTGTGCTTTCACTCATCGATTATCGTTGCATCGTCGTAAATAACTGGGCAACCGCATCGAATGCTGGCGCATTTTCCCAATGGGAGAGCATCGTCCGGCGCCCATTCTGCGGTATTATCTTCAGGAAAAAAATCGGCGCCATATCGAACGTTACTTACGATTCCTTTCGCGGCAGAGCCGCGCGGATCCGATAATTCCATCGTTTCGCCGATTCGCGCTCGCAATAAACGAATGAATTTCCTCACCGCTTCCAGCTCCACCCGCCGTGGAATTACAGGCGAGCACGACTAATGGAAAAAACCGTGAAAAGACGAGAAAATGGGGCTGCCAAGGTAGTCAAAGTGGTGGAAACGCGTCGCGAAATCGGGCTGAATCTTCAGCCTGGCGGATCGGCATGTGCTATTAATTTCCACACGGAACTCTCCCCTTTCTCCTCTCACTTTCTCACTCTTTCACTCACTCACTCACTCTCTCTCTCTCTCTCTCTCATTTGCCTGAACCGGCCAGAGAAACTTTTGTATTAGACAGCGAAATCACAGCGTTAATCCCGGCCCGTGCAGCGGGCTGCGACGCTTCGCAGCGATTCGTTCTACAACTTTTATATATTAATATCGCCGGAAAATTGCGCCGAGGGTGCAATTTGAAGTACGACACCTATGGACGCATTGACGCCCACCAACGACCGTTGAGTTTTTACTACCGTTTCTATTCTCGCGCGTGTTGAATTTAAAAGAACTAATATGACACGGAAAATGTTGTCGAGGATGTACACATGTGATTGCGTCGTGTCGTGAAACACTAAAGAGTATCAGAAGGGGAAACGTGGCTGCCAAGGTGCAATCAGATTCGATTCCAACAATAAATGTTGTTGCTCGAATGGTATCATCGATATATCGACACAAAGGTCGCTGGTTTGAAGTAAGTTCTCGCGATTGAAATTTTAACGTTGATTTTGCAACTCATATATACACACGCGCGCGCGCGCACACACACACACACTTTCATGCGCTACGTGCTTATAAAAATATTAGGAATGACACAGGAGACTCCACTCAGAGTGCGACGCGCGGTTGCATACGCATCGCGAAATTGCGGGCACCCCCCCGCTGCGTTTCTGTGAAAACACACTCACGATATATGTTGAGGTTCCATCCTTCCTCCATCTCCGAGTCCGGAATATCTGGCACGCTGGCGCGACAGTAGAGGATCTTTCCGGCGTCTTCGATATTCGGCACGAATGTGAGGGTGCTGGTTGTTGTGTTGCCATCGGGACTCATCTACCGGGATTTCATGAATTTAAAACAGTTTGCCGAACAATCTAATAATAGCGATATGCACACGCCCCGGGATCGAATTGCCATCGTGATGGATTAAATTAGAATCCCTAGGCGGCATCAATTACGCACACGCGTACTTCGTTGGTTCTACGTCGAGTAATTTTCGCAGGAAGACTCTCTCATTTGTAAGAGCTTCCGACTGCGAATGGAAAGTAGCATGAAATGTTAAGAAACTTCTTAACCGAGTGATACGGTTTTACGTATATTAATTCTATTCTTCCGATCTTTACAACTACGGAAGGCGAAGAATAATTGCAGAAACGTGAGAAGAATCCTCAAATGTGTGTTCCGTGCAATCTGCGAGAGTGCACTAAATCGTCTCCCGACAATCTATTTAAAATCGTACCGTCTGTCGTGCATTTCGCAGTATCATGTTCCCTTTGGACCATGTGATCGTTGGCCTCGGCCTGGCTCCAACGACCTCGCAACCTATCTCGTAGGTCTTGTCGGCGCTAAATGGACGGTTCTCTCCTTGAATCCGGACCCAGAGCGGTTTCACTGCAAAAGAGTGTGTCGCACTCGGATTTAAGTACCCATTGATCCGGGCACACTCGTAAAGTTAATAGAAATTTCTCCGATAAGGGCTAAATTTCCTAACGTTTCCTGAATAAGTTGTGATAACCGTGATAATCTCTAAACTAGTATGATTTAATTCAATATGAAGGAACTAGATTAAATCATCATTAATAAAGAAAATGTGATCCCAAATGTTACACATAGGTATTTGTTAATAGAGTGAATTAATTATGTGTTTTAACATCACATTCATGACAATGTTATAATCGATAATGATAACGATAATGATACTATCATGTTTTGCAATTTTTCAATCATACATTAATTATTAGTCGAAATAAAACACTCCTGATTTATCAATCTTCCATGCAAAATATTTAAAAAATAATGCTGATGAGATTAAAATAAAATTGACTGAATCATTACTTCTTTTCATTTATCTACGATATATTTCCCCGTGCTATGGCATACAATGTTGCGTGCAAAGAGCTATTTGATTTTCTTGTGGAAACTGGACATGTAAAAGAAAAATTTTTTATACTAAATCTTATTGCCGTGACGTTTCTTGTCGGTACTTACAGTTCATATTGAGTGAAACCGAGCTTGATATTGGCGCTTTCACGTTGTTGTTCGAGGCTTGACAGGTCAGAACCGCATGCAAATGCTCGCGCCCTAACTTTTCCAATCGCAGCACGTTGCGGACCTTTTTAATGCTCACGGTCTCGTAGCTGTCGTCCAGCAGAGCATTCTCCTGCCACCATGTCACTCGTGGTTGTGGTCGTCCTAAAGAAGCATAAAGGTCCAGAATATTCCAGTAGCGAGCATGCATCGCCACGTTGCATTAATGGCACCCGCTCGGCGTGTAATCACATCCCAACTCGACGCTCCGTAACGCGAACAGCCGATTTAATGTACAGTCACATTATTTACAATAAAGCTAAAACTATATAAAGTTTCCCAGGTATCAAAACATAAACCACGAATTTCCGTAACAGCGAATATATGCACCGCTCAAGTTAATCCGTTTTCCATAAAACCACCATTTCCTAAGCAATTATTAACAAAAAAAGAACATCAAGACCAGACAGCTGGCTTGTCTTATCTTACTTATCATTGGAAATATTAAATGTGAAGTCACGGGTAATATGTTCGGCCGAAACGTCAAAGAAATTGAGTCGCGTTTGTTTCGTGCCGCAGGTCGGAGCAATAGCGTTACGCCAGGCGAATGCACCGGAAGTGCATCGAGGCGTCATGCACTTACCACCAGCGGCGACACACGTGATATTGAGAGACGCTCCCTCGCTGTACGGGCCGAGGATGTAATGGGGAATATGAAACCCTCCGTCTTCGTCCAATATACTAAGCTGCTCCGGCGGTACTGTAATAATTTTCACAATAAGAAGCGCCTTGTTTTTTCCCTCCAGAGTAGCCGGGAACGCGCGAACAAGGGGACCGGGGGTGAATCAATTTACGCAAGGATGTATCAATTTTGTAGCGTCATGTAGGAAGAGGAGACTGTCTCGCGACTGCTATTACGACGCGAACAGATCTCCATTTAACGCGCGCCGTGCAAGAAGGTGTGTGACCGTAAGCAAGAAACGCCTCGAGTTAGAAAGAATGTACGCTTCGCGCCAGGAAAGTGCTCTTGGTAAGGGTTGAGAGAATTTGTGCGAGAATTGTCCTTCGAAGCGTTTTCTGGATCAAATTTAAAAATGGAATAAACAATGTTAGAATGATGGATCCAATACAACGGGATCAAATGAGGAAAAACCGTAACATGAATGTAAAGAAAGCTGCGTGTGTGCCGATGGCGCACAGATACGTTGCCAGCACGCAGTGTTAATGGTGCCGAGATAATGGCGGTAATTATGGTTATCAATTTCACTTTAATCTCACTTTCGTAATTGCACGTGTATCCCACAGAGGAAAATTTAGATAAAACTGCGCTTTGGGTGCACTTGCGTTCAGCGTCCTTATCAATCAGTTTTTCTTCTTTTTTTCGGTAAAACCAACCAAAGTAAAACAGATGCGCACAAATCTCGTTCTGATCACAATTTATTTTTTCAAAACGATTAAAGCTAAAAAAAATAAAATAAAATATATGTGCATTACGATTTTGATTAATAAAACACATTTGTTGTTTTCAATGAAGTTCTTGAGCCAAGCTCTTACGTGCTCGCATATCCGGCGCTATTCAGCGTTTATCGCATATAAAAAATTTGCAATGTCGCTAATAAAGCTAATATTCGCGTCAGTGCGCAAGTACCAGCACGAAGAGCACGGGCAACGTGATCCAACTTGCACGACGACGATGTATCAGTCTGCGTCGTCACGTAGCGCCTTTACCATTATAAAACAGCGTTATTCCTGAGATAAAAAATAAATTTTAATGCACCAATATAACGGAGCTTAGGGTCTATGCGTCTCGCATTATCGCCCACGGTCACGTAGCTGTTCCTCCATTAAGGGAAGCGTTATCCCAGTGCAATGCAAAAAATTAAATGCAGTCGGTACACTATTTCGAGGGTGAATCGTCGGATAGCCGCGTCGACGGTTCAACGATGTCAATTATACGGGGGAACAGTACGGTAAGCGCAAATATCGGATACCGAATACTGAATTGATCGTAGCAATTTCGGCGTATCGTACAATTCCGAAATTCGATTTTCCGTAATTTTTGGCAATTATCACGGCGGGTTTAATTGCATTCGTTCAAAGAGTTTTAACGTTCGATTATAAGCCACAAAAAGAAGAAACACACAATAAATTTGTTTCTTGCATTTTATATTAATATACAATATATTACTGCAAATTTAGTATTCAATCGCCTTAAGCTAAGAGACTACCGAATTGTTTTATCTGAAATTCTGAAATTCTGAAATATCTGTCATTGTATCTGTTTTCGCCATTCTGCATCTTTGCAATTTTAGGTTCGTATTCAGGCAAGCTTCCAAGTGTTGATTTTCATAAAAATAGAAGGAAATTCTGGTGTTTCGCTTATGAAACAGTACACTATATTCAAAGCTCTGCCAGTTTAAATTATTCAATTTTAACTTCCGATTCATAATCATCGACTTGAGAAACTCCGAGATATCGACTTCTATTGAAATGTACGAAATACCTGTGGAAAGAAGAAAAAACGGATACACGGTTCAAAGGAATACGACCGTTCTGAAAAGCTTTGGAAGGAACGTGCTCTCCTTATTGTTGAGCGCATCTTGTATTCGGGTCAATGCGGAATATCGTTTAGGAACTCACTGATGACCGTTAGATTGACTTTGCTGTTGCGAGTTGGCGACTGCTTGAAGTCGACTCTGCATCGGTAAACAGTCGCGTCGCTTTCGCGAACATTTTCCAGAGTGAGTTTTGCAGGGCTTTCGGAGAGCTTAAAGAATGCACGTCCTTCTAGGCTGTGATCCTGCCAGTGATTCCCTTGATCCAGGCTGTCTTTCCCCCTGGTGTCGAAGCTGCAACAAAGATTAATTTCTATTTTATCAAAATACATAAATATGTATTGCTTGTGTGTCGCACTGCATTTTACTAGTCGCTAATTATTATCCGTTATACCGATTATGAGAATAAACAATTTATAAAAGCGCGATGTTTCAAATAATTAAGAGCTATTACTGCTTCATTAGAAAGCAAATTGGGATAATTATTATTAAAAGACTTAATTATAAAATATAAAAATTATAATAATATAATATGCTTAAGCTCTTTGCTTTCAAATTTCATCGTAGAATATTGCAAATCGCGCGTGCGACTCAAATGAATTGTTAATATTGATTGCGATAACAATACATTAAGCCGACATAATGGAATGTGTAACATGATCGATAATTCTAATTAACAAAGGATCTAAAACACATTTCGTGCATTTACTTGACTTCTCGTCGAGTAACAAGTAAAAAGTCGACCTATACAGAAAGAAAGCCATAAATAAGAAAAGCTCCCACATCTCTCGTTTCCTCCTTCTTTCTCCCTCAATAGTCGCTAATGCGCGTCATCGTGTTTCTCGGACAGGCAGACGTATAGAGAGAAACTTTTATATTGCCCCTATTAAACTCTCACGAGACGGTCAATCGAGAAAAATGCTTCGACGTGGCGCAGTTACCAAAGAAAAGTACAGAGTCACGCAGGATTCCTTGTAGCACTTTGCCCTCTAATATCGGCCCTTTTACGCCAGCACACTGCCCTCGCAGAATTTCTATCGGCGAGAGGCGAACAGAAACGAAGCTAACTGAATTTATGCGGCGTCGTTGCTACAAAGAAATTTTCCGAAGAAATTTGCGACGGATCGGGGCTGTAATGAAATTCCTCGGCAACTTTTCAGAACTCATTATTGTGCTTCAGCGAAATTTTCGACGAAGCTTGGTTACGGAATTCTAGCATTAAAATGGTAATTTTTCTTCTAGTATCGTTTACCTATTACTTCTTGCATACGTCGTGTATACGCGATATGCCAGATCTCAAAACCAATTATTTAGCATACTTGTTAGTTTAATGTCAATTTGTATCCTTTAATTCATCTAAATTAGATTTGGAGCTCTGTACGAATATTTGAATGCAAATGCGATATGTAACTCAAAGTAATGATTAACCGTCATAATTTCCTTATCTTCTTGAACGTCTATGTATCTAATGCGCAATATAGCCCCGGTGCATCTCGTTGCAGTTTCTGAAACTGTCAGCGGTATTGTGCCACGGCGTCAGTTATACGCACCGTTATCACAGAACTTTTAAACGTGCTGTGGGGTTGCGACGTTGTCTGCATATCAGGGATCACATTTTCCTTAAGATTTCAAGCAATCGACGTTCCCGCTGTCGAACTAGAGACCGTCGTCGTTTTAATACTTTCGCATGAACTCGAGAAAAACTTGTAAGACTTTTTTGAAAACTGAATAATATAACGTGGAGAGTATTCTAATTCAAACAATATACTTCCTATATTAGTGACATTCAATATTGCTCACGTCGACAGAGAAGAATTTTTTTATACTTCTTTTTAATATTAAATTTCTTGATAGAATATCGCTGGTTGGGATAACAGCAGTAAAAAAATTAATTGGAAAAGAATTACGTGACAGGATGATGGTCACAGGTCGAGTCATTGACTAAAACCGACCTTGCTCAGTATAATAACCAGATGCGACGAGCGCTCGTTCACGTTGCACCTGCCGCGATGCGAGTGCATCTCGAAGAGCGCGAGGAGAGGTTTGCACGATATATGTGTGAAGCAGTTTTCTGAAACCGGTCCTCGGAGGACGTTCGTATACTTTTATACGACTCGCGTCGGTTCGCCAAGGCGAGTTACATCGTCGACCGAGCGTGTGAACGCGCTCTCGCTCGTCTGGACGATTTTCTGCGTCTTCGACTTTCTGGAGCGCCTCCCCGGCCTTTTGCTAAACGGTCGAGCGGCAAATTACATTAATGAAAAGGGGCACCGGGTGTCGCGATAAAATGATACCGCGTGTAGAATACATTCGATAATGAAGTGTACGTAACTGTCGTTTTTATCCGCAAACCCCTCAGGCAATTTAATTGCATTATTCGATCATGTATTTCTGTAATTGCTACTTCAAAGATAGAGTGTCTTTGTCGGCATTTCAAAAACCAATTGCGACAAGGAATAAAACAAAGATAAAGATAGAAGCTGCATAAACGGAGAATTATTGTATTGTTTATACCAGCGATCGTTTATTTGATGATATTAATCCTGCGGCGGATGATATTAATTTATTGATAGTTCCAATTAAAACGCCGTAAATCATGAATTATTAAATAAAGGATACAAAGTTGGAATCGTGATGAATTAATAATAATTAATCGTGAGCATTGTTATTTCTCGTTGTAAACATCGCTTGCATACGCAAGCGTTAATTCTCGCGTAGACGTTTCAAGAGCAACGAATAGAGTAATCGCACGTCAGACGTGCAAGTACAAAGGATTACTCCGCTGCGAACGGATGAGGAATGCGCATCACGCGCGGTACGTGTCGTGCTTCTGCATTTCCTTCGTCAATGTTGCGTTCGCTTTGACTGGCCTCTGAACTATCAGTAATCTTCCTTAATTACTCGCTAAAAGAAACTTGACCACAATCACTTCGGGAACAAAATCTGCTCGTGAAACGTGACTTTTTTTGTGGGTATTGTACACAGGGTATGCCCGACCTGCCGGAACTCCTTTCACCTGCGAATTTTTTATCGGTCAGACATTTCCAAACCTTTTTCAAGCCTCGAACAGGTATCGCGCGAATAACGCTGTTAGCATCCGATCAATCCAGCATACAATTCCAATTTGAAGTTTGAGTCATTAAAATATTGGCTTAACTTCCGAATAGCCCCCCCCCCTCCGATTTTCATGAAATTTTTAGGATATGTAGAGGTAGAGATGAGGAAGGTGTGGATGGAAGGATTTTTTGCAGAAACGCCTCCTAGCGAAGAAATTAACAAAAAAAGGTTTAATGATTTTGCACGAATTTCCAGCTGCCTACGCGAATCAAGAACTTGACTTTGATATATATTATAGAGGTCACCTCCCTCAGTAACCTGTAGAAGGTTTTGTTCTCCTTCGTTATTAATTAAAAAGTTATTAACAAAAGAAGTTTGAAAACTATACTACTTAAAATTAGTGGTCAAAACATAATATACTGATGTGTGCAGAGACTAACCAGGTTAGTTAGGTTAGGTCAGGTCAGGTCAGGTCTTGACCTTTATTAAAAAGTTATTAACCAACGAAGTATCACACTCGGTTTTCAGCCCGCTTCGCGGGGGGGGGGGGCTTCGCCGGAGCCGATGTAACAGATTTCACCGTACAGATTGTGATTACCTGGTACACGGCAGATATCCCGGCGGGGGGGGGGGGGCAAAGCCCCGCCCCCCGCCCCCCGCGAAGCGGGCTGAAAACCGAGCGTGTACGTTCGGGGCTCCAGTTTCGGAAAATTCGTGCGAAATCATCAAACTTCTTTTGTTATTAACTTTTTAATAAACAACGAGCGACGGCTAATACCTTCTGAAGGTTACTCAGGACATTGACTTTGACAACATATGTCAGGGTCAAGGTCTTGATTTGCGTAGACAGCTGGAAATTCGTGCAAAATCATTAAACCTTTTTTTATTAATTTCTTCGCTAGGAGGCGTTTCCGCACAAAATCCTTCCACCCACACCTTCCTTACCTCTACCTCTATATATCCTAAAACTTTCATGAAAATCGGAGAGGGGAGCTATTCGGAAGTCTTACCAAAATATTCGTGATACCATCTTAAAAATGAGATAATGAAATTTTAAAAATAGCTTTAAATGTGAGAAAGAGACAAGAGAGACGACGATCGATCAAACTTTCAGGATTAATCCGAAGCCATCCGTGCGCACGTGTACGAAAGCGAAAGCTGGTAGCTTTTTGGGTCGTATATCCTTTTACGACTTACATGTGTTCGCCTCCGTTAGCCGATCCCGTGGCAAGCAAGGCATCAGCCGTAAGAGCTCAGACGAGGACGAAGAAATAGACGAAGATAAATCAATTCGCGAGGGGGTGATTCGGGGTGGGGCTCAAAAAACAAAGCCGCCGCGGCGCGACGGAGCACTTCGTCACGGGTCGGAAGACTTTCAACTTAATAAAACCGCGAAAGTGCCGGCGCGCGGGATAGTAATACGATAGACGTGGTTCTACGCGCATGTTGCGCGCCAGAAGAAATAATATCGTATCCATAATTTCAGCCTGGAATACCTTTAAGCCCTTCCCTCGCCAACCCCCTGACCTGCTACAATTCATATATCAGAGCCGCTGGAAGAGGCAAGCGTGAGAGGAAAAGAGTACGAGGGTGGATAAGGCGGAGGACGGAGGGAGGCGGCGAGAAATAAAGGGCAGCAGCCAATTCTCTATATGGACCACTCTAGAGGGAATGCTCCCGGGCGCGGGAATAGACATATACTAACTGTGTCACGGAGAGCTGGCAGGGGAGGGTGGTTGCCACGATCCTCCCCGCGAGCCCAGGAAAAGATGGGATTCCTGCCTCGCCTCGTTTCTATGCATAAACCGCGATATCAACTGCGGGAGTAGGAGAATCAGGCGAGCGAGCGTGCAACTCGCTAGCAGGGATGCGTGTGCACTCTAATCCGGTTTTTCCCGCGATCGAGAAGCCGCCTCGGGATCCGCGCGGATATAGCCCGGATTAACCCTTTTCTCATTCTCTCTCTCTGTCTCTTTTTTTTCTTCTCTCATGGTTCTCTCGTACGCATTAAGCGACGGCATGCTTAAGCGACGTCGCTGTCTCTTCGGCATCGGGGATTCATTTATTTATCGCGCACGCTGCTCTCCGAGTCGTCGCCCGAATTTATTATTCCGCGCGATCAAACGGCGCGATTTAATGAAATCGCGTAATCCCGCGCTCCGCTCCCAGTCTTCGCCGCATGCTAATTCTCTTATACGTGATTTTACAGACGCATCGATTGCGCGCACCAGTCGCCAGGCAACGAATACATTATCAAGATCGAGCGGGTGTTGGCGTGTATTATAACGGGATAATTTCGGCTATCAGCACGCTTAATGTATTACTCTGCCATTTAGTTAATAACCGAACCGAAGCGCCGTCGAAGCGTTCGAAACGATCCGCGCGTTTTCCTCCCGAAACTGCATCGGGTTCGCGAACTTCAAACGCGGCGCATAAATCCGTCCGGTTAATATGATAAACCGACAATCCTGCCAAGTTAGCAGTACCATTGGGATAGAGGATGATTACATCGCGAGCCGTGTAATTTACAAATTAATTCCATCAGTCGTCGCAAAACACGCGTGCGTTAAGCGATTTTATTACCGCGATTGTGTTCGTATGGGAGGAGGGAAGAGAAGCTCGCCATGATATGTATGCACCCTGTATGCATCCGCGAAAATCCTCATCGTAAGGCGCGCATTAACCGCGCGAATTTTCGCGTGGATCAATCCGCATTTTCCGAGCGCGGCGCGCACTCGAAAAATTCTGACGCAAGCGGATTCGGAGTTTGAATCTTTCCCGGTGAAATTGCGTCTCATTACGAAGAATACGGGATACCGTTTAATTCCCGATGGCGGAGAATCGTAGTTTGAAATTGTAGCCACGACGCACAGATTAATTAATCCCCCTCCCCTCCCCCGAGTACAAATGGATACGTTAATTTTTTCCTTTGACGTACCTCGGCAAACTAATATCAAGCTGTCGACAGAGAAAACTCGTCGACGAATTATGGACGTAAGACGCTTAACGGGAAAGTTTTTTCATTTCAACGAAAACAATCTTTTGTAATGTGTCCGTGGTGGTTCTCAACAGATTGAATGCGGGTGTAATTAAGAGGAGCAAATTTTATACGCAATGGAATATTTATGCGATGTTCGCTTGTGTAGGAAAGTTTGGAAACTATCGGTCTCTTTTTATTAAAAGCGTATTTTATTAAAAGCGTATAGTAGGTTTTTAATAATAAATTAAAAAAAGAGATATATTTTACAAGTAAACTAATAGAAGTGGATTTTAACAGAAGTTTTATTTTAACACTTTTTATTGCAACAATAAAGTATTATGATGTATAAAATGTTGTGATATGCTATTTCATCGTCTATTTGTTATTTTATTTAAAATAATTATACATACACATACAATTTGTTACATGATATCATGCAAAATAAATAAAAAAAAATAAATGTTTTAAATAATTGACAATAAAAGTATTATTTGAAACTGAAAATATCAGAGTGGTTTACAAACCATTAAAAAAATAATGTATAAATGTATCATAAATAATATAATAAATAATAAATGTATCATATTTAACGTTGAATATTATTATATTAAAAAAGAGTTAACGTAGAAGCAATGTTAACGTAGATACACTTATACGTTATATATAATCTGCTTTTGTAACATATTTTAGAATATGAGACAATCTCATGGTTACATACATGCAGCATCAAAATTCAAATAATAAATGACCATTGAGAACTGATGTATGCAAAATTTAATAAAAATATTGTATTACGGAATAATCTTTACGAGAATAAAATATCGATAGCTTATGTTTATATCAAATAATTCAAAATAATATAATATTATTTGATATATTATATTTATATGCATATTACGATTGAAAGATATTATTTAGAGAATTAGGCTTGAAATACAAACAATATTTAATAATAAAAATAATAATCAGCACGTGTGTAACGTCTAACGTCAAACATAACATTATATTCGCAGAACCTACAATAACATTACATAATGGTTTAAAACTATGTATTAAATGTACCAAATTTAATTGGGCTAATTGTAAATATGGCTTGATATTGGCATCATTAACGATGATCATTTTGCTGATATCGTCGATCATTTGATTGATGACCATACCGCGGATCGCCAATTAACACTTCTCTCGGATGCAATTCGCTTTGATTTAATGATTCAGGCGGTTCCTAATTAGAACATCGAGCGATTTTCCTGCAGTACTGATATGTCATTTTCGCGGCGCGGAATGTAAATTACGCCTGTCCGTCTATTTGAGAGGCATTTCCATTTGCGTGAATTAAGTTCAACGCAGAACAAACGGAAGAGTTCGTTTTCAACTACCGGGGATATATATCCCGCGCGTATAATCATGGCTCTGTCTTAAGAAATTGATAAGTCTCATTCGAAATAGTTGCAGTTATTTACGGATTATCTTACTAGAAGTTACTTATTTTTGGCAGTCGTCGTTTTGCTTTCGACTCCATTATTCCGTACACCGAAATGCTCTCTCAAAATCTTGTGTTTCACTACACGATATACATTCGTATAAATGAATTATATGTATATGTAAAATTATATATGTATGGTATTATGTTGATACTTATCTTGGCCATATTAAATGCCTTGTTATAATACCTACGTTACGTTTACATAATATATTCCCAAATTTAGCGCACCGTGTGTTGTAAATCGGAAGCCGGTTCCAAGGGAGAAATTTATAGCGACATTCATTAGTTTTGTTTCTAGCTGTTTGTTGCACAAATAAATAAGTCTGTCTGTATAGGAGAGTAGTATTACATGTAAAAACGCGCACTACAATTTACACTTAGTATCGCACATTGATAAACGAAAGTAATACAGTTTCGTTTCGCAATTACCAGTCGTGTATTATAACGCGTTTCACATTCCTATATGTCATATAATTTGTCTTTCACATATATCATAGATGACGTTATCATTCCATACATACCATAAACGCTGCATTACGATGTTAAATATATACGACGAAATAATGTTACGTGCCCAAGTCGATATGTAAAGTATTATATACACTTTTATACAGGCTATAAAATTTAGTTTAAAAAGGTATACGTAGTGTAAAAGATTTACTAAAAATTAAAAATTAAAAATTAACTTTTGTTAATAAAATTATCGAAGAAAACTAATAATTTTCACTATAAATCGTTTAATATGGATTCTTTTTTGCGCAAACTGAATTTAAAGAGCGCATGTGAATAATGGAATGTTTTATCCGCGTAATGATTTAAAGTTTATATTTTGCTCTGAAAGATTTTGGAACTTAATTATTATTTTAATTATTAAAATATCACAAACAGAAATTTGCAAATTTTTGAAAACTGATATAATCTCCTTGAAGACGGAAAATAGCCTAAAAAAGTTATAGAAGAACAACGGAAATTAAACCAATGCAATATTCAGTGTGAAAATAATGTCGGGTTCAGCTGTGATAAAAATGAGCACACTGCATCGCAGTTATCTTGTCAACGAGCGAGAATGATATTGCGCGCGATCAACATAAAAAGAAACGAAAGAGGAGGATATGAAGAAGAATTTACCTGTATATTGGTGCATCCGCCTCCTCCTTGTACCAAATAACCAAGTGCAGCTTGTCCCCCAGGAGCGGCGGTTTCACGTCGCACGGTAGCTGAGCAATTTCGCCTGCCACTGCTTCCGCATCTGTCATTGTCACTGTAATGACAAAGTCGGGACCAGAGTCAGCCAAGATCATATAACTGGAAAAACGTGGCCGGAATACATGCGAATCCGGAGCGCAGCTAATCTGCTTCGTATTAATGGCTAAATTCGCACCCGGTGATACCATCCCCGCGCGCAGTACCACGGTAGGGTTTAATCCGCAACGATGTCGCGTTTTCGAGTTCACGAGATCATTCGTGCGCTCTCTTCCTAAGCCGAGGGGATTTGCTCGAAAGGCATCCGCGATATTTCATCAGGCTGCGTCTTTTGTTCGCAAAAGAGCATCTCGGAGGTGAACGCCTTCTCAAATCGGCATATATATCTGTATAGCGTGCAAAAGTACGAGGAAACGCATTTTCCTGTTTTGCTGATAAACGATCTGACGAAATAAAACATGCTTTCGAAGTTTACACTGGTTGAGAAATCTTTCCCCCCTGATGTAATAAAATTTAAATTACTTGTATCGTGTCCAACAGGAGTTTGCACCTGCGTAGAATCTCCCGCGTAGAAATATGTGATAGCATTAAAAAATTATTTTTAATTTCTCTCTTTTAAGAAAGTTGATTTTTTTAGGATTTTTAAAATTGTTAAAAAGATTTAAAATAATTATCGCATAATCCTACGTGAAAGAAATAATTTCTCAACATAAAATTTACTTTAAATATATCTTCTAACATAAAAATAGCTTATATTTTCTTTTTAACAGAAGCAAATTAAGCAAACAAACCAGTGTTTCACTTAAAAATCATTATTCACCCTTCATTAGGAAGTGAAAAAAATATATATCACACTTCTCTACTCTCTACAAAGATTGTTCATAAAGAAATATGTATTACCGATATGAAACAAAAAGTGTTTTACCTTCGGGCTTCTGCCTTGTTATTTTAAATTGCAAGTCAAGATACAAAAGACTCACGATTCGCAAGCTCAAAAAGAAAATTTAGTAAAGAAGAGAAACTTCAAATTCTCTCTCTCTCTCTCTCTCTCTCTCTCTCTTTCTCTTTTTCTCTCTCTCTTTTGTGATTATGACTTAATCACAGTCCGAAACTAGATATTCACATTCCGACTTCTCTCAAAGTTCTAACCATCAGAAAATCTCGGATAATTTCGATAATAAGTCGAGATTATATTTATTATTACGATTGCAATAAGTTTCACTAAAACTACATGATATTTTATGCAATTACAAGTACGAATTTAGACATAAATATAGATCAACTTTACATGATAAACGAATTATATGGATACATGCGTAAACATTACAAAAAGACTTTTTTCAAATTGAAAGCAAAATTTTTTTAAATATTATAATTGCATAAATTAAAGTTATTTAGTATTTCCTGCGTAAATTAATTTTCCTTTTATAAAAAATCCTAACTGCTCGATAGTCAATATATGATTTCATTTAATAAGGGTAACATTGTTGTTGATTATATTGATAAACGAAAAGCTATGTATATTATTTCCATCTCACAATAACACTAATTACAATAACAATGAGACAATAATTTCGGATATACAAACGTATGCTCGAGATTTGATATGAACAATGTAATGAACATCATTAATCAAATTTAATTGTATTAATTAATCCTGATGTTTCAACAGCGAAGCTAATTTAAGGCGTGATCTGGTTGCATGATTTCATCCAGTGTAATAATGAAATTCAAACAGAAAAATCGACATTTTACTATATAGAACGACAAATTTGCTTTCAGTAAAGTATTTTCGTTATGTTTCCAGTTTCGAGGATTTCGATTGTCATTATCGTACTATTATATCGTATGTACATTGCAAAGCAGAACTCTTTTGTGTCGTACATCAGAGACACAAAATAAACAGTAACACAATCCTTGATTTTTCAAACCGTGCACGTGCATTTCTCTATGGCGCGGGCGGTCCAACTTTTCGGAATCAAATTCGAGCGTTTTCCACCATTATTCTTTTGCAAGTGCAGTCCATGAAATTCTGCCGAAAATGTTTAACGACCCGTGCGCCCAGTTGCGGACGCTCAGTACCTCTCGAATAGTGTGGCCATGGCATCTGGTTATAATTAATGCACGATCAATTAATTTCGCCCCTTGTTTTACGCCGTCAACGACAAATTTACTGGATCATCGTCGCACGGCCAGCGAATTTACGCATTTTATCGTGTGCTCATAAAGCGCGGAGTGCGCGCGAATCTATTTGGAGCTTCCGTAATTGGTGGCCGATATGACGCGGACGAAATCGCAGCGATAATTGGCGCTCGCGTGAGCTTCATTGAGGTGGATGTAATCGTATAATCACGTGCTCGAATATATTATGGCCGGAAGAGGGTTTCTTTCATAATTGACATTTGTGCGTGAAGTCCGACGCAACGATCCGTGTCCACGCTATCCATTCACCACAGCACAATAAATGCTTTTTTATTTTTCAGCTTTATTTCACGAAGAACACATTAGGTGTATATTTCGGAACAACCGTAAAATAACCATATTAATGTGAACATTAATACGATAGATATTAGAGTCACGTATTTATTCTTTCTCTAACAGTGCATTAAATTATATTCTTTAATACGTTTCATGATAAAAATACGAGTAGTAATACGTATTCATAAGTTTATCTTTTAATTATTAAAATTTAATCTGTACAAATCAAGATAAATAATATAATATAATATAATAAACAGAAATGGAAATAAATAAATATTTGAACAAATAAAGCTACACTGAATTAGAATTATTTTGATGTAGGCCAGAAACTATGATAAATTCTAGGATAAATTATTGCGTCCTGCTTTTATAATATTAGAATGCATCCAGCAAATTCATGTTTCTCTGCTTGCCCTCTTGGTCTCTCTCGTGTGTTTTATACCTTTATTTTTTTAAACGTGATATGGGGGGCGACATTTTGTAGCAACGATATCGGCGGACTATTTATTGCAAACGTTCGGCCAAGCTCGCAGGAACACGATCTCCATTTTAAATGTAATCCCGCAAAAGTATACGGCTGCAGTCGTGAGTATCGATAATGGTAACTGTAATCAAACCGACGGATGAAATTCGGTCGATCAATTTTGAGGACGTCTGTATTAATAAAATCGATGTCGCGATTGCGGCGCTCTTGTAACATTTCTGGCGACCGCAAGTTTTTTTAAAATGAATTTTTAGCTTTTTTATTCCTCCCCGTAGATTCGACCATGCGGTCACATTTGAATACATAATTGGCAGCTTTTTTTTCCCTCGGTCGTTTCATCCGACCGCCTTCCCCTCTTTATGTCTTACTTTTACGCATTTCCTTTCGAGCCGCGACCAATAAAATGCGATTTAATTTCGATTTAAAACGAGAAACACACACACACACACACACACACACACATACACATATGCGCATACAAAAAAACCTCTGCAGACCATTAATGAAAATGTCGATATGGATATGTGCACGTAGGATATCGTTGCATCTTTTATTTATTTACGTTTCTCTTTGTGTGAGTATCGATTACTGGACATTGGATGTTCGAATATGCCAATCACACGGTACCTTTGCAATAAATAACGTATAAGCTATCACTTTGCAATTTACACTTGTTTGTTGAGACTTGTGTCATAGTTTTAATTAATCAAGATTGCTTATTAAAAAGTGATACTTATTACAAAGAAACGCTTATCTGTCAAAGCTCCTGAATTTGAAATACGTATTTTGACGTAACAGAAATGGTGAGATTTTGAATACGGCGTAATAAAAATACGGTATAACAGAAAATAGGGGTCGCGAAATTAGTATCTTCCTGGTATAAAAATGCAAAAGCAGAGTCCGCAGAATATTGGAAATTATTACGAAACATTCTGCTCGGCTGCGAATTTTCCGCGACACGCAGTTTCAAATTGGTGCACGATCCTTTTCCACGCTTTCGGTGAGCCAGGACTTCGCTCTCTGAATACGGCAGCGCGGCGCAAGTACGTCCGTGCAACTTTCGCACGGCGGCTTTTACCACGCCGCAAACAACCATTTTCATTTAGCTTTTCCGCGACGCTAAGTGAATTCTGCCGGACGCCTTTCTTCCGCTCTCTTCGTACGTACGTTTGAGTCCTCTGCGGCCCGTTATAAAGTCCGGCTGAATCTAATCCCTGCCTTTTCATGAAATCCACCGGCCGATTCAACGCGCGTCGCAGAAAAAAAGGGTAGGAAAACCGTGTGTATCATCCCGCCGCATAATTCCAAAGGAAAAAATGACGCGTGTTAATTATCGCCGTCGGCGGAAAAATATTTTTGCACGAATAATTTCGCCGTCGCGCAATAATGGCGTGTTTTCACGTGTTATTAGAATCGCGTGCACGAAGAGGGATGCGAGAGGAGGGACGCGGATGGAGCTTGTATTTGGCGAAGAGTGGGTTACAAGTACATGTGTAGACAGATGCGATGTAAATGCCGAGTGTACTCGATGGTTTTGTGTGCTCTGCTAAAGCAAATTTAACATCGCCACGAGCGATGTTTGACCGAAAATGTAATGCGTGCTTCAAATTTTCCTGAAATTTCGCGTGCGTTGAAGGTAGAAATTTTCATCCTTAAACACACGGGACGTTGTGCAATTCTCCGACGTTTCATATTGCCTCTTCCGCCGATATCTTGGCAAACGAGTCTCTTTCAATGAAAATGTTAATGAACATTTCCTTTTCAACATTACATTGCATGCCCCTAATTTCCGCGAGATCAAATTTCCCGAAATTAAAAATCGTTTTGCATCAAAGCTGAAACGATCATTTACCCGCGCATAATTCTTCCTGTATGCTTGCAAAAACTATCGATTTTTCTGATCGATGTAACACATACGAGACCTACCTTTAGAAGCCTTTGGAAGCGTAACGATCATGCGGAGCTCCTTCTATAACGAACTTCTTTGTTCGTCATTACAAACAGCTATTGTTACAAACCCTCTCGATGCTAACTAATCTCCTATCACGAATTGCGTCGTTCTCATTTGCCGCTTTGCCTCAACTAAAGAGCCTCCGTGCGCTGTTGCACAACTCGATATGTGCCTCAATTACAACGCGGCGCATTGCGACTCGGATCGCAGCGCGATAAAGAGAGCAAGGGGTAACTGCTGATACGCCGCCCCCTTTTCTAACCGCCGTCGTTCCATCTCTCGCAAAATAGTCTCATTGTCTGGCGCGTCCGATTGTCCCGACATTCTCCTTTTCAGGCGCGCGCATATGGTGTTTCGGAAAATGAAAAAAAAAGAAAAAAGAACAGAGCTCTACGCCTACCCTGGAAATTTCTTCCAGGGTGACGCGGCGACGTGCCATATGTCATTAATCGACGCATTCAACGCCGTCACCCCAGGTGTGCCCACTCGCTGATGCACCGTGCATCGCACGCGTGCGCGCACTCCGCGCGGGGGTTGAAGTCCAGACTTCATTATCCATTTAACGCGGTGTGTTTACCGACTCTTTTTTTCTTTTTTTCTCATGTGATCCTCGCAGCACGTTGATTCCGCACGCATCTCTCATCGTGCTCCCGCGTAACGCGGACAATCCGAGTAACACGGTGTGAGGATGAAACGGTTGCGGTTTAGAGATGAAAAACGCGCGATGAGATTACGCGTGAAAACTGCACGGGAAATCCCGTGTGCGGAAATCCGCATCATTCGTATCGTTAGGAGGGAATTGAATTTCTTTCCCCCTTATAGGACTAATTTGCATTGACGTCCGCCTTGCATCACGTTGGCAAACTAGCCAGGGGGTTGGTTGCACAAACGATTCCAAGCGCTCGTTTACGAAATTAGAATATCTTTGCAAATGGCAACGTTATTCCTTCAATGGCTCTTTGAGGACGCGATATTTTCGCTCTCGTGGAGATGCGAACGACAGGAAACGATACAAGTACAAGCTACAAACGACGTTTAATCAAATAGGTATTTTAAAACACAATAAATTTAAAAGCGGCATGCCGATCTCTTTTAATCCTTCTCAGCTTTTGAGCCTTTGAGTTGCGACAGAAAAAGAGAATTGCATGATGACGGTACACATAAGCATAAACCGGACAATCAAACACACGTTGGGAAAAGCCGTGCTCTTAAAGTATTCGCATATTCAATCGTGCGCTCTTTCGCGATATATAATAAATGTACAGCAACCTCGAAGAGACGATTGCGATCAGCACCAAAAGGCGCGAAGTTCAACGAGATGCAACGGGATATTAGCGTACAGAGCTTGCAGGCGTCTGATGCCACCGAAAGCGTTAAACTGTCTCGCAAGGAGATACTCCGCGTACTACTGCGGGAGTTGCTGATGGTTAACGCAATACGAACGTGACGCGGTTATTCGCCCTTCGCCCTTGCATGCATACGTTATCCTGCGGAAACCCATGCGCTGATTATTGCAGACGTGGGTGCGCGCGCGCGCACCCTGCGCCAAGCCGTGCGTGCGTACGGACTCACCCTCAGTCACCCTTCCCGACACCTTCGCCAGCCGCAGCTGGAGAAACAGGGAGTGCCAGCGAGAGATATACGTGAAACCGGCGGCGCGAGACGAGGAATGAATTCATATTTACGGAGGCTGCATGCATATGCGGTGCTTTAAGTTCTCGCGCGTGAGGTGCGCGTCCCGCATTCATTCATCTCCGCAATCCCGCTGTGAATTATATCGGCAAATAAAGAACGGGATGTCCGTGATCGACGCAGAGATATCTCGGTGATAGCGCACTTGGAATGTGCATTTCCGGTTGCTCGATGCGCGTTCCCCGAGGAATAACGCGACACGTTATCGGTTTGCACTTTCTCCGACTTTTGAGCCCGTTTTATCGATTAAATCCGAGATGCAAGGTGAGAACGCGGTATTTTCAATCAAACTGTTAAAGTACCATTTTCTTAAACTGCTCCGCCCGCTGTTTTACAATTTTTGCATCGCTAAAAAGAATATCAAACATATTGATAACGTCTTTGTGAGATTAAACAAAATTTCTATCAAAGTAAAGTCTTGAAATTAAGCGAAGAATAATATTTGATCAGTCACTTGCTCATTTAGAACCTCAATTCTTTCAAACCGGAAAATCTTTTACACCGGGTTGCTTTGTACTATAATTACATTTCAGTTTCAATTTGTAAAAAGATATTAATATAGTATAAAGTAAAAAAATCACCTGAAAGAAGGATAATTCACATAGCAATAGAAACCAACCTGAAAGGTAATGTACGCTATAGCGATCCATGTTTTAAAAGACTAAATTTAAAATACGATGAAAAAGCCGTTTCACCGTGCATAATTTGATTAATCCTTTCTAATTAATGGAAAGATTGAAGTAATTAAAATTTATGCAAGTCAAATTAAAGTAAGTGATTATTTCTTCCGGTTCGCCTTTCGAACTTCCACGTCAAGCGGAAGAAGTATGTATTATATTTCGACGGAGCGCGTGTGCATAATTAATGCAAACGAGGATCCTCCCTTATCAGGATACCACGCACGACTCGGTCCTAATTAATATCAAGGCCGCTTCTACGGGGGCCATAACGAAGGGCTTTTAATCCGGCCATGGTCTATATCAGTGCAGTGCCGTGCACCGACCGTGCAAGACAGCTAAGGATTACACGGTGCACTATTACGGCTGCTCTTTTCCCGAGAACTGCGCTGTCGAGCGAAAAATAAAATGCTAAAGTTTCACAGACTGTTTTGAGAAAAATTACACGTAATGAATCAATAAGTACGATTAATCGAGTGCAAATAATATTCATATCCATTTCGTCTTTTGTGTGAATAAAACCGACAATTGTGGTGCTTACAGCATTGTTGATAAATAGTTCCTTCTATTTTTCCTGAAGCGATCACTATTTGATGACATAAAAAAGACATGAAAATAGAGCAGATTAGATAGATGAAGCAATAATGCACCGCCAATTATTTGCTATTTTCTGTACAATAAATTTGAACTATTGGTGCTGTGCTACTCTCTTCATGGTAATAAACCGATATCCGATACGTGACCCGCCTGCCTAGTTCTTGCCTATTAATACATATAATATAATAGATATAACTAGCACTGGTTAAATGATGACAAATATATACGTTACAATTAATTAGCAATATCTTGCACCATTTATTACGAATATGCGAAGAAATTGCTTGTCGTAATTGCTCTCCCAGCAATTAATCCTGACGACCTAATTTTCAAAAGCAAGATTTAATGTCGCGACGTACGCGAGCAGTAATTGGTCATGCGATCGAATGATTTCGTTGTATCACGTGCTTCCTGCATTCACATGCAAATTTAATCTTGGTCTAGCAACGAGATTACACAAGATTTGTCATTGCGATAAGCCAGTCACTCAATGGTTGCGCTGAAATGTTGAATCAGCATCGTGAGCGGTGCTTCTCTCGCAGCTATGATCAAGCAAGACGGAGGTTGCAGACGAAATCGCAGCTACGTGTGTGAACGCCGCATAACTGTTTCTCTCTCACGCAGAAACGCGAGCGCGAAACAGAAAGACGACTGACGTTCCCGCTGAAATATTATCCTCGTAAAAGAGACAACGCGCCGCCCCGTCGCTCCTGGATAATCCGGGAATGTCTTGTGTATTTCAGTGCGATGACATCGGTGACTGGATAAATGGCGTTGCCTAACAAGGTCGATTCAAGATACTTTGAGGCCTACTGCAAAGGATAATTCTCGCTTATAAATCTATGCAGATCAGAATTTGACACGAGCCACATAACATGTGTATTGCGCGATGTGCAAGGTATTGAACTTGTAGTACAAATCTGTAAAAGTATTTAATGTTTCATCTTTGTCATGAAATTCTTTTTTAATGAATCTAAGAACTTAAATACAAATTTTTTACATTTTGACCTGTTTATCGGGTAAAGCAATTTGAAAAATGTATCAAAAGAATTCGGTAAAAAAGATTTATATTAAAATTAATTGTAAGACAGATTATCTTGTAATTTCAGTTTTCGTCTAAAATAAGGTACAAAATTTTAATTTTAAGAAATATTAACTTGCTCTATACTATAATAAATCTATCTCTCTTATATGCTGAAGATTATTGTGTGATATAGAAAAAGAAACGTGGATTGATATTTATTATTAAATAAGATTGTGATATTCATTGTTATTTATTATTAGCAAGAGATTGTAATACATTTATTATTAACAATACTTTTCACTGGAATGCAAAGACCAGAGATCTCGAATGTTTTGAGTCCGATGGAATTCGACGGACGGTTTCGCGTGTGCGTCTATTCTGGGCCCGTATTCAATACCCAACGGGATAGGTACCCAGGACAATAATTATGTGGGCCCCTTTTTTGTGAGGCGGCCACGTGCACGTTCTGCAGCGAGGGGAGTAAAATCACACTTACGGTGTATGTTTACTGCCCCCATGGAATTCGCAGCGTATAGATCTTTTTGTTCGGTTAACGTTCCTGAGGAACACAGTAATTGGTGGTGTTAATTTGCGGTTTCTCGAATTTCTTCCTCCATTCTTCTCTTTTTCGAGTTTCTATCGAATCGTTAGCCCACTTCGAGATTCAATCAATCAATCGAGATAACTCGAACATTCACAATAGTTTTCTAAATTAATTAAATATTTTGTGAATATATCAAAACCAAATAATTATTTTCCTAATAATAAGATTTTTTTTAGTTTTTCCATTAAATCTTGTGTATTTAATTAACAATAAGAATTAATTAATCTCTTTAGGTACAATTTCAAAATGACCAACCGTTAAGAGATCAAGCAAAATATCTGATCCGAGTCAAGGGGAGTCAAAGGGAGACAAAAGAAACAAAAGGACACACAAGTTCGTTCGTTCGCAAGTCGGTTCGGTTGCAATGAGAATAGCAGTTTCGTGCGCAAAGTTCCAACAGCACAGGCAGACAGGAGCTGCGGGGAGCGCGCGTTGTTGAGAGGGAAGATCGGGACGTGCGAGCGAGCGCAGCGAGGCAGAAGGGGATGCGGCATCAAAGCGCGAGACAGGCCCGAACCAGTTGTTATATCCTCGAGGAGCATTCGAACTCCGACGCGAAAAGAGGTGCCCGCAGCGTTAACGAGGATCGCGTGGAAACGCCTTGGAGAGGAGAAACGCGAGAGGAGAAATGCATGCGCGCGCTCGACTCACTCGTTCGCTCACTCACGCTACGCAGACGAAAGGGAGAAAGAAAGGGGTAAGTGTCTCGGGCGAGATAAAGGATCGAGCGGGGAAACGGGGGAAACATGGAGGAATCGCGGGGTACGCGAGTTGTTCCTCGTGAGCACTCACAACCCTCTCCTCGACTCGCTCGCTCGCCTGCCTCGCCTCGCCTCTCGCCCTCCTTCTTTCATCTGTCTCGCGCCGAGTGCTTGGGAAGCTGATCCCAATTAAAGCGAGTAGATATGCTACCGCGGTGGTTCAAGAGCGGAGACTGGGGCGGAATTCATCGTCTCGGTGGCTATGAGAGGAAGAGGGTGGGAAGAAGTAAGGGCAGGACGGGAAGGACAGCAGGGGAGAGAGAAAGAGGAGAGAAAGACACGACGGAGTAATACGCCGGATGCGATCCCCTCGCGGTGGCGGAAACGGAGGCTCAGTTATGGCCGATGAGGGGCTAGATGGATCTCGCGATAAATTGAGGAGGAACCGCCGCGCCGCGCACCGGAATTGATCCTTCAAGGGTGGAATCTCGAGTGCTTCCTTCGCCGTTTGTTTGTTTGCTTGCGCGCGTGTGTGTCGGTGGAATCGATCGATAAGATCGTGCTTGGGAGAGGAAACCGATCCTGATCGCTTGATCAATCCGCAATTCCTGCGGTTACTCAATACCGTGGGGTCAGTCAATCATGATGCGTGTCGATCGGGGTACACCAGGCCCTTTGTGAGCGATCGCTGCTACCTAATTTATGTAATCTACAAGCAAGCCCTTCATACGTTTCGAATGTGATAGCAACATTGGATGAATATTTATGCAGAGCATGTCAAACACTTTCTATTAATACTAAATTTTGTATTAAATCTGAGATTATAATATATCTTTTCGAAATAAAATTTTATCATATCTAATTTCTCTAAAATAAAAATTAGTTATCATAACAGTACATTATTATTAATTCCAAACTCGACGATAATAAGAAAACGGAACTAGAAATTATGCAGTATGATGCTAAATTACAAAATTACACAAATATGACAAAAAGCTCAAAAAAAGTTTGAAACTCAGTTTTCTTAATGTAATTTTTCTGGAATACATTGCCCATAAAGCACAAGGTAATTAGGATAATTAGAATAATTAGAAATAGAAAAAAGACACAAATAGAAATAATTTAAAATAATTTTAAATAATTCGTTAATACGTTCCAAATGCAAAAGGAAATTACGTCTGCAGAGGCAATACGAAATAGTAGTTTAGTTTATTCAGCAATTTAGTTAACGAAACCGTGATAAATCTACCATACTCTTCCATCTACTCTTTTTCCGAAGCGTGAATGTGTGTTCCCGATGGAATTCAGTAGCTGCGACTCGCATTCAGTTGCCGTTACAATACGTCCGACAACATTGTTCACGAGACGATTTATCTGCTGCGAGCTGGCGCGATATGCGTAAGAATGACGCGCGCATAAAAATTTCCGAACGACTGCTATCGCTGTTATTAACGAAGCCAGGCGTTGTGAACCTCGTGAACAAAGATGGGGAACGACGAGGAAGGACAATCACGTGGAGGTTCCGCGCCTCAACGGTGACAAAGGGGATGTTACGCGATGGGGAAAAGGAGAACGACGGAAAGCGAGAAGGGAACGCGCACCCGCGCACCACCGGAACGATACGCAGGGAGTCATACATTAATTACTCGGATGTTATATGCATGTTGATGAGATACATATGTATGAGTACTCGTAAGTAAGTTGCGCCGAGAGGGAATACATACACGAGTATCGAGGCTCCAACGCGCGCATCCTCTCCTCCGAACAAGTGCATCGCTGCCGCATTGTTCCGGCGTCGCGTCTGGTCTGGATGCGGCCGGAAAATTGCACTCGTGGCGCATTAAATTAAAACCCAGCACGGCGAGCGAAACGTCGGAATTGTCGCGTGCATTCACACGGATAAATGTGCACGGAAGTGCGTCGTAAAAATCGGGTATGTATGGGAGCTTCGAAAGAGAGATCCGAATTTTCATCGTCTTTCTAGTACTGAAACGCGTACGTTCGAATAACTGAACGGAAGTATCAATGGCACGAGGTGACGTAAGATACGATGACAATGTTAGTTGTTTGAATGGGAGGAGAAAAAATAAAAGCAGCTTATTTTATAAGCTTATTTATTATAACAGCAGCTTATTTTATAAGCTTGGAGGAATTTAGAGTCGCTCGAGAAATATTAGAAAATACATCAGTCTTCACGCGGTCATTGCGCGCGAAATCAAAACCGACCTTTCCATGGTTCCAAGAGCGACTGTCTTGAATTTTTCATCGGCCTCGGTGTTTACCGGCGACGCGGGTTTAACCGGATGAAATTTATAAATTTTCATGCGCCGATTATCTCGGAATTAAACTTAGCTGCCAACTCGGCGTAATCCCCGTGCATCCTGAATTTTTCATCGACTCTGTGCGCAACGTTGCCCACTTCGAGCTCATTGTTGGAGGATTAACGAATTGATTGAACTCGTTATACGATAAATCGCTGTCACTCGAGCTCGGAATATAGCTGATGGTAACTGAATTGATGATTTCGTCCATTTAGGACGGGAAAGCGACTTTTCGTGTGCATAACGTTCTATTTTACTTATAAAATTGGATAGAGGTCGAAGTTATCAATGTCAGACGGTGAAACGAGTAAGAAAATTAGAGAATATCTGTGCAACGAAGATCAAGAAGACCAAGATATGACTTCAAAGCCGGTTGCACCGCAACTTGTTAGCGCGATCTCGGTAATGCGATCGTAACTTATATACGTCCGAATGAGTCCGCGCCCGATTGGATTCCTCGACTTGCCTTTATTTACAACGGTACGTGACTGCACTCCTGATTGCGGTAAATGCGCGAAAACTGCTTTTGTCAGCCCCACTGTATTACAGATACAGTTTGTGAGACACGGTTGGTATATAAATAAACGCGTAGCTCGAGAGAATAGTACGATCCTAGCTTAAAATGCAACCCAAAATGTGATTCTCGTTGAATAATGTAAATATACTTTAGCGCAAATGCAAAAAAAATTGTGTGGACTATTATAGTAAGTTAAGTAAAAAATTTGATATTGCACATCAAATGATGTTATAACCCCACTGTTTATTAAGTTTATTGCGGTGATTGCAGCAATGTAGCTAAATAGCTAAATGCTTTGAATATGTTTCTCGAAATAGTAAACAAAATTGCATAGCGCACCATAATAGCTACAATAGTTAATTGGTTCGCGGTTTAGCTTCGTAATCAGCTCGAAATGGATTAAACCTAAATATTTCAATAATTAGCATTTCGTGTATAATACAGATATGCGGCTAACAGAAGACAACTTCGCCTTTTATCCGACATTCCGCCATTATTCCTTTTGTAAAGTTGCACAAATGCTTTGCGTAATTATCTGCGAATTTTTCTCCTGCTCGCGAAGGCGAAACTCTCGTATTCCGGGAGCTGGATCGTACTTATTATAAGTTAACCGGATATAACGACGAGAAAGTATATTTAATTCATTAAACTCCTGAGGAAGTCGGATCTCCGGTGGATAATTTATCAAACTCCATTCGCATCGGCGCAGCTTTTTTTCATTACGGACATTGAAACAGTCTGAATTGGAAGTTAAGTACATTCTGTGCAATCTCTAATAATGAATTAATCTTATAAACTAAATTGTCGTAGTCGTACAATATTCTTGATTGTGATGTATTCAAGTTTGATCGAGACGAGGAAGGAACAAGATAAGACAAGCACAAGATAAGGTAATCGTAATATATAATATAATCGTTTATACATTGGATGAAGATAAAATGTACATGCTCACGAAAAGAATTAGCATCGCGCGAACGTGGAGATATCGCGACGATTTTCTTTGTAATATAAATGTCGGGTTCGATAACTGGGTTGTAGAAATACGATCATGCTTGAGAGAAAATTTGCAAATATTTATTATGAATATATTTCAGATCGATCGTAATAGCGTTTTAGTAGCAAAGACCTATGTCGTCATAACTTTGTCATAATTTTGAATTTCCAATATTTGCACACTCTACTTTTGTACATATTAAAGTCTCAAAGAATTAAGTAACGTCCGACTGCATTAAAGCTTGTTTAGTATCTCGGCAAACTCAAGTAACTGAAGTTTACGCCTCTGCACTTTCATGCGCCGGTGATTGATTCGAGTTTTTCCGGAGGCGCAGGCTGGATGTCCGTTCCTAATTTAATTGGAGCAATTAGGAAGAGAGAGAGCCGTAGTCAAAGTTGCACTTGACGGCATGGCACTCTTCAGTCTCCTCACTCGCAGAAGCACCGCCTTTCGCATGAGAGAAGAGGAGGAGGAAGAAGCGGTATTCGTCTTTCGCTTATTCTTCCTTCTGTACGCCGTTTGATGGAATGCATAATTAATTTTTCAAGCCGGGTGTCAAGCACTGCCTTTTTTACGGAATCACCGCGATAAGAGTAAGTGGATTACAACGGGCGTTGAGAGCGTTACGCTTTGTTCAATTTTACGTGAATTTACCCGAGGGCTCTTTGTCCGCGTCTAAGAAACAGAACTTTTGATTGCTTATGAATTAAGACGGCCGAAACTGTTATTCTCTTGCGGCTTGCCAAGTTAAAACAATCTCGAGAAAGCTTGATTACCCGGAGAATTTAAATCGAAGGGAAAATATGTTTTCGCAGTGCGATGAGAATGTAGTGCCGGGATGGTAAAATTGGCGAAGCATATATATTATTTTTTATTACTTGACCGCGAGGGTTTAATTGGTTGAAAAATTATTCGGCGCTTAATTGCTTCATATTAAAGCGGCAACTTTAGTATATATAAAATTTCGTGGTAACTTTCCTGCTTCGCATCTCGCACTTTATTTTGCGCAATTATGAAGTGGCACTTTGCATATTTCGGTAAGTAAATGAAACTTTTGATCCATGAAACGTTTGCCTCTATCTTGTTTCTTCGGGGAAAGTTTACAAAATCTTAATTAATATCATCGGATGTACAATGCCTGTTTGAGAGACTCTACCAACAAATAATCATTTAGAATTCATAATTATGTTCAAGTAATATTCCACTTTCCTTTTCAAATCCGTACGCTTTGCACCGTCGCTTATTGTAAACGTGAGAATTTCAAAGAAAGCGCATGGAAAAATCTCCTTTTCAAGTAAAATGCGAAAAGCCTCTGTACAGAATATTGATCCCAAAATGAAAAATGCGACGAGACTCGTCCCGAAAAGACCGGATGCACTGAAAAGCAAAAAGAAAATTGCAGCTTCTCAACGACCGCAATTAACGCGCGCTTCTCGGAGCCGCGCGGTAAGAATCATTGCAACTGCAGCAACACCGATACACGCTTCGGCAGAAAGCAACGGCAATTAAATGCGGCTGCGGCTTATTTCGCCGTGGCATCGATTATTGGTCATCGTCTCTGAATCGAGACGAGGCGGCATATGAAAAAGACAAAAAACAAAACAGGAAAAATTCATTATGCATTCGGAGCAGTGAGAACACCGCAAAAACACGGAAGATGGGAGAGCAGCGGGGAGAAAAAGAAGTGGAATGCGTCGAAAGAGAAAGAGAGCCCCTAGGATCCACTTGTGCTCGTTGCTCGATGAAAAGTGCTATTCGCTAAGGAAGAATGAAAGGAGGAGATGAGAATGGGGAAAAAAAACCAAAGAACGGGATGAGAAAAAGGACGACCACGATGGGGGATGAGGAAGACTCTGAGAGTCTTTTCTACACGACTATCTACAGGGTGACCACGTAAAATAAAGCTTGAAAGATTTTCGGGGATTATGAGATGGACGTTGACTCTAAGCTTAACTTAGCCCGAGATAAGACGAGATAAATTGTAGTTAATTGTCGACATTCCCGAAGAACCTTCACACGATAACGTAATTGATAATAAAGTAATGCTTTAAACTTTAAATCGCTATAACTGAACGTAAATATCGAGAGCTTTGCATTGCGATTTAGCTGAGCGATTGTATTCGTACTGCAACGTTCACTTAAAATCGAAGATGAACTGCATCGGCAACACGTTACGAGCACTGCAAATTATTATTCAATTATAGAAATAATTAAATAAATTATATTTATGTATTTGTCGAAGATGAAAACATTTTGTGCTTGATATGATAAATAAATTATGAAATTTTTGTTGATTTATCTGAACGATTAACCCGAATAATTACGAGATTCATTAATTATCTTAAAATTGAAATAATTTCATTTTAACTGAGAATTTTTACTAATCCCGCGCAATATACAGACGGCTGTCCTAAATAAGATTTAATCCGCACGAAATGAATTTCAGTATCCATTTCGCCTAGATAAGCACGATAATTTTTAAATGTCATTTAGATCGTTGGTAGAACATTATTTAGGCGTTCTTTTCGACTAGGCTGCACGCGCTGATTAAATCTTTTAATTAAACACTGTAAATTTTGCACGCATAGTCTACTTCGTGGTGGCGCAGTTAAAATTGAGGAAGATTGAATCCAGCGATTAATTAACCGATAACTTCGTCGATTCGGTTCACCAAATAATGATGTGAGGAAGCTACAGTCATAATAAATAATTTTACCGGTAAATAAATTATGTATGCCGGGTTTCTTGCCGGTGGCTGGGCAAATTAATTCTATCGATTAATTAATCGAATTCAAACCGAATCTCCGTATTTGGCATAGTAATTCCTTGCGAGCTTAAACCACCACCCCGTAGACACTCCGGTGAATGAGAGGCAGGAAACCGTAAGATCGACCGAATGTCGGTGAAGGGTGAGGGAGGATGAGGGAGCGTGGGGTTAGGAGATCAGTTGGAGCGCGTAAACAAGAGCTCATCAATCATCAAAGTGCAAGGAAACGAAAGCCCATTATGGATGAGACTCCATAAGGAGAAATCTCGGATATTTTCTATCTCACTCTCTATATCTCTGTCTCTCTCCCTATCCTCCTCTCTCTCTCTTTATGCATTTGGTCGTTTTGTGTGTGTGTGTGTGTGTGTGTAATACATATCTGTCTGTGCATAAATCTCGACGCTTCGGCACGTGACAGCCGAACTCGCGCAAATATGTCGCGTCCTTGTCGGCAAGGGTGGAGGAAGATGCACGATCTTCGCGAGATGTATTATAGATCCGCGCACGAAGGATTAAGAACCACTCGAATCGATCGCTCTCCTGTCGGCGAGACGACGATGAAGATGGACACGCGAACATTGGCAGGATAAGCGGCGATGGGATGGTATAGAGAGTAAATATGGAAAGATAAATCTATCTGGCATTTGAGGAGGAAGTCGGAAAGATAAATTTAAGAAGGTAGCCTATTACGTATTAACGTGAAACCGCGAATAGTTACAGCATGGAGATTACCAATGAGCCAAGGTAAAGACAATTAAGTTCTCGACCCGAACATCGGAAATCGGAACATCTGCTTGACGATGACCGCAAAATCTCTGGTATCTTCTATCTCTAGAAAATCTTTTTCGATGAAATGTCTGACAGTACAGATCGTCACGGAATGGAATAATGGAATCAAATTTTAATAATAGATTCTTTTCAAGGAATTTAAAGTGGATTTGTTTAAGATTTCATTCGTTATGTGCGATTTTTATAATTCTCTGTAAATCGTAAACCCGTTAAAGTTCATTTGAAATAAATTTTACTGAAATTACAACCCCGTGTTGTATCCTCTCTCTCTCTTTTTCTTTTGTACATATTTGTTTCTTAAATTACAAAGATTTTCTTAAATTACAAATTACCGATACTTTAAACATTGTTTTTTATTGCGAACTGATCGAAGAATTGGTCACTATAATTTAACGTATTTATTTAGAAATACAGGCAGCTGGAAATTGTATAATAAAGGAATACTGCATGTATGCTTAAGTACCTATATATTTTATAGATATAAAATACATCCACCCAGAAACCTGAGATCTCCAGCATTTCCTTTCATCTAGAGATTCTTTGATCAACTTGAAATTGATTTTTTCTACAAGTAGATTGTACTCTCAGAGAAATTTAATTCAGGAATTATTTAAAAGGATATTTTAAAGAATGTTTAAGCGTTTAACGTTAACGTTACCAAGGCATCTGTAACTGTAACGAAGCATAGAGATCTTGGAAGAAACTTGGAAAATCCAAAGCTGTAACAATTCAATAAATTCAAGTTTTATGTCTTAAGTTTCCAGTTTAACATGCGGGTACAAAGGTACAGACTAAAAGCGTTGATGTTCGCTTATAAAATATCGTTTGATCAATTGTTCCTACTCATCTTATGCTCATTATTTCGAATTAATAGGAAAATACTGCTGCAATATCATCGGGAAAATGAACCGTAACATGGATGATTGGAAGAAGTCGCATTCTTGGCCCTGGGAGATTCTCGACCCTTCTTTCCGTAGAAACAAGAGGAATTTTATTTAGTGTCTAGCACTAAACTGCCAAAGAGAAAGTACCTTTGTACCGGGGTCCATCCGCGCTGGCTCCAGATTCCCAAAGTACGGTTTTCCAGCAAACGTTTTCTCGTCTGTTGGCGATTCGAGGACATAGTTCCGCCCCGTTGTAGACGTCGAATTAAGCCTTTGCTTGCCTACCGGGTAGCGCGAACGAAAGCGATGCTTAATACCTCAAATACAGCATAACTAGCACTTAACGTGACTTGTGTATCTACAAACATACACGTGAATCAGCAGTCGTGCAATTAGGAGAAAATGTTGAAGTACACGATAATGGATTAATTAATCTGCATCTATTGTCTACTTATAACTATTGTTTCAGATAATATAATATTATACATCATATCAGATTATAGTGTCATTAAGATTAATCTCACATACACGAATATAGATTATATTATGAATAACAGTATGAAATAAATTAAATTCGGGCTATCGCTCCCTTAATTTGTCTGAACGCTGTAAAATGAAAACGGCTTTATTAATTATTTTACGATGAGAAATAAATGTTCAATTTGATATTATTGTGTATTCGTGCGTATGAGAAGCAAGCCGCATAACAAATAACGCTAATAAGTTTATACAATCTACCAAAAAATTATCGCACGGTACTGATTTATTCATGTATTGTCCACATCGCGTCATGCGTATTAAAATGTTCCCGTTCAATTAATTGGATGCCGTTAAATTACGGCTTCCTCGTTTTCCTGCTGGAAAAATTCATGCCAATCAATGTCCGATGACTCGCGCGCGCACACGTGTGATGGAAATCCAAAATGTCACTCAGTTTTTTCTTCGCCATTATGGAGCACTCAGGATGCAGAGTACCTTCATGACAGCGACTCAGCCACGCTTAGAATCTCAGCAACAACTCCAGGCACATTAGTGAAGTCTTCTTGGCCCGATTTTAACACGATTGTCGCACGTTCCGGGGATACGTGAGTGCATGCGCACGTTACGCGATCAATGAAAGGAAAACGGTGATTAGATTATAATGATTGGCGCTGAGCATAATATACTTTGTAATAATTAACAATTCTGATGCCCATTGAAATCTTTATACGAGAGATTATTCGCCATTTTAATTATGCCTCATGAGTTATTTCTTTCTCTGGAAAAATTAATAACTATATATGATGATGAGCAATAGCATAAATATCTATCAGAAATATACATGAATTATAACTTTACCTATCGAAAAAAAAATTTCACTAACTATTGTGAAATTATTCAGTTGTAAAAATATAAGAAAATTTATGATTTAAATATTAAAAACTTTTTGTAGTAGTTAAAAGAGAGATGTGACCTTAATAAACATCAGTAAAAGAGAGAAACACATTTTATCAACATATTTTATTAATTCAACTGTTTACTAGTGTTATTATTTAAAGATCTAGCACCGCTAATTCATATGTAACATTGCAATAAACTGTAAAAAAATATTTTTAGATCAAGATTTATCATACTGATCCATTTTATCGGCTATCAAGTGCAGAGAAATAAACCCACTGTTAAAAAACGGTCGAGCAGTAGAAATTTAGAACCAAAATTCTAACGCAACGACAAGCCGGCATATTTCTTCGTCGATTAACTGGTCGGCGGCGCAATTAATTGCCCGGCCAGCAAATAATTTCATTGCACCCGCCTCTGCGGTTTCGTGGAAACCTATCGAGAGGGCCATCGACTGGTGCATGCAACGGCGGAATGGACCTCTGCATTATGCGCTACCTTGGTTGCGGTATCTGCCGTCGATCGTCAACGGATTGGTGGTAACAAGCTCGTGGCAATAAGGCACGTCAAAGTTACAGCTTTTCATCATCAAGGCATGATTGATTGAGAATATTATCGTGTCAACTCTTGCACGACAATTTTTGTGTCAATCACTGAAAATTCAGCTTATATTTTCGTACAGTTCTGATTTGGAAGATTATGAAACTTTTTGTTCTTTTTTTGCATCTCATGTACGACAAACGTTAAAATGCTATGAACGTATGAAATGGTTGATGTTTAATGTCACGTAATAACACAACGATGTGTTTTAATAAACCGTCAGGTAGAAGAAATTTAGTCTTTGATATTTAAACAGAGGCCACACGCGGCACAGTGTGGAATTTATATTATGAATATATATTATGACATCGTGATATTTACAAAATTATTTTAAATTGTTGTGAATGCCCAAATAATGTGCTGCATAAGTACCCAACATTATATAATTATTACACTTTCACCATAAATTTTCCAAGTTTTAAATCCTCAAAGCGTGCAGCGTCTGCTCGTATCTTCTCATCACATCTGCAGTCGTAAAAAATACCGTAGCATTGCTTATATCGCAAACGTAAATTCTTTGTTGTCTTATTTTATTTAAGCGAGGATAACGCGTAGGATAGCGCGTAGAATTGCGCTGAAGCATTCGCTACGGTAAATGCTGATTTTATCCTCGTGCCGTAAGCAAGAAGAAATGGAGAGGAGTGGAAAAAAAAGACGGCGCACATGCTTCGGCGTTTACTACGGCACGAAATTGGCACTTTCGGTGAACACTTAACACCCCTTTCTGCCGTTCCCTCTTATACCCGCGCACCCCTTTAGCGCGTACACAAAGGCGCAACGATCTGGTCGCATGTGCGTTTCAGTCCGTCCAGAGCACTTTCAGACTTGTGTTGGGCCCCACTCACGATTCCTTTCGCAGTACATGGCCGGCTCTAGATGCACTGTTCCATGTTCTTTTAATTAACTGATAAAAAATGTATAAATATCCTGGACTAAACTAACGTAGCAATAATTGATTCAAAATACCTGGTGACTTGAAAAAATAAAGTTTTCTTTATATAAATTTACTTGAACCAATGTTATCATTAAAAATTTGTTACTTATAGATAACGTGAATTGTACAGTTATCCATTAGTGAATTATTTAAATTCAGTTTTCCATAAAAGTTTCTTCCAGATAACTCATGCACAGTGAAAAGATATTGATTATTCTATTAACTATTATTAAAAAGGATTTTTTAATACTATTATTAAAAAAGAATTTTTCCTTTATGATGCATCTCGATTTATTTATAATACGTCGACGTGATGTTGAGATAAAAGTTTAATTGTGTTTCTGGTATTCATAATAAAAAATCTTTGTGATTATCGCATTGGTACCGTGGACGGGTTTTTGACATAAACCCGGCACTGCCGCCACCCTCTCGTCGACACTCGAGTGTCGCCAGCCTCCTCCCATACGGCACCCCTCTCTTCCGGGCAACGCGAGCCAAAATGAAAAGCCCTCAGCACGCTTTCCGGCCGGTCCAGGTGTTGCTTCACCAATCGACAATAGCCTCTCACTCGTGTTATAGATCAAAATGCGTTGCCGGTTGCGCACTCATTCGCGGTAGACAACCAAGGCCACCCTCCGATTTCGAGAGGCGGGTACCAAGGGGATGCGGACGAGGGGCGCAAAACGCTTGTCCCCAGTTCTGTTACTCTGTTGACGTGGACGCCGCTCGTTGACGCGTACGTCAATTGGGGATCGACGGGGGTTTGCAGCGGACGGTTGTTTGCGGATCGGGGTAGCGGTATCTCGGGAGGGTGAGAGGGGTGCATTGAAAGAGCGGGAGAGGACCGGTGAAATTTTGGTTGACGAGTGGACGAGCGGATTGCAGCGAGAAATAATTAATGGCGATAATTAGGCTGTCTTTGGCGGCGGTGCTGTACTGTTCGTTGTTGCCGCGATCATTGCGCGCATGGATGATAATTACAAAATCGAGACGGACTGGATTTGAGAGCTATAGAGTTAGAGAGGAGCGAAACTCGTATTTCCCACCTTCCGGAACTTGTGATGGAGTTAAACGAGCTTCCCATGTGCGCACATAATTAGAATGTGATTTACTCTTGGATGTTTTTAAGCGGAAATTGACGAAAGCAATCGAAATTCTCACAAAAGTTTACAGTTTTACTACTGTTTCGTTTACATTCTTTTGTATTCCAAGAGATTAAATTAGAAATTCAGATAATAAGTACATGTTAGTATTGCTAAACATTTTTACGTGAAAATGACGTAAAAACGTGCAATAAGATAATTTGCATAAAACTTGCATTTTGCATAAAACAATTCAACAGTATAGAATAAGGAAAAAGCAATATCAAATACAACGCTAATTGAGCGTAAACATTCTATAATCCACTGATTGAATACAATTTTGCATAACCAACTTATTTTCCAAAACCTGCACGTGTGAAGTAAATTCCCTTATCATTGAAATGAAACTTTGTTTACTGCGCGAGAGGATCCCGGAATTACATATACAGATAGAGAATTAACATCACATTACAATCTCATAATATCCCTATTAGATCCAATAAACTCCCGCGTGCCTGTTAATGACGAGGCCGCCAACTGCAACGGCTCACGTTCTAATCATTAAAATGAATTACTTGCTTCTATAATCCCGTATAATCATCATCGTCGATGTAAATGATCTTTCGTGTCCATCGATCATCACTTATGTGACGACAAAACGCGGAATATGTGATATATACATATAATACCGCACGGGCGAGTCCGGCGCGGAAGCGCGCTACGCTCCCGGGGTGAAATTAGCGTGAGGGCAGCAGTTTTCGTTCCTTAAGCGATTAATTAATCGCCGGTCGGGCGTGATCGAACTCGGGAGTCAGAGGGGTAAACGCTCCCCCGGCGGTGCCCGTAACAATAGGGGGCTAACTCGGCCGGTATGCACGCGCGCGCGCGCGTGAGGATGAAATTATTTGGTCGATGCGCAATTATTGAGAGCCGCTTTGTAACGTAGCTCTCTCTCGCTCTCTCTCTCTCTCTCTCTCTCTTTCTCTCTGTCTCTCTGTCTTTCTCTCTATGTGCTTGTAAGCCGCGGGCTACGTGAAACGTCCGAATATTATGTACGCGTGAACCTGGCAAATTGCTGAACGTTGCCGGTCACCCCAGCATCCCCATGACCAATCGCGATCCGCCGCCACAGACGGGTCTCGCCGCCGCGACGCCGGCGTCACGTCGCTGCACCGGAAACGCTCCTAATTGGAGTGGCATCGCGCGTCAGTGAGCTCGAGAAACGCTCGCGCACACTCGTGCTGCGCAGACCAACCCTGTCGATTCGTTCCTCGTGAACGGAAGACATCCTGGAACGCCAGCCAGCTTACGAGAGAGAGAACACGCAGATCTCATGAATGACTAACGTGGTGAGCTAACGCGTGAGGTACACGATTCCTCAGACACATGAGATCCGACCCGATATAATTCTGGCTAGATCCAATCTCCCGATACCGCAACTCCGGCACGAAAAGATGAATCAGCGCTCCGACTATTGCGCGCGCGATTTCCACAAGGAGCCGAAAGATTTCCTGAAAGATTTTACACGGGTTTAACGCGGACAATGCGACGCGCTCTCTCCGAGGATTGCTCATGTATATGGGTCGGGTACCCCGGGGAACGTTTTCTCTGGTTTATGGTATTCGGCGCGGAGCAAGGAGTCTATGAAGTAAAATCGTAATTCTTAGGGAAAATTTGCATGCAAAAGCTGCGGCTTGCGGGAACGGAAGCAGCAAGGGGGTTGGACGACTGCATTACTGCGATACGCCGGCACCGCGTACACAATCGCACACGAGACGTCAACGTACGTCGCTCGAAGTGCTGCGCCTGTCGCAAACGAAAACAAGCGTTAATTAGTTTATCGTACGTTTACGCCGTTAAGCAAATCGCAGGATACTGTAATTTGAATCGCGCAATTGATACATATCCCTAATTAATTACTTTTTTTCTTTTCAACTAAAGCATGACTAGAGCAAAGTTAATTTGCTTTTAATAGGGATTTAATTCAACGTCATCATATTCAGAATATATATATAAACACGCTAGAGAAATTTTATCTAAAATTTTGCATGTGCGCTTTTGTTCGGCGAAAATTGCAAGTGACAACACAACTTTCTTTTCCGAATTAATTAATTAAAATTTTGTTTAACGTGCTAATTAAGATATCATTAACAATTTAATTAACAGGATACTAATAAAAGCAATGCAGTTTTTTTAATCGTTGAAGCTCGCGGATACAGAAAATATTAAATTTTCATTTCGGAAAATTCTCGATCTGAAATTTCTGCAAGGTTTGGGGATTGTTCCGCCCTTGCCTATCTCCCGTGCAGATCGTTGCAGTATTTTACGTGAATTTTTCATGCGATACGATTATAGATATGTTAGCCTTTTTTCGGCGATGTATTTCTTGGTTTCGCATCTTCTTAGGAGTTCAAAAAAATTCTCGGGGATTAGTCTGAATGTTTCTGCGCGTATATCTCAAGTAGATGCTGGATGTCAACGTGATGGATGATGCATTTGTTTCAGTTGTATCAGTCAATCCCATAGCGACGCTGGCAACATGAAAATGTATAAAACTAATGCCGTGATTTATCGTTGATTTCCTCGAAAGGCAGAATACCTTCTTTTCCCAGTTTCAAACTGGATCGTTGACATATTTCATTCTAGCGTATCCTCCACTTTCTGGCGAGATCCCGAAAGAAGGACGCGCGTGCGGGTGTGTATGTGCGCGCGCGTGTAGACGCGAGCACGTAGACGGTACGTATGTAGTTTCCTCCTTACAGATCGTTTTGTCGACTAGAATTTGATATAGTACGGCAAGAGTGCCGCTCTTCTGCGAGGGACTTTTGTGAAACGCAAAGTAGCATATCGAAGCGGTTATCTCGTAAATCGCTGCGGGAAATCAATGTAAAATATACGAGTGATATGATTTACGATGCCGATTTCGTGAAAATTTATGTCGAGAAAATATGTACACACGATCCCCGCACGCGGAATACGTTAAAAAACTAATATGTTCAAAAGGATTAAAATTCCAAAGGGACAAACGTTTAAAATCGAATGAATTCCGGAATTAAAATTCCATTGACACAAGGCCGCGATTTCACAGGGAGGCGAGGGGAGGTTTAGCACGATAAGACTAAATTAGGAATTAGGTAATCGAGATCAAAGTTTCCGGATGTATCGCGAGATCCAGAAAGTTATCCACAGTGGTTTATGATGATATATGTGTGTTCGTTTTACTCATGTAGAGGTAGATGCGAGGTCGCATGTGCTTTCGCTTGAAGCTTTTCCCGCATTGTTCAAGCTTCGCTATTTTCCGCGAATATTTTCGAGCGCATGCGTGCGCTCGCGTGTCTGCAGTGCGGGCACGTGCGGTTTTAACGTCGAACAAAAGAAAATCTTGGCACGAGTGCTGAGTGGAACGCGCGTGTGCGTGCGTGCGCGACTTGCAATTTTAATGCGGCTTAACGAGTGTTACCCTACGACAATAAGATCGTACAATGCTCTTCCGAGGGAAGAGTTTAATAAATGTTTCACCTTTTTTCTGCATAATATTCTCTTATCACTTTGCCTCCGCCAAAAGTTTATTAAATATCTTTTACCGACAAAATTATATTCCTTCCTTCCAGAAAGAATATTTATTATGCATTATATATGTATAATTTAAAGTATCAGCTACAAAATAACGGAAAGGGAGGAAAGTACTTCTGAAATCATTTATTTTTTATAATATATTTTTATAATATATTTTTATTTTATTAATTTCAATTCCTTTATACTTTTGGCCACCTTCATATACGCATTTTATAAGCAAAATCCTGTCGCGTCGCGAGAACTAATTCGTATATCGAAAAATATTTTATTAACAGTAAATAATGGAACAATAAATAATGAAAAATGACAGACTACGTTGGAAATGTCGCAGGATAGATCTGTCGCAGCTGCTTCTGCACATAGCTTCTGGCAAAATTTATGAGATACGTGATGAAACATATCACACACACATACACACGTCTATATTGTATTGTATCATCTTAACAATAATTCAGCTAAAGAAAAAACCGGCGATTACGTCACATATGAACCCTGCCCAACGTTTTCCCCGAGTTACTATCGGAGACAACACCACTAATATGTAACGACCCTGTTTCATGCCACGTATAGATTTGTAATAAGATCAAACAAACGAGGAAAACGTTGCGCGAGCGACTATCGACGCAAACGAGCAGCGATATCAGCGAGCGAGGGATCGAATCAACATTTGCACAGCTCGCGCTACTCCGCATGCACGCTTTTCGAAGCCATGAGGCTGGCTATGGAAAAAAGTGTGTGTTCTGCTCACCTAAGGGATCCACAGCCGCCTGCCTCCCTCATCGCGCAAATTCGCCCTCGCGATCAATCAGCGCGCCGAAACAGCGGAATCGAGTCCACCGTCAATAATTCTTCCACCGCGCGCTCTCACCCCGTCTCTCTCTTTCTCTCTGTTCCTCTTTCTCTTTCTCTCCTTCTCGTCATCTTCCTTTTTTTCTGGTGCACAACGCGGCTTTTCCGTCGACGCTGTATTGACTCGTCAGCCTCGATCCGTTCGACAATTTACGCCGCGACCGTTCTGCCTGCCTCGCTCGTTTTTCTTTCTCTCTGTCTCTTTCCCTCTTTTTCCCTCTTTTTTTTGTATTTTGGTTCGGCATCGAAAATGCCACCACGGGCATAAACCGGCGGACGACGGAATTCATTGGGCGTGAGGGGGTGCAACGCCCTTCGGAATAATTTGTCAAGGGCCGCGCGCGGCAACGCATGCGGGACTAGGCGGGGAATTGATAACTGCCTTTTCCATTGTTTAACGGATAATCGCGGCCGAAAGGTTATAAGGTGATAAACGACGGTTAAAGATTTAATTCAGCGACGGTCGCGGATTAAAGCACGGTCGCGACGCGTACGCGCGTCGATAAAATCGCAGGAGGATTTACTCGAACCTCATCTTTTATTGCCGCGATGCAATTTGAGCGTTTTATGGAGCATTTTCACGTGGTGCCGCGTCCCAAAGTGTCATACACTCCCGCGCCCGCCGGATAAACGCAGCTTTCGCAAAACTGCGCACCATAAAACCCGGCCGCGTTTTTACGGCGATCAATGAAGAAAAAAGAATAGTGCCGGGAGAGGAAGTCACCCGATATGTAACACGCAAGACAATGGATGATTAATTTTTTATGCACTCTCGTTTTATGGGAAACAATTTTATCGTCTGCTTAAGAATGGCGAACCGCACTTTAAACGAAGGGGACCGCCGTCATCGATCAGTGAACAGAAAGTGATGGAATGCAATGGCAATATTCAAGACACCCAATTCATGTTTTATATCTTTGTAGATATTACTACGGAAATATTTCAAGAAATTCTACAAAAAGCAAGTTGAATTTTTAAAGATTTAACTAATAAAGGATGTATTTAAGATTTAATTTATAATTATATACATTCGCAAAACAATTAAAGAATAGCAGATCAAAAGTTGCGAGTATAAAAATGATCGGAGAAGTTTTATTTCTCGATATCCTACTGGATATTCTGGATCTCATTGATCTTCCTGTTTTTAACTGGAATGCAAGATTATCAAAGGAAATTACGAGCGGCTCATCGTTGTGCGGAATTAGTCGATCTCCGTCGACGTTATGCATTTTGTGCGATCGGTTAGAGCTTGCATTTCAAATATGTTCAATTGCAATCCTCCAGTTTTTTGCTTAACAAGTATTCAGTTTAATCTAGTGCGTGCGAATAAATGTTCAATACGATATCTCGTTTTAATGAGACAATATTACTGCAGAAGTTTATAGAAACGAGTATTTTATGGCTTATCTGCTTACTTTGATACTGGTTACTCATGATACTTTCATCGATCCTTATAATCATTATAGAGCGCAAATGTTTTTACTTTTTGTAATTTGAAACTATCTCTCCTTTCCCAAAATTAAAAAATAAAATGATTCATATGTTCCTTATTTTCTCTTTATAATTATGTTGCGAATAATAATAGAAAAATTAGTACATTGTAGTTAATAATCTACTGGCCAATTTCATGAATAAATAACAATTAACTAATAAAACAGTTTCATCATTAATATTCTGAATACTCGTCGGTTCAAAAAGTATTCGTAAGAGGAAAGGGATTAATACTATAATCACTCTGAGAATGAGCGCTGCAGTAATGCGTTTAAATCTAGGATCGTGAGAAACTACTAAGAAAATTTGTGTGGCACTCACGGGAGACGTCAGTGGCACTCTAGAGTACCATAGTCATCCTGAGTGAGGTTTCAACCGTTGAAAACTAGACAATTATTTCCCAAACGCTGCAATCCCAAGAAGACATTATAACAAAAGAAGAAAGTATTCATCTTGCTCGCGTGATATTTTCAGTTAGACTGAGAAATACAAAGAACATTGATCAATTATACCAGAAGTAATTGCATTATAATACAAAATATTACGTAATCACTGGCAACATTACTAAAGTAAAAAAATTTGAAATACTTTTTAAATTTTATAAGATCAACAATCACTCTCTTTTTCTTCTCTAATTTCATCTCGACAGCATACACAAGATTATTGCGATCGAAAAGAGACACAAGTTACAATACAAAACTTAATAAATGCTACGTAAATACTTGGTATGTTTGCTTGGGCTGTTTGTCGATTTACTTAAAGCACAGATTTGCTTTAAGCGAATCTCAACTTTGTCATGAAAAAACACACCATGTCGAAGAGGAGTGGGTACAGCTACAAATTCCTCTCGGATATCTCCCAGGGCTTTCTTTTTCCTGCCAGATCTTCGTGGCCACTTTCGTCCCCGCTATCGCAGCGGGGACATAAATTTCGATTTCTTCCGCAAGTGCGCGTTTTTGTTATATCGCGATGGTCGTCCAGAAGTTAATCGTCAAGTGGACGATATACAAATAAGATGGAATTTAGTTGAACTGTTGCCTCATTATTTATCGATATTTCTCTCCACTAGAATTTGAAATATGAGAACAATAAAAAAGAATTTGCATTTGTAAATCTCTATTTTGAAATCTTACCAAAACTGAGAAGCTTTGCAAATTAATTACATTAATAGATATATAGAAATTTGCAAACAATGTAAATTTCGACAATTTTTATCACATATTAAAAGTGAATATTATTAAAACCCTTATTATTGTATTTAATCAATATTATTAACTGATATTATACAAACTTATATACAGATTTATATACATTTATACAGCTAATAATTTACTCATTACGCAATTATAAAAATATAATTAGCAATAATTAATTAAATAATAATCAGAATTATTAAATATTATTGTTTATTGTTACTGCACTTCTCATAGGTGAAACATCGTTTGATCTCGCTGGCGAAACATTATAGTATACGTTATGGCGAGAGTGAAATAACATCGTTGGTCATCAACTTTCCGAGAGCGAATAGCGGAAGTGCGGTTATTGTGTCTGTGCGCGTCGACTTTCTACTTTAACTCGAATACGTCGGCACACTCTGACGATGAGCAGATACACGAGTGCCGATTTACGCGTAGAAAAAACTGCGCTACCACTTTTACGATCGACCTTTGAGATCGACTATTGCGAACAAGTGAGAAAGGGGTAGGAGTTAGGCGGTTAGGGTGGATAAAGTAAACGTTGTTCGTGGAAACTTCAAGTCAAGCCCGGCGTTTCTCAGCTGCTCGCTTTATCCTTTCCATCTTCCCTTTCCTGCTTCTGCCGGCGAACTGCTGAAAAATAAGATACGCAAACTTGTCTGTCCCCTCTCCGATCTTTTCTTTTTTTTGCCGGAAATCCACGTTCGTTCGGGACCGAGACTTCCGCTTCAGTGGTATCGAGTCCGTGGCGAACTTAATCGCTCGCTTACATCGGAAAGCTGCGGGATTCCACATAAAACTGCGCGATTCTTTACTTTCTGTCAACCTACTTTAGTGATAACGAAAATCTAATAATTTTTTCTGTGTCACTTTAAATATATAAATTTCCATTTATTTCGATTACTCGTATTCTGGATTAGGTGAAATACAAAAGAGAAGAAAATGATGAAAGGAATTGAAAATCAATCGAAATGTTTAATGGATGTAAAGTAAATTGAACATTTTAGAAATATTTAATCTTATTAGCAATAGAATAAGAGAGTAAAATAAAGTAAAATAAAATTATTCCTACACTGAAAAAAATATCTAGTTGAATTAATTAGTAATCTGATAGGTTCAACCAGTCTGTCTATTGGAAAATGGATGAATCAGAATTCCAGTAGGAATTACCAGATTATAGTACAGTCTATCAAACGTTCTAGTTATAAAATATCCAGTCTTATCGTGATAACTAGAAATTCTGCTTGGTTTAACTAAAATGCATTCTATCATGTATGTCTTGTTGGTACAATCAAACCATTTTTCTCAGTGGAACTTGTAAATATTGGATGTTATTTCGCTTATAAAAGTGACGCAGCGTCATTTAAGATCAGGATTAACTGTAAGTAATAATTCAAGCTACCTTTACGAACAGAGATTAATAGCATTGAATATCTCCGACACTGCATTTCCATGTTATAAACAAAAGTGACTTATGTGTGTTGAATGAACTCTGAGCCTGGAAAAGTTAACGCAGTCCATTACTATCGCGCTTGCAAGCGCCTGTACGTATTGACAAGCGAAATGCACTCGCTCGATACATTCGACTAATTCGATAAAAAAACAATCGGACCAGTAATCCCAGATAAAAACAATCGTTCTTCCACGGCTGATCCGAGAAGTCGTAGAACGAAGGAGAGTAAATGTTTCCGCTGGAAATTTTACACGACTTCCTACTTCATGGATTCCGTTTACCGGGAGTTCCGGCGCGTTTCACGGTATCAAAAGAGAATTTTGAATCCCCCGTGGTTTCTGCAAGTCTTAGAAAAGGATTTCTTGACACTGCCAAAGTCAAAGTCCATAATTTAAATCAGGCGAAATTTATGTGTTGTGCTGTACCCAGAATGTAACACCGTAAATGAGCCAAACTTGAAAATTGTGTCCCGAATTCATGTGCAAATAAGAAAGATTCGTATATCTAAATTAATATAAATCAATCTCTTTTCACCGCGTGCAAAGCAAGCAGTTATAAAAAATTGATGATTAAGCAGATCTTCACTAACAAAAAGGATAGAGAACGGAGAATACGCTCGCAATTTTCGGGTCACTAATTCAATTATACTGTGCGCGTACGAAACGAATCTCTTTTGCACCTCAGCTTCTTTTTATAAGCTCCATGCAGGAAAACCAATTTATAGACAAAAATGTACAAAGCTTTTTCACGTATCGCCTAAAATAATGTAATAGTGTATAATAAAAAAAATTTTCATTTGCCTTGAAACGTTAATTCTGGAATAATAATGTGGATTAAGGGGTTAAGCCGCGCTTTGGTCAGCCGGTGCTTCGAGGCGGAAGGAAATCTTCGGTTGGTAGAATTTATGTTTCCCTCTCGTGGAGAACAAGCAAAAAGGATGACCGTAGAGAACGGGGCAGGCAAGAAATTCCTAAAACGTTTACCTTTTATCCTTCTGCACCGTTGAAGCTTAAAAGAAAGCGCTCGATTATTCTTTTATCGTCGCATCGCGGAAATGTACAAAGGCGTGTTTTATTTTGGCTAATAAAAAGGAAACAGAAATGCCGGCTGTGCCCAGACAGAATGTGACGAATACGAATTAAACACTTGGGCACATACTACATTCCCAACGTCACGGTTAGCACAATAAATATCAAAAAATAGTGATTAATACATTTTTGTAGCAAGCATGACTATATTCTATCAATTTCCATTAATCCTTATATGTACATGCAAATATATTTCTTCTCTAATACGTGCATTCTATATAATTTATATATCAAAAACACTTTAATATCCTATCGCACAAAGATTCCTAAAAAATATTTCCTTTACTCCTCTTTATTAATGAATAAAGTTATTTATTTGCTGCTTAAAGCAGTTAATTTCCTCACTAAAACAAGCTTTTACGACATACTCAAGAATCCTTAGTCTTCATCACGGTGAACGTAATTCAACCCTAATCGTATCTCGTGATACTGATCACATATCGTGAACGCGTCCACCGCAATTCCGATCTCTATGGCTCCGGCAGATTCAGTCAAGAATTGCGTTAATAGAGCTGGCTGCAGATAAAGTGCTATATTTACGACACGTCATGGGTATACGACGTTAATTCGCGCCCAACGATCCGCGCAATATGACCGTAATATCCGGCTTGTATGACGTTAATGCCCGCTCATTGGCGATCTTAATGATCGCGCACAAGTACACAGAGCACACGCTGATTACAAGTCCAGAAGTAATGCCCGCGCAGATTGTTTTAGATCGGGCCGTCCTAGAGCAATCAGGTGCACTCAATCGGATTCTCGTGCGACGCATTAAGGTCTACGCTTAAATGCAGCGGTTATCAGCATCTTTATCTCGATCGCGATACATACTTAATCTCATTACGAGTTATATTTACGTAGAGAAATTGAAGAAAGCAATGGACCATTGTCTTATTCTTCTATTATTATTTATTTTCCTATTAATATCAGACAGGATATCGAGATTTTGGTTATTATATCGAAGTTCAATATTATTCGTTTGAGAGATTTCTTTTTTTTCTTTGACTAAAAGATGTTTCTTCTAAAAAGTCGAAAGAATAATTTTGCATGTCTAAGTTGTGCTTTTATTTTTGCCTTTTCAATTACCATAATCGTTGAAATTGTATTTGGAAATAGCACGATATGATGTAAAATTTAAATTTGCATTTTTTCTTACGAGACCATTTTGTGAGACGACAGAGAACAGAGCTGTTCTTCATTATTCAAATGTTTTCATGATTTAACAGCGTGATATTTTGTCGCTGTTTTATCTCGGCGATACATTTTTCGCATTCAATTAATAATACGATTCTGACTTCAGCTCTCTAACTTTCAGTGAACTATCACACAGCTGCGAAAAAAATTACATTGAAATATTCCCTCATTTATGGCATCATCAATTCTTTCCGTCAGTTTAATTATTCTCGATTTTGCTGTCGGTAGCACTACGAGGGAGTAATACGTAGAGTCGCGGGAACCGTAACCGTTTCCGACAGATCCTTTGCATAATTCCGTAACCGCGAGATCGTGCCGGCGAAACTTCGGTGGTGACCTGATAAAAGTCCTGTGACCGCGGCTCGCGAGAGTGCGGAAAAACGGGGGTGGCCGAGAATTCTCGGTGGCTGAGGGTGCGCGGGCGATAAGTCGCAGAAAACGAACTAATCAAGGCATTAATCTCCTTTACCGGGCCGGCGGACGCGCCGGCCGGTGAGCGACGAGAGAGAGAACGCGTGCACGTATATATATGTATGTAAATGAATCTAATTCCTATTCTCGTCGGTGCCTTCGGTAGAAAATGGCGGCGTCGTAAAAATGTAAATCTTGCTTTGAATAATATTCTCCCCGGCCCTCCCCCTGGCCTGTAGCCATCCCTCTCCTCCTCTCTGTGAGCACCGGAAGTGACGGTGTGTGCGCGCGGGTAAAGGGAAGCACGGAGGTGCAAAAGAGCGAACGGGGTGCAAAATAAAACAACGCGGACAAGACAGAGAAAAGAGACGGACGGCACTGGGGTGAAAGAGCAGGGGAGTGGAGGGATCGCCGGGAAGTCAAGGGAAATAATGAAGGCGGCGTGGGAGAGGCGGATGCAGAGACGCGTACGTCTCGAATAACGGGAAATGAGTTCTACTACGCGCCTTTTACATGTAAAAGAGGAAAAAACGGTTGTTATAGCGAAGACACCAGGATAAATAATACCGACGATGCGCATTCTTCTTTGAAATCGAGTTACCGTGATTTATTGGTAATCCGATAATGTCTCCGAGTCTCAATGCGAACTATTAAAGTAGAACTTTCCCTGTCTCTCCTCGCAATATTTGAGATGCGCGTCTTCCTTATTGCGTTCATGTTACGTTATAACACGAGGAACTGAATACATCGGACTCAATCTCGTAAACAAATGTTTCGCAATTCTGAAACTTTACTGCAAGTCATCTCACTCGAAAATGAACAATCGATATTCCAAGATTACATAGTATTATCTTAGAAAGCACAAATCTTTAAAAAACCTAACATTCCCTCTAGTATTAATCCTTCATTTTTTATTATTTTTTATATTACATTTCTTATTACTTTTTAAAAGAAATCTACACATTTAAAGTTGTAAATAGGTAAGCAAAATATAATTGCGAAATATTATTGGCATCTACTATTAACCGACTAAGTGACCGAACTAAATAATAGAGTAAGCCATGTAAAAATATAAAGACGTTAAACTATTGATTGCTCATTTATTAAAGATCACTTGTATCTCCCGCGTATCTAGAAATATTCTATCTATTAATAACACAATTGCCATCAAGTTACCATGGATCGGCCAGGCGCGCTTGTTATTTTTATTAAATAGGAAATGAAAGGAGCTGTGCGGAGAAGATCTCGCCTTGGGTGTGTGCGCAAACCGTAAAAAGGGAAATAAAAGAGAATGAAAGAGAACGTAGAGATAATTTCGATGGAGAGGACAGCTTATACGAGGGAGTAGTTAGATACCTGCGGCGCGCCGTTAAGCTTCGCAGGTACTCTCGTTAAGTTCAGTCCGTGTACTTATGCGAAGGCTGGTTGTTCCACCGGTAGCTACCGTGTTTACGAACAGCGTTGTTACTAATATTGCATAAAGGAGGTAAATAAAAAGGAACACATACGCGTCACTGAGACCGCGAGAGCGCAGTTGGCTCGTAAAATGCCGATAACAGTGCAGCGCGAGGATGTGTACGAGAACCAGTAGAATGCCTTGAAAATCTAAGAGCAGAAAACCTAAGAACATTCTTGCTCAATATTGCAGTATCGATCTTCATCTCTTATTAACCGCACGTTGCCCAATTTTTGCTATTGAAGCCAGGTATCTTTTGTATTTTCCACCTTTCGATCACATATTTAATAATTTGAAATATCTCGTAGACTTTTTCCTACGTGGAACGTCACGTAGTGCAATTTGTAATCGCAATAGAACAGCGCCGTCAGGGCGCCGTTCGGTTTCCACAGGAATGTCATGACGGCAAATGTCGCAGCACAAAAGCCACGTGAGACCACTGCTGCACTGCGAGATCTAAGCGAGATTCAGGTGACGCGTGAGCTATGAACGTCATCCATAATGCAGGCTTCGGTACTTCGCGGCGATGTCATCGCGAGCAGGGATATTTATTGGCGCGACTAAGCTGCTACGCTCGCTAAATTTATAGCACATTCAAAATCTTTGGTTAATGCTGATGACTTGCCATTATTCGTGCCCGTCAAAAACCGTACATGTAGAGCGCCGTATGTATAATATAATATCTATATGCTTCGTGCCAAGCGGACCGTACCGTTATATCATATCTCACATGTACATTTTACATTGAAAGCATCAATTTGGATGAACACGCAGGACTTTACGCGGAGCGCAAGCGTCGGGAATTAATAATTACACCTGTTCGCTCTACTCATGTTTATCATTTCTCTTCGTCTTATGGGATTCCTTCAAGATTAAAAAATACTTGTAATACTCGCAAACGCATGGCCGCATTTACGCCATACATCGCAGCCGGCAGTTGAAGCTACAAGGACTAGAGCTCTCCCGAGCTTCGCAAATACGCCAGTTTATTACGTTACGGTATTCCGCCATTCATCGATTACCGTTATTTCGTTCTCGCAATTGACCCTCGACGTTTATCTTATTCCCCTCGCGTATTCTCCGACAATCTGCTTATTTCGAAAGGCTCGAAAGGCCCGGCTGATCGTTTTACTCAACACCACGTTGGCGCGTCTTCCTTCCCTCGGGTCCTTTGTACGATATTAGCGTCGTTTCAAGTAGACACAAAGCATACGTGTGCGACGTGCATCATGCAAGGCTCGCGCCTTATCTGGCCCCCGGCGTAGACGCGCAATGTATGCACCGCATGCCTAACTAACCCACATAACTTCCTGCTGGGGAAGTTTCCGTTTTTGTCCGCTTTAATCCTACGCCTTCTTCCCGCTTTCATGCCGTTATATGCGTTCTAATTTACACTTTTATTGTTATTGCTCCGCACTTGATTAGATAGAAGCTCGCCATATCTTTTACGCATAAAGAGGACAACGAACAAAAAGAAAGAAAGAAAGAAATGAGAACCGTAATTTTTAATAAGGGGATAACTCCCGTGTTTGCAACGAGAGCGATGTGATTTCATTGACACGACAATTTCATCGAACCAGTACCAGTACCAGTCAAACGTTTATTAAGCAGAGATGCGGGTATTATCAAAATAGATTTAAAAAAATGAAATAAAAATCGTTAAATTAGTGAGAATACTAGAATAAACTCTTTCAATTTATCCCTAATAATTAGCTCTTTCTTTTGATTAAAAGTTAATGAGCTTCTTCCAATCGCACATGCTCCCTTTCAATCGTCTCGGCCGGTTGATCATTTCCGTTTCGAGATCGCACACCGTTCCATCACCCTCTTCGTCAAATGGAAGTCGCCGTTTTGCGCAAACGTTCTTCAGATTTATTATATAATTAGATCGCTTCCGTCGTCTCGGCCATTCGTGCCTCTTTAATCACTTAAGCCGCCGTAAGTCAGACCGTCGTCGCTAATCGCGGATGAATTTCTTTCCGGCGCGTCACGTGGCCCTAATCTGCTTCCGTTCTCGCTCCTCCGTGTTCACCTGCCTGTCCCACTTTGTCGTTCCCGTTTTGTATCACGGAGCATAAGCACGAGAGCATTAATAATTGCGTAAACACGAGAGCATAGAGCAAGCACGCCGTGCTTAGTGCGTGTGCCGTGTAGCTATGGCTTAACTATCCTGTAACGGTGGATAAGCTACGGTTCGCAAAGCTCACAGCTTCCCCTTTCGGCCTGCACTACGAGTAAACATTCATTAACGAGTAATTAACGGTAGTCACAGCGTTATTTTTAGTTCGTGCCGTGTAATGCATTTTTGGCTTAATGAGACACGAAACGTGTACGGCTGCAATTCATTATTTAATCGCGATCGGCGTCGCGATAATATTGAAAAGCGATGATCAGACAATTACTGTTTGCAGAAGTGCATTATCCCCAGGCTGACGTGTGTACACAGTTTATTATTTATTTGTATCACAATCGAGGTTCCGTAATAGAATTAATTAAAAACGCGCCTGCTGATAAGAGAAAAATCCTTTTCACGTATATTTAATTAACGATATCACACGAACATTTCCTAATTAACACATTTTGCATATAAAAAGATATAGCAAATATTTTTATACATAAATTCCACATAAAACATAAAGAAAGGGAGCAACAGAAACAGGATCTTCATTTCATGTGTACAAATTATATTCAGAACATTCAAAAAATGTCGCATGTGCAAAGCAACTTCAAGATTAATATATGCATGAATTTTGGTACAGCGCTAACGCATCGTCAGTCCAAACGTCCTTCTGCTTTATTTAAGTTATTGCAGAGATGATTTACGTAATGCATTGCAAAGCAACAGGGAATCATGTGAACGTAGAACACGTGGTAGGGAAAAAACGAGGAAAAAACAGGGCGCATCGTGAAAAAGAGCAGAGATATAACGAAGATCTAACGAAACGACGTGGCATAGCGGGGATAAAAAATAAAACAGGCCGCGGTAGAAAACATTGACATAGAAAAAGATACGGAGACTGGAACAGAGGAAAATACGAAGCCGTGCAAGAGTATAAAGAATTCTAGAAAATGGAGATACACGTGCACAAGAAAAATAAAGAAGATTAAAGGACCAGGCTCTTTGGTAAACTTTTCTGCGTAATTACATTAATGATTCCAACGAGTTTCAACTTGCCAGCCAAGAATAAAATAAATATTGAAATTCACATTATTAAATTACAATTAGTTGCGCAAAAATAATGCTAGCCTTTTAAATTCTGCCTTTTAATATCAGCACGAACGTAATCCACTCTTTAAAAAGCCGTGTTAAATCAAATCGAAATCATTGTTGCCTCTTTTCCGTGACGCTGATTGGTTATCTCGATTCGCGTTGTGCGTTATGTTCAGTTTAGATTACCATCGCGCGGCTGTCTTCGCGTGGAGGATAACAATTTGGTAGAGTGTGATAATTGTGCATATAATAAATAATAGATGAATATTATTATTCGAAAACATTATTAATATTGGAAAATAAAATAGCACGCGCATAGCGCGCGCCTGTGTTGTACTGGTAACAATATAAATATCCCAGAACTCTTCGGAAAAAGAAAAAAATTTTAATGGCTAGAACTTTTTCATTTATTGTTTTAACGAGTTTTAAATCATCTAGAACTCTAGGCAATATGCCAAATAACAATATAAATAGCACAGAACTCCTCGGAAAAGAAAAAATTTTAATAGCTAGAACTTTTTCATTTCTAAATCTAAAGGAACCGGTGTGAACCTGGCACCTGACTTTAACGAAATGAAAATTTTCGGGCATATTTCATTTGTACCTCGTTTATACCTGTTTGTACCATCGTTCGTTTCGTTTGTACCTCAACAGTTTAAAAGTTATAAGGGGTCAAACAATAGCCAGCACCCGACTAAAAGAAATCCGAATTTTAATAATGCCATTCGAAAGAGCATCGTTTGTACCTTCAGGAACCATCGTTTAAATCGTTTGTGCCTTAACGGAACCGGAAGTACAGGCTTTTCAAAAAAATAGGTCCAAGAGGTATCTTCGTCAATTTTTGAGATATCGCAAAACGGCTAAAGGCATTCGAAAGAGCATCATTTGTACCTTCAGAATCCACCGTTTAAATCGTTTGTACCTTAAAGGAACCGGAAGTACAAACTTTTAAACATTTGAAGAAAACGTCCAAGAGGTATCTTCGTCAATTTTTGAGATACGCAAAACGGCCAACGACATTCGAAAGCGCTCGATTAGCACCCGTTTGTACCTCCGTTCAAATCGTTTGTACCTCAAAGGAACCGGAAGTACAGGCTCTTCAAAAAACATCCAAGAGATACTTTCGCCAATTTTCGAGATAATCGAAAACGGCCAACGGCAGTCGAAAGAGCTCGGATAGTGCCTGTTTGTACCTCCGTTCAAATTGTTTGTACCTCAAAGGAACCGGAAGTACAGCATTTTCATTTATACCTACCCATGGTATACACAAAACACTTTGCATTATAAAAATATGTAATCGAGGAATAATAATAAAAGCTTTTCTCCTTTATTTCCAGATATTATTCTTTCTCTCAAATCATTGTTGCTATTCGTGTCACTTTTATTGTAACCTATCAGACTTTTCGGATTTTATATTAATCTTTACTTATTAACTTTATAATAATTTAATTTATTAATTTACTTTGTAATAATTTAATATTATACTAGAAGGATTTTTCCCGTTAAATTTTATTAAATTAAATTATTTTACAAAAACGTTTGAGAAGAGCCTCCGAAGAGAAGAATGTACGCATGTTCTCTGAGAAGAGATTTAAAATTATTCGGAAGGAATAGCAGAGAAAGAAAGAGAAATAATACGAAGAGCCGATTTTTCTTCTCCTTTACTGAAGGAAACGAACATTTCAAAAAGTATGAAAAGATTGCCGCCAGGTATCTACCAGATATCCGCGTTGCGTCCGTTCATTTGTCTTGCCGAAGATCCTCTGCGTAGAGACTCTAAAGATTCTAATATCGCCACGTGGGATCGCACTCCGAAACGTAATACACTACGGTAATTCTCGGGCGAACGAGTTACATCATTTCGACGTTTCGCGTAACGCGTAAAGCGACGCGGAGCGCGGAGCCGGCTAGTATAAGCCATTGTGGATGGTACTTAATGCGACTTGGACGCCCTGGGGAGACGGCGCTTTATACATACCTAACTACCCTCCAGAATAACTTCACCTAGTACGCCGCTTATCCTCGCGCTGTTCCAGCCATCTTCATTCCGGCCATTCTCCACGCTTTCCCGGTTTCTTCGATTTCTCGGCATTCTTCGCGGTTCGCAGTTTCCGTACTCGTCCGCGTTCTCGCCAGACTTTCGCGTTGTTTTTGCTCCGACTCGCGAAGGCGGCACGCCTTCCGCACGCCGCATTTTCCGTTGCGCAAAATAACGCGTCCGTCACAAAGTAATTTCTCGCTGATGAATTTTTGCGTGCTCCGCGACGGCACTTTCGCAGATACTGTTAATGGACGAGATAACATCCGGAAATATTTGGCGTTTACAGCCGGGCGCTTGGGTAAATTTTAATGAGAACTTTGTAATTTCCAGAATGTGTACCGCGTGGTGAGATTAAATTGCGCCAGAGATGCGGATGCTGTTACCCAGCCACAGTAAAACACGCTTCGTGTGAAAAGCAATCGACAAGTTCGCAAGTTTGAGCTTTCTGAAGAATTCGGAAGAGTTCTGTAGTTTCCTGATTAGTTTTAAAACATATAATTTATAGAGTAAATATATTTTTACTTTGTAGATTTCTATTGACGCAATGCACGCCGCATCGCGTCCGTCAATCTTCATTATCTATAAATTGCGCATCATTTTAATTTTGAATTAATTTCTCTGCAATTACTGTAATACGCAATCTAAAAAAATGTAGTAATATATAAAGCATAATATTGCAATAATTTATATTATTTACAACCTTATACTGCCCTTTGCGATTCAATTATGACGAATTAAAACTGCACCGAAGCTGTCGATCAAACGTTGCAACAACAAATGCATTATTTGTAAATTCCATTTAGTGTGAATCGCGAGTTTCAATAGAGATTTCATCAGCAGCAAATGACTCCACATCGATCGCTAGTATCTTGCCAAGAACAAGGGCAGAAGGATGACGCGCACTTTGTCAAAATGAGAGCATCGGACCCATTCAGGCATGGCGCATCTCATTTGACAGAATTATGCAGTCTATTGTTGCGGCCATGCAACGAAGCGTCTCGTACTGTCCAATCAGGCATGAATCATCCGGTTTCGGTTTCCTCGTGCATCCATTACCCGCCGCTTGTCAGTCGACTAATTTGCTGGTTAGTTCATTCGCCGCAATTATGTTCGCGCGACCACTGATAGTACGAGCAACCACTTTGAGGCGCGCATTAACGGCGTATAATATGCAACAGTTTCTCAAAACTGGGCAACGCAAATGAGAAATGAAATTCCGTAATCGCTTACGTGAACAAGCGATAACGCGCTCTACTCGAGGAATGTATAGGAATTGATTAAAAATCAATACGTAATAATTGCTTTTGGGGAATTATTTGTAAGGAAAATGTAGTTTACTATCAAAATAAAGATTACTTTTATCTCCTTTCATCTGTCGTGTACTTTTCTCTTCCTCATCGATCAAAATTTGTGTCTGGCTCTGAAGGTTCTAAAGGCCGCCGATCGATACCACCTATTTGTACAAGTTCCTAATTTGATTTATCATGTTACTGTGATTTGTGTGTGAGATAGTTTACGGGTCGGGTTCCGTACTCCCAGCACGAAAATGATTAACCCATTGAAGCGAATGCGGCCGTCCAGCGCAGCTTGGACTTTACTACTGAGTTCGGGGGTGAAAAGCTCGGGCCTCACAGCGACCTGTTGGCGCAGTCGTCTACTTAAACCACTTATATACGGCACCGTGCCCACCAACGGGGCACGGCCATCGAGTAGAGCCGAGCAGAAATAAAAGAGAGTCGATAGGCTCTCGAGACGCGTCCCATCTCCCCGGAATCCTCCCTTCGATCCAATTTCAACTCGTCTCTGCCCGTATCGCCAGGAGAAAAAAAAGGGAGAAAAGGCAAAGTCCACTGCCAGCAATGGCGGCACGACAACCAATGGCCGCGCGCGAAGAATCGTAATAACATCGTCGTCTGTAACAAAACGCTCACGTGGACATTCTACCTAATCGAAGTTCCCAATTCGCGTACCCTCGAGACCCACGTCTCAGATTTCACGATACTCGAATATCAAATTTTCAGACCACAAAGGGATGGCTGCATGAAAAGTTACGAAACGGAGTGTAATTAAGATCAAATAACGGATATTATGCATATCTATGCACATATTTGTGATTACACTTGGACAGTTTATTAATGAATTCATATAATATATTTCATTAATTAATTTAATATTTGTCTCAGAAATAATGTATTCTGAAGGTATTAATTGTATGCAATGCTTTTGTAAACTAAACATCGGATGTAATGAAATATATTATATGTATGAGACGTTAAAATGATATTACTCGTTTATAAAGGCCATTACTGATTTTGCGAGATGTTTATAAATTTTTAAGTAGCAATAAATGTGTAAAAATGTAGGAAATTAATAAAGAATTACAAAAGAATGTTATAAAAAGGTTTTTGATATAAATTGAATATAATTGTCCTAGGCTATACAAAATCCATTTTCTTAAAAATATATAAAATATAAAAAAAATTTTGAAAATTTTGAAAAATGTATTAAACAAACGATATGATTTTTAAAAAATCACTTTTTTAAGAAATCAAAAACACATTATTAAACAAAAAAATATATATTAAACAATATTAATAACAGTTGTGCATTTTAAACGAAGCCTGATCTTCGCATTGCTCCAATATCACTTCGATATTCAAGCGCAAACACGAATTTGGCCTCGTATTATTACATTAACAGATCAAACGTACCCGGTGCGGGTAGATCGTTCAATCCGACGATTACGTTACCACAAAAACCGTGAAAAAACTGACGGGAGCTCGCCACGTTACTTCCGATGATCCAACGTGTCAGTTTAGCACGGATTTTGGAGCGGCAAACCACGAAATCGGGTTTTCCGAAACTGTTCCAACAAGCAGCTTCGTCGAAAGCCACGTAAATCGGCATTCAAGCCGATATAATTGTCGGTGGATTAACAGATGAATTACACAACTTATACATTCGCCTGATAATGAGCGAATAAAACTAATCGAACCCGTAACAATCAGTGGTATATATAACGCAAAAGGCACTATTGTTATCAAAAGTGTCAACGATTTTTTTCAAAATACTTAAATGATTTTGTTAAAATAAAAAAGGTATATCAAATATTTATAGAAAATAGAACTCGAAGAGAATCGCATCGAGTCAGATACTGCTTTAGATCAATTCAAATTCGGATCAGCGTCTGCAAATTAATTTCTCAATAATCAATCACTATTACAAGATTTCGTATCTTATTTTAAGCACAGAAAACGGAAAATCGAACTTCGGCTGAGAGTCGCCGGCATTTTCATATTACTCAGTCATTACTTACAGCTTGAAGAAGTTCGACAATTTTTCTCATTACACTTACCCTAGCGTCTCCGCTCATGATTCTGCTTTTCATTGTTCATCTCATGCACCCGTTTCTGTTCAGCGAGTCTATCATCCCTCCTGTACTCCCCAATCTACTAACTCCGCTATTTTTATTTTCTTTCCCTCACGCCTTGTGCACATCCTCTTCACATGGTACCTTGCCAGATGTTCAGGCGACCCCTTTCTCGCCTTACACAACCGCCGCACCCGCCTACCATCCCTACGTCGCTCGTCCTTCTCACATCTTATGCTCCAACTTCTGACTTGGTCTTGCCGCATTCGCGCTATCACGTGATGTTTATTTCAACAGGATCCTTACGTGAAATTACATCCTGAGCGAAATTGTGCCCAATAAAACCACACTTGAAATGTCAGACACCGCTAAATTTTCCATGTCGAACGCGTGTCTCTGGAAGAACGTTCCACGAGTAACACGTGTCCACGATTCACGTTCGGGATCCTGATTAATCTCGCTTCGAGGAGGCGCGAGTGAATCGATGGAATCGTTGCGTGTGACAAGAAACAGACCCTTTACAATAATACAACAGACACGTGAATCGCTGTCAGTCGGTGAAACAACTAGCGCACAGTCCCTAACATCAATCGTGAGATTCTTGCTACCGTGTCCTGGACAGCGAGGATAATAATTCACTTTGAGCCATTAAACGAAGGCCTAAGAGTATCACGGCAGAGATGTATTGTGCCGCGTTACATCGAGCTCACGAAAACTCGGGGAAAAGCAAGCTGCTTTGACCGATCGAAAGGACCCTTTGTTGTTACAGAATAACGCAAGAACCCATACAGCGTATCACGCGACAGACGATTGCGAAGTTAGGCCTACGAAGTTTCGCCTCATCCATCATATTCTCAGAATATTTACAGCGGATTGCTCTACGGGAGAGCTCGAGAACGGCGCGGCAGAAGCCGAGAGAGGCTCGCAAATTGCTCAAACTGCTTTCATCGCCATTGATATGCTAATCTGAATTTCACGGTAGACGTTCATGATTTAGATAGACGCGACAGAAAAAAGTTCCGAGATTTCTTCTTCCATAACCGCGCAATTGTAGCAGCGTACGAAGCGTGCTCGCGCTTCGACGTGCACGGGAAGATTGACTCCGGAGGGATTTATCACGTTAAAAGCACTGGTATTTTCGAAACACCCTGCATCATCCTAACGACATCGTGCATTATTCCGGCGTCGCGATGAATGAAAAATGACGTTGCGCTTTCGCCTTATATCGCCGGTCGTCGTGGTTCCATTTAGAAAATTAATAATAACCGTTAACTAGTAATAGCGTGTGACACACGCATCGTAGCCGCGCCGCGAAACGCGCAGCTTAAATGCTTGTCAGCGTGCTTGAACTCATTGCAGCTCCAGCTCAGCCGAGCGCATAATACCGCCCTTCGGTAATCGATCGGTACTCGTTTCGGCTGCAAACGTAATTACAGCTGTCAAAGAGGATGCTCTCTTTTATGAAAGGACTGTACACGCCGCGCAGGAAATAGAGAGAAAGATACTCGCCGGCCAAGAATCTCCCGGGCACTTTGATGACCGATGCGCTCTCTGCTTTTCTCCTTTCAGTGCACGGACTTTCATTAGGTGGATCGGAATCTGTTTCTTTCGCTCACGATGCGGAAGCTTTCCGGATATTTGCCCGGAATAGCGATCACATATCACGGCGGACGAGATGGCAGAGGGACGCGCATCGAAATTTAGTTGCTTTATCTTACAATAGTTTATTTGGAGAGTTAATCAGCTTCGAAAATTCATTTTTCGAGGAGATGTGTAAAGCTGAAGCTCGTAATTATCAAAATTTTCTACGTTATTAACTTGATAATCTTGCATCAATCATGAAATGCTACATAGCATGTTTTATAATTGTATAATACGTTTTTATTAGTAATATAACTTCGTAATTATTGAAAAAATATTGAAATATTGAAAAACTTATTACAAACAACTAATGCTTATATTAAAATTTAGTTTTATTTACAATTTATCTGTAGACTATATCTTTGAAAAAAAAGAGTATCTCGAATAACTTGTATGTCATATGTGATTGAATTTCATCTACTAACTGACGCAGATAAAATCTCTTACGCGATAATTCAGTTATGCGAAATAAATAATATATTGAATTATATAGAAAAAAATAAAATTTTAAAAGCAAAGGTGGAACGTGCAATTAAGTATTAAATTGGCCCATATAAACGCAATCGAAAATGATCGCTGATGAGACTAAAGTGAAAAGAGATTCCCACTGCGCCAAAAAGAGAAGCGTTACAATTTTACCATCGTTGCGTTAATGGATTTCAACGTTTTTCCCGAGGGAAACACTTGGTCTTGATGACCCAATTAAAAGGCGGAATAACCGAGCATTATCGTTGAACTGATAACACCGGGTCGTAACGAACGTGTAAGTGTGTAAGCGCTTTTCCACGCGTTACCGCAACGATGGCTACTAAAAAAATCGAAACTGCTCGATCCGTGCGTATTGAGTAAAACGCGCGCGCACGCATCTATAGACCACGTTTAATTAAAATTGTTTCAATTACGCGTGTGGGGTCCGATGTATCCCGCCAAAAGGTTGTTTTTCCATTGCGTAATTAAATGAATTCCATGAAACAATACACATAGTAAACGGTCGCAATGAGTATTTGTCACGGACTAGTGTATCAGCATTTAGTATCAACGATTGCGTCATTTCGCAATTCACTCTTTAATAATCATAGTCATCAGAATATCAAACTCGAATTTAACAACCTGTCACCTTCTAGATAATGCAACCTTTTTAATTTTCCAACTAGAGTGTGCACACGCTTAATGTGACCAAACATAATGAATAAACGATCGGTACGAGCCGGAATGATACTCGAGAATTGCTACGTTTGAAAATTTTCGTAAACGCTAATCCGCGAAAAATGTCGCTGTACGATCCCCGGGGATGGGTGACTCGTTTTATGAATTTGCTTCCTCTATGGCTCTTATACTCTTCTCCGTTAATTTTCAATTTATGCCGCGCGACCCACAGCGGCATGAAATATTCTGCTTCTTATTTAACCGGGCACTGTACGTCAGAAGTATTTTAAACGATCGCTCATGAATAAAACAAATCGTCACATTTAAATTACCGTGGCCAATAGGATCGTGCGCTATAAATTTTCATAAGCTCATCTTTATTAAACCCTTATTAAAGCAAGTGCTACTGTTCGCAACAAAGTGGCTTGTTTCGCGTGGCACTCTTTTTGTCTCTGCTAGCAATTCTGATAACAACGCCTGTTGTATTACTTCACAGAGAATTTTACATCTAAAACCAATCAATTATGCACATCTCTCGACAGTAAAATTTATAATTATTGACACAAGTTAATCTCAGAAATAGTATACACGGATTTGTTGTAAACATAATCAATCCTTATTAGAATTAAGGGAATAAAATTGATTTCGATATTTAATAAAGAAGATATATTACAGAATATTATGGCGGCGATTTATATTCCATTTTATCCCATATGCATCATGTCATTTTTCTTCGTAATTCGATTAGTAACAACAGCATAAATAATGCTCAAAGAATCTCCAGGGTTCGAATAAATTTCGGCGAAGGGATTCTTCAGTGTTATTAATGGCCGCTTGACCAATTCGCATCGGCTCGTTAATAATACCGAAAGCTTTTTCGCTGGAGATTGGCGCGACGACAAGGTTTTAAATTAATGTCAAGAAGAAGGTCACGGATTGCTGGGTTCCACAAGATGGCACACGGCGGATCGTAGAATTCGACGATTACAAATTACGGGGCAAACTGGCGACCACCGCACCGGCACGGCGATCCCTGCTCACCCTCCGCCCGCCCCCGCTACGAAACCGCGCGTTCTAACGTCGGAAATTTATGGTCGTCCCCGTGAATTCAGCCGGCTGGCGTTACGAAAATCGAACGTGTAATTTATACGGTCAACCGTCATTTTCGCCAGGGGCTGAAGCCTTAATGGCTTCCCCTCGGGATCCCCGCTGCCCGTCGATGTCGTCCGCGACGTGTGTACGTCACGCCGTCGTCGTTTCGACGCGACGCCCGCGATCCCGGTCCGCGACGCTAATAATTATCGCTCGGACACGCATCGCGTGTCATGGACATCACCCTCGCACCGTTGATAATAATTGGTGATCAGGTGAAGAGTATAATTGATATATAGCATTCATTAAAAGTGATATTATTCAACCCACAATCGGTAGAAACGACAGAATGACATAATCTATACTATTTCACACGGTGGATTATTTATTAATACGTAAAAGCGAAAATTTTATTCCGGATAGATAGGAATATCATTATTCCGAAATATATTCTAGAGTGTGTTGTTTACACTAGCACAAGTAAATGTGTGATAATTAATAATCAAAAAATGATCTACAAGTGACTCACGCGCAATCACGTGTAAATTGCATTATTAATACTATTTAACAATTCACGGCGGTAAATGGCAAAGGTAATCAGTAATTACGATTATACATGTCGCACGCACACGATTATTGCGCAGGTATAGTATATTAAACGTATTGAACTAATTAATTAATGATCCAATAGATCAACACAGTGACAATGTAACACTTTGTCAAATACATTCCATTCTCACTCCGAGTATCACATAAAAAATAACAAGAATAAAAAACCCGTAGCTCAAACATTTTTTTGAAATATTTAAGATTCCTTGTTAGAGTAATATTAAATATTTGAAATAAAAATGTTTTTTTTTCTATATTTACTATAAAGAAACTTTTACGTAAAACTATGACTTTATCATAAATATTTTATTTCCTGGTGCGTTGAATATTTTACACAATTCTAGCGCATTGTCCTCCTCATTTTGCTGTTTCACAGCTTGTTTATCATAATAGCTCTTAAAACCAGAATTATTATGTTTGATTGAAACTTTGGGTCCTCAAACACGTAAAGTCCTGATTTCGTGTATCGTTCAGTCCATCGATCGTTGATTACATGTGCTCGGCTGCGGTAGACGGGTATATATAGGTACAGTCGAATCGATTATGATTGCAAGACACTCGCGGCACGACTCGATCTCACCCTCAAACGCCAAGATTCTCGTACGCGTCTGTATGTTATACCTAATGCAAGAAGTTTCTCAATTTAGTTCGCAATAGAGTACATTGCGACTGCATTCGCCGTTAAACGCACGCGAAACTAGTGATACGACGACTTGTGCGCGCGTGGTATTCCCGGAAACGCGATGATTTCGGTTGCCACCAAAACTGAACAATTTCGGTGCCATTGGAACCATTGGCTACAAAAATTAGTTAGCGGTATGTTACAGATTTCATTTCACGCGCAATCCACGTCGTTAACTCAATTTTATCGATACGCGGCTAAAATTGCATCGCAAACGCGATTGCAACAATGTAACGCAATCGTGTAAAGTTGTTATAAAGAAAATTTTTGAAATGAAAACTCCATTAACTTTTCTCGTATGTACATTTTTGTAAGCGCATTTTTTCCACACGAATTTCGCCAAAGGAAACAAAAACGAAATCTCTCTTAATACTCCTTTTCAAAAATCGCGTTATAAATGTTTAATATTCGGTTTTTATTTGAAGTACTACCACATACATCACAAAATTGTTAAATCTAAAATATGTTCGACCTATACAAGAAATCGACACGTACATACTTTTTAAATGAAAGATTAATAAATGGCGTATTCGATCGAAAAACACAAATGCAGCGGCAAAGGCATTTTTATGTGATCGTTGTTTTGATGCAAAAATCTCGTTCTACGTACGCTTGAAAAAATCGCTTTAGTACTTTACCATTACCTCCCGCGTTTTCGATGCCGCATTTTCGCGCGAACGAGAAAACGAGATGGAGAGGTATTGCATCGAATGAAAGAATTATTTCCGCCGAATGCGCCGTTAAACAGACTTTTGCGCATGCAGCCACTCGAGCGAGAAGGATCCTTAGAAGCACGCGTGTGATAAGCATGGCATTTCGCAATGCAGTCTATATGATGGGAGAACTTCCTCAATTTATTCCCCAGGGCTGTGAATATACTACGTTCTCGCTCTGAATGCGCTTGCCACGCAAAATCGGTAAATAGTCAACGACAACGAGCACCGACGATAACAGTTCTTTTCGGATTCAGCGGTCCATTATCTACGGCGTCTTGAGAATTCCTAATCCTCACGTTCAATATCCTCACGAAGACGTTGCCCTTTTCCACGATTCGTTGCCCCCTCACCTTGTTCAGTTGTACAGTCATTGACACGCATCGACGAGGTACTAAAATTCATTCCCCGTAAATTGAAAAATGTCTTTAACTAAAATGCAAGTAGCAGTAGGTTTTAATTGTTTTTTAATAGTAGTTTTAATAGTAGTTTTGCTGCGTGCTTATGAATTTATAAGTCTTTAAATTGTAAAAGGAGATTCTAAGTATTCAGTGAATTGAATAAGCGTGAAATAAAGGCCTAGGAGAAGAGTTAATAGTAAGTTAAACTTTCTTTTGTTTAAATTATTATTTAATATATTATGGTCTATCTTAGAAAACTAGCATTTCTGGAGAGAAGCATCTTAATCAACTATCTTAAACGTTTTGAAAAACAATTATATTCTGAAAATACATATTATGCATATTATTCATTGCGTGAAATGATATATTAATAATTTTATATTTGCTGATCTTTTGCAGCAGATAAATCGTAATAATTTATCCTTTTCTAATAAATGTAACACATGTAATGCTAAGAGTTAGTAAAATGCTGTAAAAAGGTGCTCGTAAAAGTCAGTTGATTTTAATTGCTCTCGATAATATCGAGCAAAAGTCACTTGCAATTTCTCAAGTCATCTTAAACCGATTTATCATGGGCCGCTCAGGGTGTTAGGTTGCGAGCGCTTTTAAATAATCAAAGAGAAAGAAATCAAGCATCGTGTGGATTTTGCCGAGTCATACTTCAACTAGCAACGCGGTACATCACTGTGCGGTTTTCTTACTCACTCCAATGAATCATCAGACTTTTATTCGCATTCCACGCTTGCGATAGTAACCGGCAATTAACGCTAGCTCGATTCCTTCTGGACCTTTTTTATACATTGCATCACACGAGAGCAAGCCATCCAGCCGCCATCGTGTCGGAGTATTCTCGTTAATCCCCCTGTATTTTCAATACGCTTCGCGTGCAACGCGGATTTTACGCGATGGCGATTAATTATGCGCCCTTATCGCTCGTCATTGGCCTGTAACGCGTGTTACGTTCGAGAAGCGGACACGTATCACGATGAATTATAGCGCTTGTTGCGCTACACGACGAAACTGACTTGCGCCTCGTCGTTTCCTCCCGAATTGTTCGAATGCGTCGATGCACTGCTGTTATTGACAATAGCATTCGTCGGGATCATGAGATATCTGTACTAGAAACCAGATGAACCTAACAAATCATTTTAATTCGCTCACCTTTCATTTATGACCTCTTGCACTAATTTGAAACCGATTCCCTTCTGTCGGAAATATCACGAAAAGATTCATCATTATCCGTTGCAAATTTTCACTTTTTAACATTAAGTATGAAGTATAAGACTAATTGTAAATATATGATTCAGGATAAAAAACAAAATATTTAAAATAAGAATATAACAAGCATGATATAAGATCTGTTTCTTATTGTAAATCTATCTTTATTAAATTTATTATTTAATATTTCTGTTTCCAATAACAAACTTCACGTTGGCGTGCAATTGCTCACGTGTAGATCATGCGATAGCGATATTCGCGCTACGCCCATCTCTTTCCCATCGGTTTGACTATATCAAGCCAGCCGTGTCGTGGTTTTCGAAAACAGAAGCCAGATCCCTGAAAAATCTGAAGGGATCTTTTTTATCCCCCTGATTCTGACATGCTCGCGTGTACAAGCGGGCACGCCAATTCGACCAATGGGCGCTGTTTGCTTATCGCGGTGGCACGTAAATTAAGGAACCGGCGGTCATAAATCACATAACTAGGACGGACTGTATCGCCGTCAGAATATCAAAACGCGTCGGAAGCCTCGACACAGCGGACCCAGAGAGTTGGAATAACTTAGCGAACGTCAAGGAAAAATCGCGCTTTAATCGCGTCCGTTCGTCGCGAGCTTTAATAGCGCACTCGGCTCCTAGAGAAACATTTATCTAAAGGCCTCATTTTCTTCTTTCCATATTGCGCTGCAATGTTACGATTATACGAGTTCGCCAAGAAAACTGTGCGCATCTCGAGAGAAGCTCATTTCTCCTTGAAATTTACATATTTTTCCTTCTTGGCTTGAAAAGTAATCCTTAAGTTTGATTGAGTATTTAGTACGTAAGTTATAAAAAGTTATAAAGGTCAGACTAAATAAGATTTACATTCCAATTAATTTAACAAATGTGTTTTGCTGAAACGCGTGGAAACATATGTCAAATCTCAAATCGTGTAATTTAGATCACTTTAAAAAAAAACATTTTGAGATCGATTTCTCTGGTAGCATTGCAAACATTTTATTATAAAGTATATAATATAAAATTATTAAATTTATAAGAGCATAATAAGATTTTCACGAAATAGCAAGTTTCGAGCGTAATATTTTTATTGAGAACATTTCATCACGAAGAAATGAGATACGCACTGCCGCCACCGCCCGCCGCAGGCTAATTAGCATGTTAAATGCTTCAATTTCGAAAACCCAAAGTAGCATCGTTTCGGAAATTGCTAATCAACCTATTGAGAAAATACTCCATTTTTACGTGATCCGAATTTTAGAGTTTTTCATTCGTTAATCTCTTTGCGAGCTTTCTATATCGAGAGATTTTCAATTAACTCCACGTTTACAATTGGTGACTACAATTGATTCTCTGAATAGTTTATTCAAACTCGTCGAAACGTAACTGCAAACGTTCTTTCATGGTACATTTCAACAATTCACATTGTATCATTTATATGCATGTATAACTCGTGCTTTTATTCCTTTTTTTTAAATGTGAATTTAGCGAGAGTATCGTTGTAAAGTTTTATTTACCTAATAGTTCACATTTTAGAATTCTGCGCAGTTTGTCGAAATTCAAAGTCTCGATTTAACCACGAAACGATCGAGATTGTACTTTGATGTGTTTCCTCTTACGTACTTTGAATTGTACTTCGCACACGCAACCGTTCTCGTTTCCTGTCTTCACGACGTTTGTTAGAGAAATTAGAATTTGTCTTACGGGATAATCACTATGACTCCGGAAAACGGATTCTCGTCACTGAGACTTACCTGAAACATAAAACAGAAATACTCGTTAGTAATAAGCCTCGTCAATCATAATTGTTTGGCGTATGAAAATGAACAAAACTGTAAGTTTATTTACATAGATTAATCTGATTAATACATTTATTTATATGAGTATTAAATTTATTTAGCTGAACATTTTTCTAGAATAATACAATTATTTGTGTTACACATAATATTTAACAGTTACGTTTTAAGAGGAAAAATGAAGAAATAGAGAAATGTAAGGTTGAATAAACAAAAGATATTTTGAGTTATTTATTATTATTTTATTATTATATTAAGAATTGTTATACAAATGGTTTAAATTGCTCAAGTAATGTTTAGTTTTTATTAAAACGCTTGCAAAAAAATATATAGTAATAATTTATTCTTAAGAAAAATTTTAAAAGGATTTTTCTTTGGAAACGTTATTTTATAATTTATAGCTTAATAACCTTACTCATTGACTTAAATGTACATATCAGTAATTAAATTCTAAATTAAAACTTTCCCTTAAGACAATGTTCAATGTAAATGGCTTTAATAACCGTTCCATTACTTATTGTTACTTTTAAAGCTTTGTCTGTTGAAATCCTTTAACTTTAATACTAACTTTAATGTTACAGTCGTGGTAATCTCACTCATTAAGCTCGATTAAATTTTCATTAAAGAGGAACCCAATATAAATTCCATGAAATATAGAAAAATATAAGGAATGAAGAAAATTTGACAAGTAATAATCTTCTTCTTAACTGCAAATTGCAGAACAGCGAACACCATGTGTTTTTTTCGTTTATATCGAAATACTTTGAATAAATAACAGAAGCGGATATGAAAAACATTTGAAAAATTCCGTTAACGATAACATATTCTCTCGTTTGGAGTTGTCTCGAGTTGTTATTGGTGCTATGCTGTTTAATTAAATGCGGCGCAACTTCCTCGTAGCGTGTTTACGGCACTATGTACGATATTGAAGATCAGTCGACTGTAACGAAGCCCCTTGCTAGGCGACGAGACGGCTGGGAAATTTTGGAAATGTTAGATATTTCGAAAATTATTTATTAATTGCACAATATGACAAATAGCTATTTTTTATAGCTATAATTGTGATATTTTACTTATAAACTATAGTTCGTTTTATAAGATAATCTCATAAATAATTATAAGCATGAATAAATTGAGATTTATTCATTATTTGATAAAATTCTACACAGTTTGTTGCAAAAAATAATTTAAAAGTTTCATCGTACTTTCTGAAGATATTTCGATACTGTATTGGATAATTTTTTTGATGCGTGTTTTTATTGAAATAAAAAAGTTACAGTTATTTGAAATAAAAACAACGAATTCCACATAATTCTACGGAATTGAGAGCATTATTAAAGAGCGGAATTTTAAACCGAATGCTTTGGTGTTAGAATACAAGTTAAGAACTCAAAGTTGACTCTCGGATTAATATCGTTCAAGTCCACGTGAAAATACCGCTGCTGACAAACTTCACGTAAACTCGACAAGCACGCTAAGCCATTTAATAAATCTATGTCTAAATGTGTGACGAAAAGATCGATAAGACCGTAGAATTTAAATTTCCGTGACTGTACGCGTTGAACCCACGCCAGGCTATTCGCAATGCAGCAATGATAAAAAATACTAAATGATAAATAATGCATTCTGCATTTAAAAATTATCTGCAATGTTGCTCAATAATCGTTAAAAGTAACAATAATTGTTAAAAACATTATTATTTTATATGAAACAGCAACTGTAATTTCCATCGACTGCAATAAAAAATATTATCCATACAAAAAAAAACATTCCATTTAATTTAGATAAAATATTAAAATATCATGTAAACATTTATGCATAAATAATTTTTTATAACAATATTATATTATTACATTTATAATACTAATGTACAATAATATATAGCCAATAACGATAATTAAAAATATAATAAAGTATTTACAATCTGATGTGCTTCAATTTAATTATTTGTATAAAAAGAATCTTATTATATTTTAAGTTTTTCAGATTATATTACTCCTTTTTCTCTTATACATTAATAAATACTATTGTCTGATGCATATGGCAAACAATAATCATCAAATCTACATAAATATCCGCTGAGAACGTGAAAATAAAATCGGAAAGATCGATAAGCAAGACCATAGAATTTAAATTTCCGTGGCTGTATACGTTGAACACAGGCTATTCGCAATGAAGCAATGATAAACATTGACGATGTCGAATATCGAACATCGATTATCGTGTTTCTAAATTGCGAATTATTTGGTTTTCGGTTTTTCACTCATTTTCACACGCATAACTACTAAAATAAGTAGAAGAACTAGTCGGAACCAATTAAAAAAAGTCGCTAATGGAACGGACATTTATGCCGTACTTTTCGCTGACGGGGCGGAATTAGCTATGCCGTTCAGCCCGATATTTATCGAGGATTCGACGTTCTCGTTTTGTATTTCTCCCAACGAAAGGAGGAGCGCTCTCCGCTTGTTTTACGAGCGCGATCGCTATTCGATCAGGAAAATGCTGTTCTCCCATTACAACGAACAACATTTTTCAACCTTTCCTTTTTTGCTGCAGTATAAAATTGGATCGTTCGGTTCGAAAAGGTTACATATTCAAGGAACTAAATTTTACAAGAGACGAGGATTTGTATACTTGAAAAAAAAAACGTCAATATATTACCTATATGATGCTTTTGATATGCTAGATAATTATATAAATACAGGCGCATAATTCAGCAGTGCTTGTAATTCTAATAAAAAGAAATAAAAAAATTAAAATAAAACTAAAACTAGGATCGATAGATCTTGGACAAAAATATTTTGTTTTGCTTCAGTCACGAGAGAAACTTTGTTATTCAGTCAGTCAATAAAATACCTATATAAATATTTTTATCCAACATTCTATTTATTTAATCCTATCTCGTTTTGTGCAAATTGTGCATTATTATTTCAATTCGAAATGGAAATAATGTCGAACAATGTTATCCCAAATTCGATTCTGTGATGACATGAAATTTATTTATTATCCTCGAAGCAAATGCTGTTCTTTATATTCTTCATAGCTTTATCAGTTTTTCTTGATTTGAAAACCCATTTGCCTTGACGATTTCCCAAATTTCTCGAAGAATTTATGAGTCATTGCGTTAAAAGCAGTCGGTCAAAGAAGTTCCCACGTGAGACTTCCGTGATTATAATTTTACAAAACGTCACGTATCAAACCCCATCAAAGACAGTAGATCTTTATGAGTACTCGTGAACTGACGATGTAAGTCGTGGCTCATCCGTCTAATTAAATTCACCGGCGGTGTATGCAGTATTTCTCCAAACGGCAAACCGATATTTCCTCATTTCATTCTCGGATGCATCCCGACACTGCAAGTGCAGCGAACCAAGCGTTGCAAGCTATCTTCCGACCGTCGCATGTCGCTTTACCACGATCGTCCTTTCGATTCTAATCGTGCGCGATTATGCGTTCACGTACACGCGAATTACAAGCGGCGACCGAAGCGGGCACGAGCAGCGAAATCAAATTACCCCGAATTCCAGATCCGCTCGACCGACAATGAGCACAGCGCCGGGTAGATAAAGTAAGACAAGATATTTGGGAGACACATGAAATTTCCTGACAATCCATCCGTCGAGTTTCACGTATCAAACGAGTCTCACGAATCCACTGTAAAATGGCGCACGGTGTACATTAATGATACTAATATTACTCGCTGCGGTAGGATTGTAATTGCGACTGTCTTTGTTCCAACATTAATGCAATAATTTACAAGCTTGACGCAGTATTTTGCACGTTCTTGGCGCATTTACGTATTTTTGTAACGATTATTTTTCTGTGCTTTTTTATATTATCTGTGTACGTATAGTGTTAATTTATTTTTGTTATGACGGAATGTTAGTAATTAAAAATTATGTTTTCACCTTCATATGTGGTGTTACATTTTTCTACACCTTTACTTTTTTTTCGTATTACTGTGGCTTCACCTAATTACGAAATTTATGCTGCGAATTATTTTTTCATAACAAAGTATTTAAAATTATGAAGTAATATTACACGAGTCCGCCGATTTTCAACGTTTCCAGCAACTTTTTCTAATTTGAAAAATCGCGGACAGAAATTTGCAAGGATACTCTCCATACGATTTTCTATTTCAACGAAACTCGGGAACATTGAATTTTTTTTTAACAGAACGAGCTACCGAGTTCTCGATCTATCGACTAAATTACCAACTGCATGCTTACGTTAAAAGGTTCGCCTAAAATAACCGTCAATATTAGTTTAACGCGACGCATAATTATCGGGTGAAGTTCGCTTTACCATGGTAAAACCGCATAAAACCGTAAGTCTTCCGGGTCTCCGGATATTTTATATGCAACAACTTGATAATTTTTTCGTGCCACGTACAAGTGATCATTTGTGTTGATGAGATCGTCGTTAGACCGAAGGATTAGTTCGAACGAACCGACGATTAGCGTCGGTCCAAAACGATCGTGGCGCCCGGCTTACACCTACTAAATAAAGGTGTAAGCCGGTGTAATTGAGTCTGGCTACCGGAAATACGGTACTCGCACTTGTTACTCCGTAGGTAGAACGGTGTTCCTGGTTCTAATTAAGCCCCTCGTAATAGTACGGCGCGCCGACCGAGCGTCCGCTTGGCCGGTAGCCGCAAAATCGTCCGTGCAATCGCTTTTTGCTACGTCTGCAATTTATGCATGTTGATTTTAGCTGGCGCACGCGGCAGCGCGCGATAATCTATCCAAGGATCAAACGATCGTTGCTTACGACCGCAGGCGCCACGATTCGTTTTCTTCTTTACGAGATCGCGAGAAGAGTGGTTTGAGAGTCTGTTACTCAAAAGTATAGCTATATTTTACGAGACAAACAGGAAATAGGTACATGTGATACGCAGGTGTGTGTATGTGTGTAATGAGCAAATTAAACTGTATGATCATTAAATTGTATTTTTACGATGCGGAAAGGGACGATGCAAAAACGCGAACCGGTTTGCGCTAATTGTAAGATTGAAAATAAGTGTTGGAAGCAAATTTACAAGGCATGTATTTTTCGCTGGAAATACACTTTGACAAACCGTCTTTATTAATATCGGGATTATTGATGAATGTATCATGCATAATGGACATGTGTGCACAGTCGCCGATAAAATCGGTTATGAGAAAAATAGACTAGCGCGCACCGCTGGGACCAAGTGGTCGTGTTGCTTACCAACAATTGAAATTTGAGAATCATGCCACTTCGTGTGCATTCAATCGCGGATCCGGTTACCATTGTGAATTTTAATATGTGGGTTTAATATTCGATACTTCGTCATTCTCGGTGTTTGCTGATTTTGTGTCGACAATATTTCATCACGAGCCTCGTCACGTTTGCGAGATGAATTTCGTCACGTACGTCCCAATCACCATAATTATTTAAAAGCGTGAGACATGTGCGTTCCCTTCCAATTTTTACGAGTCCCGCAGAGTTGCGTGCCAGTAATCCTTGGACAACTATTTCCAACGAATTCCGCAACTGTCGGATTAATCGGAAGGACGTGCCGGAAATGCATTTCTGGAGAAGCACGCAGCAGTCGTGCTGGCATTCGTTTCGCGGTCTCGCACGGTGCAACTATTCCGAACTATCGGTCGAAACTGTCAATTTGCGCGGAAGAGTGACTCCATGGTCGAGACGCAGTCCTCCAGCAGCGAATAAATAACGTTTATCGGGAGCACGTTGCAGAATCCGGGCAGCACATCAATCGTAGGCACGTGAAAGTCTGTAATGTAACTAACAAAATTGCCCGTCGAGATTTTGTTAATTACCGAGCACTTACATTAAACTTTCGGGGTCTAGCGTGCGACACATGAATTCACGATATATCGATATGTCGATATATCGATACCAGAGTAGATACAGATTTACCAACTTGAGAATAAACTCAAAGTAGATCGAAATGTTTGGTATCTTTCTTGTACTTTATGTTTGTGTGTTTGCAATTATTAATTAATTATGAATTTTGTGGCTATCATATATTTTGTTTCTTCTCTATCCACAGTATTTTACAAGCATTCTTTTGACACGAGTCTCACTGTAATGCAATAAACAACGTGTGAAAGAAAACGTGAGCGACGCTGTTGGCGTATGGCATTAGGAAAATATTTAAAGAAAAATATTTTACTTCCGAAATAACGTTCCCCGTGCGCGATATCGCCTGATCCGCGCAGACTCGTATTTGAATAGCTCAAGAAAATCCTTTATGAGATATATATACTTGGAGCTTCCGTTTCGGTAGGAATATTTCACTGTCCGGTGCAAGAGCGCGGAAAAAAAAGAAGCCGGGAAAAGAGCGACGCGGTGGAAAGATCTACCACGCGAGGAGTGAAATTAACTTCGTCGATCCAGATTGAAAAAGTACCTATAATCGTAAGAGCTTTTTTCGCGCTACCGGCGACGGGGAGGAGTCGACAAATGGAGGGGAAGAACGTAGAAGAAAATAAAGCCCGAGACAAATGGTGCTCCTTGTGCGTCAGTTGCGGAGAACGTCCGCGCCTTATAAATCGACGCATCGACACCCGTTACATCGGTAAAAAGAAAAAAAAAAACTAAGGATGGCAGGCTTTCGCTCTGCGAAAAACCTGCGACTATAAATCTCGCAATAATGATCTTGGACCACAGTCGATACGTGACGAATTTCTTACTATTATTTCCACCATTTTTCTTCCCCAGTCATTTTTCATCGCACGCAATTTTTGCGAATTTTATTGGAATGATAGTAATCAACACTGTATCTACGGGCGAAAGTAAAACTACCGAAATCGGAGGCTTAACGTTTGTTTAACATTTTCTGTGTAGCTTATGTAACATAGTTCTGTATGAGATCATAGCAAAGCCGTTAGTTTAATTGGACACACATGTATATGTATGTATGTGTATGCCCGACTGGAGATCGTTATAATTTTATTTATATTATCGATTTCGCTGTTGAAACAAATCGCTTTCGTGCCGAACAACCAGATATCCAGCCACGTTTTGCTCTCCCACTTGGAAAAGATAAGCGATGAAAAGGAGGAAAAAACTTTCAGCACTTGGAAAAATTCTCGCCTATCCAAAACCGAGATTAACTCGCGAGTTGCAGCTGCAGCTAAAAAGGAGTTTCCCGGTGCGGAGCTTTTCTCTTCGCGTTGCTAGATAAAGAAGATAGCGGCAAAGAGAGAAGAGATGGAAAGAGTGTGGAGAAAATAAAAAAAGGCGACGCGGTGTGTTTCAGTTGTGAAAACGCTTGCTCCTCATAAATCTTCTCTTCCGCGGAACTCCCTCTCGAATCATCCTTCATGTTCTAAAATAAAATTAATCTCGCTGTCTATCCAACAAGGACGTCATCGTGACATTTTTTTCAATAGAATAATCCGGAAAATAAAGCATTTTTCAATTCAACAAAACGTTTATTCGAACGGCTTTCAATTCTTGCAACAAAATCGCGAGAGCATACGCTAAAGCAGCCGTGCTGTTTGGAAAAATGAGAGTCTCGTATATTCAAGTTATATCAATATCGGCGTCAAACTGTTATAATTTTTCCGGAAAAGTGTATAAATACTACGAATTCAAATAAGTCTTATTGCGAAACGACATAAATCTCTCAATAATCTGATAGGCAAAAAGATCATTTCCACATAGGACAATTCCGTGTTCACGTCGCGTAACGGTTTTTTGAAAATGTTATAGCTCCATTTACGGAAAGAGAGAGAGGAGAACAGAGAGATGCGCAACATTCATATATATAGCTTAGCGATACTTTTTTTCTGCGTGTTTCAACAAAATTTAGTTTGATAAAAAAGAGAGAGAAAGACAGAGAGAGAGAGAGAGAGAGAGAGACGGAAAGAGAGGAAAGAGGTGAAAAAATGTGCCAAAAAGGGTGCGGAATAGAGTCAATACAACCAGCTTTCTACGTGCGTCAGTTGCAAAAAACGCTTGTATGTCACGTATCACCTCACTTCATAGCCGGAACAATTCATGAAAACTGAAATTAAACCGAGCCGCTGGAGCCCGTGGGGAGAAAATCCTTTCGATCGCGCGGTATATATTCAGGATAAAAATATTCAAGTGCCAACAATGACGCGATTTGTATGCACGGTCGAAAGCGACTGCTTCAAGCAAAACGTGTCGCGCTAATGTGAGTAAAATTTTCGTGTAACCAGTAGGAATATGGTGGATCTTTTCACGCAGCTTTATCGCTAGTAGACAGCTTACGGAGAGTGATTAGAGTTTTCGACAATTAATGGAAGACCGTTATTTTATATCTGCCATCGTAAGAAACATTGAAAAATTCCAGGTGATTGATTATTTTTATATGATCACGAAGATTGGCTGCGGAGGAATAAATGACGAAATATATATCATATCAGAAATTCGCAAATATTGTAAAATGTTATCAATTTCTTGAAAACGTTTCTTAGTAACATATTTCTTTCTTAGTAACGCATCAATTTGTTGAATTATATATAGATTATCGTTAAGATAAATAATATAGAACATCAAAAATGATATTGTTTTATCAAAAAAGAATTTATTATATTATATTATATTACAATGTTGCAATAAACACAACTTTCAAATACTTATTCAAAACTACAAGAGTTTTGAATAAGTAAAATGTTAACCAGTAATAAGAACTTAGAAACAGTATGTATAACGCATTGTCAATAAAAAGAGAAAGAGAAGAAAACCAATCCTCTTATATTCCAAAAACCAGTTCATTTATCACGAATTGCATTGGTCAGAAAACTTTTACAATGGAAATGAAATTAATGTTCGGATCCCGACCCGATGAAAAAGATTCTATAATCTTAAGAGTTTTCTTATAGTCATTCAATGAAGGAATGCGAAACAGAAAGAATGCAGTAAATGAACAACATATTTATAGTACCGTATTATATAAGTCGCTGCATAAGAGAAATTTTAATTAAAACGTATAACAAATACATACGTATTTATTTATATTTATTATCGGACATGGATAATTATTATGCATTATGGATTATTATTATGGATAATATTTATTATCGGACATGGATTAATATAATTCTTATATATTGATTTCCGATATGTTTATGATATGATTATATTTTCGAAGATCAAACAAGTCAAGCACGCTATAAGCACGTTAAAAATAGATTACGAAACAGCCAAAGGAAAAAAGCACAAACAGAAAGACGAGAAAACGGTGAGTTTAAAATTGATGGAGGTGCGAGATCGATACATAGATAAATAGATACATAGACAAATAAATGGATTGATTGATGGATGGTTACATGCTTTGTATTTTCCTGGATAACGTGTCGTTAATGCAGGTACATATTACATAAACGCATCATAAATGCTAACAATAAAAAAATTGAAAAACGCAGCTGGTATGACGTGCATATGCTGGTATGACGTGCTGATAAGCAAATCGTATTTGCATGATTGATCGCGCGTTCTCCACCAAAGCTCAAAGAGATCAAAGGGAACAAGAACTCGAGAGACAAGATACAATCGAGGAACACGCAAAACAGGCGGATCCCGTGTTGCGTCAATCGCCCTAAGATCGAGTCCTTTACGAGTGGGCCCCCATTGACACCCGAACGCCATCAATTACGGCCCCGTCTTCCTGCCACCTAACCGGTGCCTACGGCATGGCAGTAGCCGCAGTGCGCTCCCCATAAACTTTTCCTTCCGCTACCGTCCTTCGTCCTGTTCGTTCCTCTGCGTCTCCCTTCCTCGTGCTCCTATTCACCGGAGATTTTCGCTGATGGCAGGACGGAAAGGGAAGAGTAATTGGGACGAGAAGCGCAGGGTATCACGGGGAAAGGTCCTCTCGATCGTTTGGCACACGCGGTTTTTCCCGGATTCGCCAACCTTCGAACTTGTCGATCCGCGATTTTGACATTCGCAACCGTGCTCGGGAATCTTCGATAATCGAGCCAATTTCGTCTCTCCTGCACGCGGCGTGCAGACTGTGAATGCAGACACGCGCAATAAGTTCTTTTTCAAGCGAGCTTCAAATATGCCTAAATGTAAGACTTTACCAGAGATCAATAATCTTTTGTTTATTTCATCAATCCATATTCCGATGAAATTAACTATTTATTCATTATAAATGTACACATTATCATGATTATTTATATTATTATTATTGATATTATTAATGGCTAAATATCCGTGATCAGTGATTGAACGTTTGTGCACTTCGACGCTTTTAGTCATTTTATTGTCGGCTTATAAATGCGCGGTGCCAAGAATACGATTTTTCTCCAGGGAAATCAGAAAAACTAAAAAGGCAAGAAAACTAACTTGAAAAAATTGTTTACAAAGCGTTTCGATTTAAATTTCGACCTGTGCAAATTGCGCGCTCACTCGGGACTTTCGTCGCGTTAATTACACAACGCGCGTTCAACGAATAATCACGGCCATTCGCGGGTAAATTTTTTTGCGACTCGATAATTTTGTTTCATGATATTGGAAATTGTCGGTTCAGTAAAGCCCCATTTTACGTATACAAATTGAGAACAACTATTAAATGCTCGCTATAAATATCTCGTCCGTAATCGCTCATTAGAACAATTCAATTTATGAAAATAATTACACGAATTTCTTCGCCCTTTTCCTTTTTCTTATATAATCTATGCAAAATATCTGAATTTTTAACCAATTTTTTCGCTGATTTTATTTTTACAGTATAACACAGTAATTATTTATAAAATTTATTTATTGTTATTTATTGTTATCAATTATAATTGAATGTTATTTTACAAGCTTATCCAGTTTTAAAATGTCATTTCTCGATTGTTAATATTACAAATATTTCCATATCTATCGCACAAAGGAAACAAAAGGATAATAAATTGTCGAAGAAGGGCTAGAGATAAATTAATCCAGTTTCAGAAATTTCTCCCATAACCACTTTTATACTATACTACACTCCACTACCATCGAGAGCTGTGCAAAGTAATAAAATTTTAATATCGGTAATGCATAGGCCATGTACAGAATCGAGTCGATTTAAATCGGTTTCGCCGGAAAAAAGGAAGAAAGAGAAAATACGAGACATCGTTGAGCCACTTCTTCCCTCGCCCTTCGATTACAACTCTTTCCTTAATTCGTTTCGCGCTGAAAAATGCATCTCACGCGTCACGAGCCACTCGCGGCTAATCGAGATTAAATAACGCAAACGAAATATCGGACATCCCCGACCAGTTCTCGCAAATACGACGGCTCATAAAATAATCATTGATATTCGAGGACCCCGGTGCACCCTCTCCTGTCTCGCCTCCAAGTTTCGCCCATCGTCCTTTTTACGACATTATGATCGGATCAGAGCCGTCCTTTTACGCGTGTACTTCTTCCCCGCTCGTACGAGCCCCATTCGACGGAGATTTGTCCGATCCTCTCCCTTGCCCATCCTTGTGCAGCCTTATGACTAATGTCGGCTGGTTAGATACGAGAAAAGTTCGAGATGCTTTTCCACGGGGATTAACTTAAAATCGAATTCCCAGGGTAGAAAGAGAGAATCATCCCATAATGATTCGATTCGTCGAGCGAGAAATCGTTTTCCATCCCTGTGATCAACAGTAAAAATCATCAGTTCGGCAAATTATCATCTCGTCATGCATACACATCGTTATAAATGCTTGTTAAAGTTTGTATATCGTTGCGCATATTCCGGCATATTCCTATTTATCGTATCATTTATTAATTCTGCTTAAATTTATTAAATTGGCCCGCATTTGCTTATATATATTATAATATGTCATAATTTATGGAATTTTCATTATTGTACGATAGGAAGAAATTTTGTGCGACCATAATGATATTGACGGATGAGAATTAAAATTGGGATATTAAATGGTGACGCGACGTAAAACGCGCAGCGTCACACGTCGATCGCGATGGCGGATTCAATTAAACGTGCATCGCCCGTGGATTTTATTCGCGACGCGTCGTCGTAGTCGTCAAACGTCATTCAGATGCCAAGTAATCGCGATATAATCGCGACAGCGGTATAATCAAATGTCGGATCATTAATTTGAGAATTTTATAATTTTCGCGGGCGCGACCCGCTGACTCTACGCTACGAGACTCGACAACGTTGCGAAATTCAATAATCGTACTATATCGTCATCGTGTTATATTTAGCGCATAACGAGACGTGACGAGATGTAATGTACGTAATATGTGCACGACATGTCATTAAAATATTACTGCGCAGTAATAATAACATGTAATGTTATTAATCTTGCAGCATAATATGGACATCTCGATTTCTTAAGATTATATGTCTTTATTCTTTAAATTTTGCTTTCGTAATTATATTATAGATATATAATATCATACCGTCATGCATTACTTTATTAATTTGCTACGCAATAAATATTATAAGATTAATATTATCAAAATGAGATTAATTTATAATGATGTTAATTTATAATCGCACGATTATCGATTTCTTCGATACTTTGATGCAAAACTGGTTACATTCATTAACAATTCGATGTAACACTCAATTCTCACTGTGATTTGCGTGGCTGTCGCGGTCGATATCGCGACGGTCAATATTGTGACACAACAGCAGCATCCACGTTAATGCCATCGCAAATGTACACGATGTAACGAACGCTGCACTTGCCGCTGCTGTGAGTTTCCAGCTTCGCAAATTTCGAATCCGGTCCCACTCAGCAATTTTTACACGCAACGAAATACATTTTTGCAAATGTCTTTTTTTTACTATTTCAGGATCAGCAAATGCGCAAAATATATCCATAAATTCGCGATTTTTAAATTTCGCCAATAAAATTCGCACGATTACGGCAAATAGAATTTTTCGATGAAAAAAGCTCTCGAAATATCTAAACGCATAAAGAAATGTGAAGATCATTGGATCCCGAATAAAGCACACGGGGTTAAGATCAGCGCGAACCATTCAAAGCCACCCGTCACCGTTGCGGTTTGCTTTCGTTCCCGTCGTGCAGGATAAAGCAAAATCGGAGTTTACGATAGCGATGATGTATTCAGCGTATTTCGCGTACGCGCTTTGCCGGCATTTTTCGACGCTGCACGAAGGGACATAAAAGCGGCATAAAGAACCGCGACGCTTACATCGCGCTCTCCCAAACATATATACCTACATACATATACAACATACTACTTGCAGTTATGCTTCCCTCGTAGACAGACTCCTGGAGACTATCCCGGTGAACGTGCGCCCGAAGAAACGGGACGCAGACGGAGATAGAGCGTATGGGAAATAAATTACCGCCAGCATCTGGTGATAACTGGAAAAGTTATCACACGTGCCGTCTCCTCCATGGACGCCACGTACGTACGGAATGCCTTAGTTCTCCAAGTTTTCTCCTGTCTGTCCAGCGGACATTGTTCACAGGGTTGGTCGAGCCCGGACACACCCGGAATCAGACGAATCTGGTGTCCTCGTTCTTTTTAAAATGCACCGACGACCGACGCGACGACGAGATGCCCCATTAGATACTTTTGTGGCGCCGTGGCGTGTACACGATCCAAAAAGTACCTTCGAGTGTACCTAGGCGTTAGCTCGTAAACTGCCGTGGAACTTCGAGATACAAGGTCGAGTTATTAACAGGAATTAGTGGGTATTACTCGAACGAGATGCTGCATTATTGTAGCGCAGTAATAGCCAGCCAACTCCTCTTTCACTTAATACCCTCTAATCTCTTGATCAACAGATTTGCCACGACACTCCGTTCAAATCCCTCGATTTTAAGAAGATAATGCTTGACATACGTGCGCAAACATAGCGTTGCATTGTAGAACACACCATTGTAATTACGCCATCTAAGCTTTATTAGTGTATATAAGTTTGCAATCTCGAATATTATCGTGTACTGCTGCAACAGTATTTATTATTTCACATTTGTATATTATTAATGAATTGAATGGTTCAGTAATCATACTAATACTATTTTTTGTTGTACTAATGATCCGTCTCTCGGAAGATAGCATTCATAAATAAAATCTCGTTTTCTTGGTGCTCTCTCATGAATACAAAATGGTCGGTAATTTGGTGAACATGGCAGCGTCTCTCGTTGAAAACTCAAATGGCTTTTCCTTAAAATTTAATTTGATCATACGTTTTAGCAGTTTTTGAAGTTTCACCATTAAATACCTTAGTAACTGTCTCAGGTCAGAATTTCGCTCCAAAGTAAGATCCACGTAAAACTAACTTAAGAAAAAGAAAATTTTATACGTTTTCATCCCTGAAATGAGGTTTGCACAAGTCTCTCCTTTTTTAATCAACTCGAAAACTACACATGTTTTTTGATAAAGGAAAATTATAATATTTCATAAAAATGGGAAAAAACGCGCCGATTATAATACATGCCATGTATTCTCTTTGCAACCTTATTTAATCTGGCTGACAGTTTTAAATAAAATGGAAGGAGGGAGGTATCTCCATATCCTCGCAAAAAAGGTACCAAAATGCACTCAGCGCAGCAACAACGAGAGATTCGATAAATTCGATCATCCACAATTTCCAAGCCATTCTCTCTAATCAGGAAATTACTTTCGGTTGGACGATGGACGAGCCGCAATTTTCGACAGTTGGTCCGTGAAAAACGTCGCGCGCGTGTACAGCGCATAATCTTCGACGGATTTGCACGCGCGGATGACCGGCATGGTCGTATCTGCTAATGACACGCCTTGTCACGGACGCGTGTGAAATTTAATAAATTGTCGCGCCTCGCTGCTGCCGCCATATCGTTTCTGCCGTGGAAAAAGCCTCGAATATATTCGTCGTGTCACGTCGTATAATTCAATTCGGCCGGCCGACCGATGGTCGATCGACAGACCGATCATTTTTATGGACTACCATGGTGTCCCGAATCTTGCTGTGAATTTCTTCGCTCGCCCTCGTGGTTGGTTTCTTCGAACAATTCTACGACTGTTTCGCACAAAACTCATTCGTCGCACGTGGTTCACAGCAATCCGAGTGTACAATCGGTTTGTCACAGTTTCTTGCGGCAATGAAGAAATTTCACGACGAGGAAAGTGAACTGTGAGACTGCATTTAATAGAGAGTGTATTTGATACTACATATAATAAATAGACGAAGCAAAAAGAGAGAGAGAGAGAGATTACTTCAAATTCACAAAATTAACTAATTTTTAATTTTCCCTTCGCAAATATTAAATATTGAGTACTCTCTAATATATTGTTTAATAACAGATTTTTTCAAAGAAATCATGTTTTATTACTATATATACTTTCATTATGGCTGGCTTTCATAATGTGACATTAAATTTGCATGTGCTAATTCTAAAACTATTTTATGCTTATTATGTATATACAATATATTTTAATAGGGGCTTGCAAATTGATCATTTTTGGAGATTCAGATAATGTCATTATCATTATCATTCTTTTCATAATAATAATGTGAAACTGGACATATATTTACGTTGCATTAACAAATAATATTAGAATGTAAGATACAAGTATAGATCCTCGATAAAGTTTATTTTTCAAGTTTTCTATCACTTTTCTCGAATTTTTATTTTTTTTATTAAACACATACGGATACATTTCCATTAAAACAAAATTAAAAATAAAATTCCGATAAAATAATGTTCGTAAAAAAATTAACTAAAACTATAAATTATATATTAACTGTCTCTTCAAAATTGTTTCGAGAAAAACTTTCTTTTTGACTAATTATATCTTGTACGTTACAGATATTCTGATAAGTTTTATCAAAGCAGAACCAACACTCTTCTCTTTACACATACAAAATCAGATTATGCATTTCGCTAACATTAATTACTAATATTCTAACTAACTAAAAAATAAGGGGTGTAATAAGATAAAATATTTTTCGCGGGGCACTGCTGTTCAAATTAATGCAACGTTTATTCCACCGTAGTAAACTCGTCAAGAGTTAAGCTCGTAGTTTTGCGGTATTCGGTAGATTAGAATGAATTAAACCGAGTGCACACACGCACATTTTGCACATTTTCGACTGCGCTAATCGCCTTATCTCATTTTTCAAGCTGCCAAAGCTATATCGTCCGTGCCACCAATTCCAATGCGATAGTCTTGTAACGGTGATTGATTCTAAACTCTAATGGCATTGCTAATGCACCAATCAAATGGGAATTAAATCGATGTACGTATGGATGAGCTGTAAGCTTTACGCTAGATTAGCATGAAATCTGGACGTTGCAATCTCGATTATGCGGAAATGTAAATGAAAGTTAGGCATTCATTGAACATGAAAATTATCTTTGACTCCGCTTATTCATAGAGAGAGAAAGAGAGAGAGAGAGAGAGAGAGAGAGAGAGAGAGAGAGAGAGAGAGAGAGAGAGAAATTTACGAATACGCAAGATTTAAGAAATTGTCTATTAAAGAATGTTTTTAATCGATTTAAAAATAGGAATTAGATAAATTAAACATTCAAAATGCACTAAAAGAAGCGAAATATTCAATCAAGTGAAAAAAAAGAAAATGTGTATCGATATAATATACATCTATAACAACTGATGCTATTAAGATGCAAGCGAGTATACGCCGTAGCAATTGCACGGTTAATTTCCGACAGACCACGAATCAGCGCTTTAAACGACGCGATCTAAGGTCGGGGTCGTTTCCGATGGTAGTAACGTAAGATTCGCGAAATCGAGCTTTATACTGTTGGCTTTCGGCGCGCTCGAGGGCCCCCGCGATCCCCGCGTGTGTATCGATGGATAATAAAACCCCGGATATTAGGTACGTGTTTCTTTTCGCAATGGCGGCCAACATAACATTAATTTGGCGCCGTGAAAACGCGCTTTCGCCGGCCGGCTTTAATAACGGCAGCGTCCATGGCGCGACGTGCATGGCGTACGTCGCGATTGCGAAGGCGCGGTGCGGTTTTGCCAAGGTACACCATAAATATCGACCGGCCAAATTGCGCGATAATGCAACAGCTTGGTTTAGAAAATAGCTCTCGGACCTCTGTCCAGCCGCCCCATAAGTTCCACGATTCGCTTCGGGGAAGGTTTCACGGAGCGCATGGGTTACATGACCGCTCACAAACCATTCGGAAACCATGATCGTAATTTTCGCTGATTTTACGTCGTCCATTAATGAAGAGTATTCGGGATGCTGTCCGGTTGACGGCTGTCTCGCGATGGCCGTCGATGTTAAACGAGACTTGTGCCATGATTCGCGCCCGTCCGGATCATTTCGCTTGAGTGATCCACACACCGAACATCCCTTCGCGCCCATTAGATTTTTCCGCTAAACAGAGCTGCATGACATGAAAAACCATTCACAAAATGTCTTTTCTTTATATAGTTTTATTATTTGAAATAAAGATAATTTCAGATAATTTAAGGATAATTTAAGAATTAAGAAAATTATGTATAAAGATAAGAAGATATTTCAATATCTAATTTATTATAATAATTACTTTAGCTTCATATTGATCAATTTTATATTAATGAAATTGTACAATCTTTGCAAGCGCAAGTAATCTGATTGTGAGTTGAAAGCTGACATAATGAGGGACATTAGATTACAAATAATAAGTATAAAAATAATAAAAATTAAAATTGATGAATAGACATTTTAATGTTACTTTTTCCATGTCATCACTCCTAGTGCTCTTCCAATCCGAATTGCAATATCGCAGTTTATTCGTTTAAAGAGGCCATCGAGATGTCGGTCCAGTGAATGAATACGCTCCTTCGCTCGTTTTTCGTTCGTGAGATATACATATATGGTTATTAACTTCCTGGCGTCGTTAATTATTATTAGAGCCGATAAGCCCGCGCAGTTAGACGGTCTTTTCTCGTTTCCAAATTTCCCTTATTATCGCGAAAAAAATTATCGCCAATGCCAGGCGCGGGAGAGATGCAGGCTCCTCCACTCTTTATCGATTCTCCACGATTCTCCGACGCATCCTGAAAAAAATTGCAACGATGTAGCACGAGCGAGATATCACGCTCACTATCTCATCAAGTAACGCGAATATCCGCTGGCGCGCATGATGCAACGCGCTTCTAGCAAATATCCATAATCCGCGATCGGCGAATCACTCGCTACTCTGAAAATCGGGCGGTGTTATTTGAAAATTCGCCTAATTAGCCGCGCTTGGAATTCGCTTCACCTGAATTCACATCGAATTTCGTACAGTTACAAGGGAGCATACAACAATAACGTCCGGCGTTGCAATTGTACGCATTCTGATGCATTAATGGTGTTCGACGTGCTTTGCGCGGTAGTAATCGAACTGCCTGCAATACTTAAAAAGCACCGCATTTTTAAGTATTACGGTTAATTGCGCATTGTTGAAGGTGCGGCGTGCTTGCGCGAACAGCGAGAGGAATCACGTGTCACGAAGTGGCCAAATGCGAATACGCCGAATGCTATAGATTCGTTCAACTGTATGCACGCAATTTCGAGTTAGGTACTATACATTACGCTTTGTGGTAATGTGGCGAATAATTAAGATCGCGCCTCTAAATAATTGAGATACCCATTTATCCATCACGATTCGTGCATGCATTTCTGCCGCGACCGTTAACACTGCGTGTTAACATAATATGCGAAACTGTAAGCAAGTTGGTGAATCAAATTGAGTCTACATTTAGCACAAAGTATAACGTGAGGACTGACCTGCACTACTATACGCTATATAAAAGAATAAATAAATGATGTACCGGATAAATAAAGGTACATTCGTCTATCTGCGAGTAACTTTTAAACGATCACTATCCATTACTAGGGAAATATGTCAGATTAGTTGCAAAGGAATATAAAATGTATTGTATTTAAAAATATATTAAAAATCTATTAAAAATATATTTCGATCATAAACGTCGCGTCTTGGTTACTTGATAACTTTGAATAATTTCTCTTTTGTTGACCGTCACTGCTTGACAATCAGAAGCTGCGAATACAAATGTCAAATAACTCATTACTTACGACTAATGAGATCACGTTGCCTTCTACAATCACAATATAATGCTTAGATTTAGATGTTAATTTCAGCGGTAGTAATAGACTGGATTAATGCAGGGTGGTGCACGTACGCGATGCCACTGCGCGGCGAGAACGGAAGCGGGAGACTGCAATTAGTTTGGCGAGCTGCACCACCATCGAATCCGCCTGCCTGCGGCCGGCGACGTAATTGCAAAAGTTACGCATGTCATAACTTAATTGATACCAGCGTGCTTTCACCTTGATTTCGCAATCGCGATTTTAAGATTCCGCCAACGTAAGCAAATCGTCCGATTCCTTCCCCCCCCCCCCCCTCTCACTCTCACTCTATCTCTTTTCCATAATGTAATAACGCGAATTCTTATCTGCACAAACACGTTACTTATCTTTAAAATAAAAAGGAAACACATTGACTCATTATATATATATATATATATACGGGGTGTCCCGGGTTTTAACCGACAAACTGCGGGAGCATATTCTACTAGTGGAAATAAGAAAAAATTCTTATATCGAGTTTGCTTAGAAATGCTTTATTACAAAGTTATAAACCAATATTGAAAAGAAATATGAGATAAGTAACAACGGAACATAGTGTAGAATTTGGAAGGTCGAAGACGTTTATGTTACGTGCATTCACATGTATTCATGTTCACTATGTTGAAACGATTCAGTATGATTGTTACTTTCACAACAGTAGCTGTTAGATTTCAATCGTCGTGTGAACTAGCAATTACTATCAGAATGCCAAAAGTGTTTTCAAATGAGGAATACACCGATATTCATTTCGTGTACGGATTCTGTGACGGAAATGCACGAGCTGTCGTACGAGAGTATCAACGTAGATTTCCTAACAGGAGAGTACCAGATAGATTTAAAGCAACGAATTACTAATTCAGTTACTGAGATGCAACAAAATTTTCAGGAATGTCGTACTGTAACAAATTCTGTACTACGTCGATGTCTAGCTTGTATCGATGTGCAAGGACAACATTTTGAAATGCGTCACTAAATCATTGCGTAGATAATTTTTCTTTTTGTGAAAAAATCCGTTGTTACTTATCTCATATTTCTTTTCAATATTGGTTTATAATTTTGTAATAAAGCATTTCTAAGCAAACTCGATATAAGAATTTTTTCTTATTTCCACTAGTAGAATATGCTCCCGCAGTTTGTCGGTTAAAACCCGGGACACCCTGTATATATATATAGGAAATTATACATTGATGGATATGTGAAATTCATACATATGTCCTCGTATAAATTTTAATCAAAAATTTTTCATTCATTTCTATCAGAAATAAATAGAAAAAATAACTTTAATTTCTTTGAAATTCATCCACTTTTATCGCGAATTATTTTAAATCTGGTAGGATTAAAAAGAGAAACGAATAGTTAATTCTAAAAATAAATATACACTTTAAACACGCGAGTCAGAGTTGCTGTTTCAGAAACTTTGTACAATATATTTTAATTTATAATTTTATTCGTTAAAATGCAAAAAGAACGAACAGCTGAACGTTGGGATTTTCCAGCGCGGAAAGATTTTCTCAGCGCAAAGATTTCTCTCGATTCGATTGCACAAAAAGAAAACGAAGAAGAAGAAAGCGAACGTAAACCAACGCTGCGGTGCATAGAAACCGCGCGACTGTAACCGAGTCTGCAAGATTACGGTTTGAGTGACACACGATGGTGTTTACGTTTGTGGTTGAGGATCTTAAAAAGAGGATCCTAGATGTTGTGTTAGACATGTGAGAATCACGCTTCAAGCAAACGCCGCATACACGGTGCATCGAATAAAAATTGCATTGAAAGATTTATGATAATGAGAAGCATTTTTCGTCACATGCATGTATTTTTACACAAACAACCCCATTAGCTGTTATTAAATTAAAATTTCTTCTTTTATATTAACTACATACTGAACTACATAATCATAAACTTTGATTTTTGAAATCTGTAATATTTCGTTAAAATAAAAAACTTATAGCATAAATTATTGTCTTAATTTAGGTAAGCTTAATAGTCAGACTATTTATCAGAATTATATGTAATTTTTGGAATAATCTTTTATCATTATTTCAGCTTGCAAATTCTATTACGATTGATTAAATGTTATTAATAGATTTTAAATAAATCTTATTTTTTATCAAACATTAAATCTTTCTTTAACAAAACTATACATTGCAAATTACTTACACAATTATTCCATATTTACATAGATATATTTAAAGCTAAAAAATATAAAAGTATAGTTGTTTAAAAAAATAGCTTTATAGAACCGATTTATATTCAACAAACATGCTTCCATTAAAAGATTTCATTCGATGAAAGTATTTATTGGGCACTCCGTTCGGGTAAGAATATGGTATAAAAAATTAAAATATCTAAGCCGATAGATATTTGCAACACGTACAGCTACAAAACTAGATGCTTAGCATTCGGCGCTCCATCCAGGTAGCATTAAAATCTGATTCAACTCGCTCGGCGCGGTCATTATATTTTCGTTTCGCCTTTCAGTGTGGTCTAAATTATATTTCCGCAGCATCATAATTTACGTGCAACGCAGTCCTCTCTCCGTGGATTTTTACCAAGCCACATTTTTATTACACCGCTCGCTCGAATGGAAGGTAATTCAGAGTTCCGCGGGTACTTTCCGCGCGCGAGTCTCGAGGTCTCTACGCGCGCATCCTCTCGCGCACGTACGCGCCGTCCTCGCCGCTTTACTCTCGCATTTTTCGATCAATGTTGCAACGATGAAAAAAGAATCGCCGATATCTCGGTATTGGGATACGATTCTGGCGAATGATGGGTGCCCGATACGTTTCGCATCGATTTACGCACCGTGACTCACGCGCACACGTATCTTTGACTTATTGAACCTGATTCGACGTGGCTGCAATTTTTCAGGGGCGGATATGGCCGCGTGTGCTGGTGTACGCGTTGCTTTCCGCCGTTGTAATTTCTATCATAAATTCCGGCGCCGATTTTTCGCGTCGAACCACGCCCGATTTTCGCGGCTGGCGCTCTTCGTTCCTCCTTCCCCGAAACACACACTTTCTCTCTCTCTCTGTCTCTCGCTCCCTCTTTCTCTGCAACGTCATGATATGCGAAAAATCGCAGAAGTCTTGCGATTTACCATTCGTCTCATCCGCCACGCTATTTATCGCCGTGATTTATTGATCAGTCTAGCGGATCAATATTTCAGACATCATACATTTTTCATAATTTTCAAGCTGCATATACTTCACTTGCATATTCAAGCATCTAGTAAAGATATCATTTTTATATCTCGTAATACCGTTCGAAAAGTTCGATGAAAAATTAAATAAAAGAGATACAATTAAATTATACTTTTTTAGATCATAAATATCAAATTTCTTATTTGATATATCTTTCCACCCATCATTTTTCACTCTTTATTGTATCAATGTAATCAAATAAGATTTCATTGATATCAAATCATATAATTGTCGTTACGCAAGTTGAAACGATAAATTATAATATGTACCTAGAGGAACGTGTCTGTTAAATTAAAAATTATTTTACTACTTGTTCGTAATTATGCATGAAAACACATTAAACGTAAATGAAGAGTGGAATTAAAATTCTTAAAGTGGTACGGAAACTAATAAAATTGATACAAAAAAAGTCACAGACTTTCTGTATTCGCAAATGCTTCGTGTTACCGAGTGAATTTATTTGTATATTAATAGACGGCAAACAACCGGCGGAACATAAAAACATTTCAATCAAACGGGCAATTTTTTTCCCGAGCGTGCCCGTAAATAGCGCTATTAGAGTTTTGATCTCAATGGACAGCTGTGTTAACATCTTTGTGAAAAAAAAATATATATACGCATAAACCACGTTACTGGACAACAATGCTGGTGAACATATGCGTAAAAATATAAAACCACGCTTTTGTAACCCAAAGCGATACGAGCCAATATGCAGGGGCGTTGCATATTCGACGCTCGACGCGCTTAACGCATCAGGCAGCAACATCAAACAACGACACGAAATATTAAACGGTCGACTTGCGTTCACGTTCGTACGTGCATATGATAAAAATTTGTATGCACTAACAACGCGTAAAAATAACGTGAATAATGTTGAATAACAATACTGCAGAAATGCAGCGGCAATGCTACTTACCCGTGAACATGCGGAATCAAGTTACAATTAGCGCGCGTTATAAAAAGAGCGCGATCCTTCTGTGGACCGAAACGCAGGAAGCTGCGACAGATTCGATACTCGACGAGCGATGGAACGTTGGCTGTCAGAATCGCGTATCTACATAATGATATTTTTGCGTTCATGCGTCGCTCGGCTCGCGCGTGTCGATTAATCGCTTAAAGCACACCTCTAGGAAGAGGCAGCGTGTCTATCGAACGAGCGCGGCGCATAAAACGACGGAAACGTCGATACTCGAATGCCATTTGGCCGCGCGCGCCGGAGAGGCCGGTCGTTTCGTCGAATCAACGAAATAATTCGATACATTGTGCGTGCGGATCGTAAATCGTGCGCCATACGACGTCACCGACAGCTACACCGCCGTCCGCTAACCGATATTTCATGTACCGCGATCACGACAAGCAGAGATCTCATCGCACCCGTATATACGCGAGTCGCTCGCGGATTTGCAAGGAAACGGGCGGAACTGTGCTTCTCTCTGACTTGTATAAATGATGGATCAGAGGTGTCGTAGAGAAAATACATAGCGCTTTATTAATCCATGCTCCGCTTGCGAGAGTGTCACATAAAATTGTTATAAAATGATTACACTGTACAATAAATATAATAATGTAATAGTATAATGTAGAATAGGAGATACAATAAAAATAGCTATATAGAGAAAAAATAGCTTTATAGAGAAATTCTATAAAATAATTATAATAACTACAACTCTGGGAAATTTTTGTAAAACAATTCATGCTTCTAGTATTAGATTAAGGTGGAGGAATTTGTTCGCCATATATAGTTTCGTAATAATAAAAAAAGAAAAGAATAAAAATGCTTTTTCAATCGTCTGATATACCTGACATTTCTGTGCCAAAAACTACGGTCAATTCAGCTTTCATCTTGCTTCGATCTGCCACGCCAATCTTCATGCTTCCCTCGTGGCGGCTAAGCTTGACTTGTTCTACTTTGCTTTGCACGTTTCACCGCTGTTGGCGCGATACTCGATTCGTTCCATTGCGCTTTTCGCGTTTCTTATGTTCGAGCGGTTTCGTTGCTTCGAAAGGCCTCCTTTATGTGTAATTCCGCACACATGCACACGACATGAAATATACGAAAAACGTCAACGTACTGTACGAGTTTTTAAACTGAACATACGCAAATCACTCTCGCGATTCGATAAAGCCTCGTAAAAACATTCATTCTATGCCAATCTATTTCAGCGTCATTACTCGCGCTAATGTGTAACATGTCACAATCAGCCGCACACGAATGTTTGCTTTACCACCCGGTGGGTGCTTAATTAACAATTCATTTTTACGCTGAAGTTTACAGAGCTCCCTTTACTCGACTCGGTTGAATTTACGTTGCAAAGCAAACGGGTTTCCAGAGGTAGACGTCGATAATCGATATGTTCCTCTCCGCTGCGCGTTTCCGATCGTCTCTCGTCAGCCAGAAACGGTCGCACAAAAATCGCGTTTCCGCCCAAAGTTTCGCGCATGAAGCGAAACATCCGAAAGAAGAAAGAAAACATTTTCCCAAACACACGTACAGAACGCGGCACCGATACGTCACCGCGATCCATCGGGGATCCAAAACATTGCGCGACGTATCTCGGCGATCCCGATACTCGATTTTCACTGAAAGCAAACGATTTTCACGAAAGCGCGCGCTGAGTAATATCGGCGATAACGCGCGAACGTGTTCCCCAAAGGCGTCGCCGAAGGCATGCCACGTGCAAGCTGGAATGAAAATTTTAATGAGAGACGGCGATCCCCTCGTCGCGGCGTTTGAAAGAATGGTGTTTTCCGACGTGATTTTATATACGGCGGCGATAAATCCTCGTTTCCGTAGCTCTGATAAATCGTACGCATTACGGGAAGTATGTTTTTGATATTCTGCGGCGGGCGTACGCGCACGCGCGTACGATCCCGGTAATGGAGTTACGAGGGAATATATGACTGGTATACACGCGCGCATATGATATATTAGATAGGATTGGAGTGTTGAGCGGCCGATGGGTCGCGCGATGCCTGCGTAAAATTTCGTCGCGATGGAACGTGACGCTCTTTCGCCGTTTGTGGCGACAGGGCATCCGCCCTGCCCCGTTCGATTCGAAACCCTTGGCGCGCGTTGGTGTGCCGATCTTCTCCTTGTCGCTTCCACAGCGAATATCGCCGCGCGAGCTATCGAATCCGCTAGACGCTATGCGTCAATTTCTTGCCGACTAGAATACACTTCGCAAAGTTTGGCGACCCATTCCGGAGCATCTTATGTGCATACATATGCTTGCAATGCACATATCGCGATGTATTGTATACGCGAAGATGTAAAGTTTCGAGATATTCAAAAAATTTGTAACTCGCGGACGCGCAATATAGTTTCGAAAATCACGCTGCGCACACAAATGGCGATCCTGATTAAAATAGATAGTTCTGCTTTTTCAGAATATGCTTTTTCAAAAATTGTTAGAAAAAATATTTAAAAAATACCTTTTATCTCTCGTTAATATTCTTAAATCTCTCACGTAAGTTTTCAACAATTATTACGAGTCAAAATACGATGCTGACGTAAACATGGAGTGCATTGTTTGAATCAGCATAACGCGCATAACGTTGCAAATCGTCTAAAAACTAATAAGCGCGAAAATGCTGTCCGCACGCAACAGCACGAACCGGTTTCAACGTAACCGTTAATGCCATTACAAATTTCCACACATACATATGCGCCGCTTGTTGGAAACACAGTTTGCAATTCCCAGCCAGGCAAGAGAAGAACTATGAAATACAACGGATTCTGTGGAATTTCTACATACAGTGTGAAATTTTCAGCAATGTAATTATACGAGGCGTTACCACAGTTTAGCAAATCTTTTATCGATTCACGTTTATCGATACTTTATTGATGACAACAGGTGATAACATGAATGGAATGTACTACTACACTTTCTAAAACGCCTTTGTTATTACTTTTAATCTTTATGCAAAAGGTAAAATGAGAAATAAAGTCCGACTGATATACGAATCCTATCCAGTATTTCAGTGAAAAAACACGTTTGATATGAGATTCATCATGTATAATTATCATACCTGGAAATCTATAATTGAAATATTTCGTTCACTTTTTATATCATGGATCCTAAAATATAATAACGACTGCTCTTTGTCAAAAGTAATACTATCTTTTTATATAAATTCGCTGTGGAAATTGATTAAAATATAATATATTCGCTGTGGAAAATTCTGTCAAAGTATATATTAAGATAAATTTTAATAATAAAAGCTTGAGAATGATAATACGATTATAAGATAATTTATTAAAATAAGTATAAATGTGCGCGCACACGCGCGCGCGTGTACCACATACAGAGGGAAGATATAATAATTTCATTATACATGTAATCGCATCCCCACATAAGTTGAAAGATAAAAGTTTTTAGCAAAAAGTTATAAAATATAAATTCTCAAAATTAGACTTTATACAATATTTAATTAATAATTGTTTAGTCGTTTCTTTAAAAAAATAAGTGGTACTAATTTGTTCCGTTTGAACAGACAAGATGATTAACATTTTCCACGGGTGCGTTAACAGAATGACGAGAATGGTGGAAATGTTTACGCTATGCGTGAAGGACGCGCTCGTTTGCATACTAGTTGATAAATTGCAATTTGACGTAATAATCCGGGATAATATTGCGCAATTATGCAAAAACGTGCGTCACTGCTGATGCCGATAAATTATATTCCATAACGAAAATTGGGACGATAATTACTCCGGTAGATTTTAACATTTATTTCCAATAGGCATCACGCTGTTAAAAAGCGTATATGATTTATAAAAAAGAAATCCGATTATGATAAACTATACATCGGCAGATAATGGCTATAATTTATGAAAAATTCATATTGCGTCACAATTATTGCACAGCTAATTAATAAAGAATTTGTAATGACGACATATAAAATCCTTTTTATCCCTAATTAATTGTGCATTTATCTGAAATTAACTCTTTATCTGATGCATTGAATTGTAGAGATATTTACAGAATAATCGGGTTATATTGCTCTTTGTCTCCTTTGTCAGCAAAATGTAATATTATTTTTGCAGAAATAAATTTAACGTATAGTCATATTTTTAATTTGAGATGCAACAGTAGTCATAATCATCAATGTTTTACTAAAAGTAACATTATATTTATTATAATTTTATTTTGGGTTTGTGTATTATCTCAAAATATTATAAACAATATATGTATACTTAAAATCTTTCATTCGATATAGGCAAGAAATTTTTGTTAAAGTTTGCGTCTCTAGTACATTTTTATATGTTCGATCTGCCATTTGCTTGTTATTACGAGTTAACCACTTTTAAAAAGATTCGAGAAGAATGAAAAATACTTTTGCACTTTTCAATAATAACGTTGAACTTTGCACGTCGCCGAAATAGCAAGGAAAATTTAATCTTGCTAAAAGATAAGAAAAAAAGACTAGACTATGAATTTCATTTCTCAGTACAAAATATTTAAAGCTCCGTTATTCTTATTATAAAAGTAGACATAGATGTCTTTTTCATTATCAACTTATTTAATAATGTACTTACAAGAATTTCACGTTCTAAAATCATCGTAAAGTATATAGAATATCAGAATTTAATACTCAATGAAATAAAAAATATAAATATATATACCATTAAATATTCCTTTTTATGTGTATGTATACGAGCAACTTTATTCAAAGGTAGAAACTTCGAGATTTTAGGTAAATTTAGAACTAATATTTATTTATAACATTAAAATAAAGTTAAAATAAAGATACGGAATATAGCGGTTGTATAGGATGTAGAGATAAAGAATCGCTTGAAAAATGGTCTACATATCGCATCAGTAACGTCACCGAACGCTAAAATATTACACCAAACAGACACCACGAGAATTACATTTGAAAAATGACACTCACAGATAAAGGCCTGCGGGATCGAGACTGTAAAAGAATCACGATAAAAGAAGATACAAAGGTGGAAATATACTTAGGTGGAAACGCACGTGGACGTCGCGACGCTGCCGGAGACGATGAGAATACGGCGATAAGAAGGTCGATCTCCTTTCGTATGCTGCACGCGCGATGCTGATAATAATGTATGCTGATAGGACAAGCAATATATTTCGGGCGATAAATACGGCACGTAAAATGCAAGCAAAATGACACGTTCTGAATCTTTAATGCGAGATCGTTTTCATAAGATCGCAACTGTGATTCACGATATCTTTCAAGATTAATGGGCGTATGCTATCATTAAGTTTCCTCTTCTCCTCGCCATTATCAAGGCAAGATCAACAACAGATAATTGATCACTTCTGTGCGATAATGCAAAAATATTATCTCTTTTCTTTTCATTTCATACGCGGATCCGATGGTAACATATTTTTTATTTGCTCTAAGCAAAATGTACGAACAATATCCCTTTATTTTAACTCTGTACCTGAAATTTGTGATATGACAACAAGTGTCAAGATGGTAATTATGATTAACGACGTCTTTTAAAATTAATGAATGCATCCCTGTATTAAGTGGTCTTTTTCCTCTCAAGCTTAAAAAACTTTGTGATTAACTACATAATAACCGATCATCTCTGCGTGACAACGCATTAGTTTGCAAATATGGCGCAGCCATGCGGGAGACCTTTCATAATTGTCCAGCGAAATAAATAGTACGCAGGATATGCAAGCTACGCCCGGCAAAACAATGCATGCTGCCCGACGCAAATCTGCGGATAAAATATGCAAAAATCGAAGAGGGATCGCCGAGATGTTGAGAGAGCGCGAACGTCCTAAAATATTAAACAAAACAAGAGATTTCTTGCAGGCGGCTATATATATCCAGCCGGTATCTCTCATTCTTCCGATAGTCGCTAGGCGTTCCAAGCCGGCAGTTTTTATACCGGCTGCATTTACGCGCTGATTTTCCAGCTGTCTGTTCGAAGGAGTATCATTCGACGGTCGATCACCCATTACACCCACCCTCGATCTCTGTACAATGCCCCCTCCCCCCCCGCCGGAGGTGGGTTTCGTCTCCCCGTTTCCGTCTCACTCCCCAAGAAAATGAAATTGGCAATATCAATAAAGTCCAAGTATGCCGATAACATAAAGGTACCTAAAGGCGCGAGCGCGAGCACACATTTCTTCGCGAACGGGCCCATTTAATTTCCAGAGAACATTCCGATGTACTTACGGAGTATCCGCGCCACATACAGTAAACGAGGAAACGGCGTGGCCAGATGGTGGCGAACGAGTCGGAATTGGTTCCATCATCCGAGCGGAACACCCCCTCCGAGAAGGGTAGCTGGAGAGACAGAGAGAGAGAGAGAGAGAACAGAAGAGCGAAGAAGTCCGAATTATCCGCGAGGACTAAATCAACCCGGCAACTTACGTAACTTCGTGCGTGGTAACCTCGCCCGTGCTCATTCGATTATGTCACTACGGGGAGGGAAGCCAAGTCCCCCATAGTTTTCCCCAAGAATCGCAAGAGTTTCGATTTCATGTGAGGGTGTGTGTACGCGCAGTTTCGATTTTAGTAAGTCCTCGCATCGTACATTCAAGCTCCTTTCCGTGGGACAGAAATGCCGTTTGCTCCGTTTGCCGATCGTACATCTCCCAATCATAATAAGTGGATTTCACTAATCATTTTCTAATTTTGCGGCGTTGCAATGACTTTATGAAGCTGCTGATGAACAAATTTTGCTCTGCAGGATTTGTTTGCACGTTTAATTCTAGAATATTAATTATAATGTTCAAAAATGTTAATAATAATGTACATTTAAAACTGATGCATACGTGCGATACAAAAAATATCATGTAGGAAGATCTACGTAGGAAGACTCTTAAAATATTTTACACTCGACATTACATTCTGTATTACAGTAGTATGCACTTTAATTCCTAAAAATTTTACGGCACCGGTCATTGCTTTCTCGCAGTAAAATGGTTATAATTTCAACATGATTTCGCAGGAACACTACCCTCGCATCTCGCTCTCGTCGCGTCGCAAGCTTTTTGTGCACGCAAAAAGCACGCGAGCAAATGATTTACGATTTGTTTTCTCGTTTTTTGCATCCGATACTTCCGACGTCGACTTCGGTCCAAAGCGCCCACTTCGTTCACCCTCCCGCATACACGCACACACACAAATTTATCCTCTTGCACCCCGTTATTCCGTCTTCTTCATTTTTCGCAACCTGCTCTTCGCGCCAGTTGCTACTATCTTTTTCTCACAGCTTATTTCCCCGGGAAAAATATATTGGGACAAGAATGAGATTTATGAATCCGTAGAGCGAAATCTTGGGTCGTATTTATGGTTCGAGTGTTATTAGTTCACGTTAGAGCATATCAAGCGACCATATATCTTTGTTAGTAATGTGTGTAGTTCTTTGGTAACGTGTTCTTGTATATTAGCTAATATTCTGTATGTTGCACTACGAAATTGCGCGTGGGACAAAATTCCTTTTAAAGTTCTCATCAAATTTTATCTTATATATGTACATAATATACATATATTTTAAATAAAATCTCTTAATTTGCCTTTCTTCGTTTCTACTGCTACTTTAATTTTAACGTATTTAAATTATACTTGTTACTAACAGTGCGCAATTAATAATAACGTCTTGATAACTGTAAATATTGCTACGTATAAATATGCTCAGTTGCTTTCATCCAGTATCTTACGAGGAAAACTTCGCGAGGCGAAATGTTGCGCGAGGCGAAATGTTGCGCGAGGCGTTGGTTATTTTTATTGCAAATAGAAAGAAGTATCAGAATAAACGGTGCTTGCACTTTGCTGAAAGCGGCTCGATGTTACTTCGTCAATTTGCTTAATAAACACGAATAAATAGCAACAACTGCCATGAGTACAGGGTCTAGTCGGCAAAAGGACAAAGTTATTTTTCCTCACTTTCCATTCGACGCATGCAATCTCGACTCTCGATGCATTACGCGAAATTCCCCGAGCTGGAGTGCAGCAGGAATGGCGACACTCTCGCGTATCCGTCGCAGCTGCCTCTGTATTCTTCCTTTTTCGGCTCCTTCTTCTTCCAGTATAGCCGTTGCATCTTTCTTCCAGCTGGGGTAAAACTGTTCCAAGATGCGAACCGGCGATTCATACGTTCTGGGGGGGAATCGATCGAGCGATCCGCTCTCGAAAGATTACAAGCCCCCGGCACTGCATCGCATCCCGAATATGAAGTACGTTGTAGTGAAATCAATCCATCGTATTTTGCAAATAATGCCGCCAACGCGGTCCGTAATATTTCGACGCTCTACGCGTGAAATTATGATACCTTGATGTATCAGTTATATCGAGATATAACTGATATCTTGAAGTATTAATACCTGAGCAAGGAATCATATTTTAAAATATCGCAGTATGCATACCTAAAATGTGTTACAATCAATGAATTATAAAATTCGTAGAATTTTTAACAGAATGCAAAGTTTGTAATTGAATATATAAAAATACTATAAAAATATTAAAATCAAAGCGTGATTGAATTGATTTTAAACATAAAGGGAGAAAGAACATGAAAAATATTACAATTTATATAATAATTACAAAATAAAATCTATCGGCTTGAAATATATGTACATACCTATGTATATGTCATGTTATCATCTTTTATTATAAAAACAAAATTAAAAACATTGTATAGAGATTCAATGTAATTGATTGAATTCATGTTATTTCTCTTAAATATTTCACAGATCATTTGCGTTTTTAAATTTTATTCACTATGTTAAATCAAAATATCACGCATATTACGATTTATTGCAATGAACAATTTTTAATATACATATATCATAAAACAATGATTAAAAAGTACTTTATTGCTAAATATAATTTTATTGAGAATTAAAGACCGCATCTTCTCCATTTCAATTAGAAAATATCAAGATGTGGATACTGTGGTATCTCGAAATGGTTCTGTTTATCGAAGAAGACTGGACGAGCTGTGTGAGCAAGGTGATGGAGAGAAGAAAAACAGAAAAAGAGGCGGACGCGCCAGAGTATCGCGTTGGCTGCCACCATCGAGCTGCTTTTCAACCCGGGGAAATTCCATGTAATGTATCAAGCCGAGATTACAAATATCGCGCGGTAAGGAGAGAAAATAACGACAATTCACTCGCCTCGCACGACTCTACTCCGAAATGTCTCTGTGGCGACTTACTTTCTTACATATATCTCTGTGTCTTATGCCAAGGCGTTTTTATATTAGAAAATGTAGAAACACAGATAAATTCATGAAATTTCTTATATTGTAATACTTATTATAATTATATTATTGCTTTATAGTATCAGAACTTATTAGCAATGTAATGTACATTAAAAGATTAAAAAAATGTATTTTATTTAATTAAATTATTTTCTTGAACAATATTTAAAGCAGCTTAGTAATAATTTTTAAATTCGCGAGTGCAAATTTACAACACAATTTCCAGCGTAACAAATGCGTTGGAAAATACAGGAAAAATCCTGTTGATTACTGTACGCAAGTTAAGTGTAACAAATATGCGTGTGTAAAAATCGCATGTAACGTACCTAATACTTTAAGCTGTTATTTAAAACGATGGCAATAATTTACACCATAATTCTTGAAATCGTAAAAAAATGGTGGTGATATATCACGATTTATAGTCGCGTATTAATCTTCGCGCCAGGCCAGTGCTTTCATAAGCCATTTCGCCGCTACAGTCAACGTGTTAAACGATCTATTATCAACGAGTAAACGATTTTCAATCTTCCTCTACCTTTGTGTGCCCAGAACTGTATATGTGTGCATATACATGTGTGCATGTGTATGCAAGCTCTGTCGATCGTGCTGTTGATCGAGCACGTATTTTTCGCATGCGAGATAAGTCGCGGGCGCGCGGACGAAGTGCGCTCGAGGGTGGAGGCTTTCTTTTTTTCGCGATCTGCATACATGCGATCCTCGATTTCGGATATCGGCGGAGTGCTGTTTGATAAAGTCCCTCTCAAACGCCTGTCGCGATGTAGCCCGCGAGCGAAAAGTATATCGCGATAAAGCGGGATTTATGCCGTCCGAGTTCTATCGATCCCTCCGGCTCGTCTTTCCCTGGCTATTTACAAACGGTTTATTTATCGTTGCAGGCTCGAGTTGCTTCGTGAAACTATGCCCTACCATTGTAATTGATACATCACTTGTTTTGAAATAAATTGCGAAACTGCGGTAACTATCTCGTCCTTCTGTACACATATTTGTCGATAGCCGCAATGCAAAGTACACGTTTCGAAATTAATTGATGCGACATCAAAGAATGCTTTCGGCCGTGCATGAATAAATCGCGTGTATCGAGACCTATGAATGATAACTGGTAAATTGATTGTACCTATAGTGAAAAAAATCTGGTTGCGTTACTTCGAAATCTGGTTCAACCAGTCTGTCTGTTGGAAAATGGACGAATCAGAATTCCTTTAGGAATTACCAGATTATAGTACAATCTATCAAACGTTCTATGTAGTTATAAAATATCCAGTCCTTTTGTGATAACTAGAAATTCTGCTTGGTTTAACCAAAATGCATTCTATCATATGTCTTATTGGTACAATCAAACCATTTTTCTCAGTGTAAGTATTATAAATCAGTGTCGACAAGGAGAAATTATATGTACCCACAAAATGCACATGGTAATAATTGTTTTTCATTCTTCTTCAGATTGTTAGATGATGGATGCCAGTGATTTTACAGGAATGTCTCCGAATGCGTGAGAATAACCGAAGTATTCTCGATTGGAAATCGTTACAACATAGTGCTTATCATAAACGAGGAATCTCAAGTAGGTGTGCCAATCGGGAGAAATCTTTCCATGATGCGTGATGATCCCATCGACGAGACATGGACAATAAGCAGCAGTCGTTAAAAGGATCTTTCATAGCGATTTCGATCGCGAGGCAGATAGAAAGAGAGGCAGGAAGGAAGAGAGATCGATGGAAGTAGCCGAGGTAACGGCGGAAAAACTCAATCTAGGCATAAATCATATGATATCGATTCGGCTGCCAACTTTCCTCGCAGCCTCGGCCCGACGTATCGGAGATTCATCCTGTGACGCGGCAATAACATCTCTCGCCGGCATAAAAATTCAACTATACATCAAACTGTCATATATAGCACCGTATTTGTACCTATCTCGCTGATATTTCCTCCGTTTCCCACCGCCCTCGCGCAACGTACGGACACTCTATCCCCCGTTTCTCTGTCATCCCCGTGATGCCGCGCTGCGCTACGGTCACCACGCGTTATACGGGGTGTTCTAGAAGCCACATCGTGCCTCAACATTTCAGAGGCAGCTAACGATCTCGATTGCTCATCTTTGTGGCTTGCAACTGTGTGTTTTCCGTAACGAACACTCGTATTACTGCAGTGGAAGATGCCGTAATGAATGAGGCAAACGAGCAAAGCAGCATTTCAAGTGCGCGAGTAATGGCAATGTTAGCAAATTGATACGTTATTCAGTCTAGAGAATGTCTTACGAAGCATGATTTTAATTTTAATGGCAGAGATTTGTGGTAAAGTTGCAGTTTTTCCATCGGAGAAATGTTAACGACGTCAATTTCTCGAAACTTTCCAATCTTTAGTAACTTTATGCAACGTTTCCGTAAACTTTAATCTTGTACAAAGTTTAGCATGAAATTCTGTTGGAACTCCCTGTTACACTCTTGTTATGATACATAAAGGAATCGATCCCTTTTTATTATCTCTATTTATTTATCCATAGAGCTATATTTAGATTGCACTTCCCATGAATTACATAATACATGAAATAAACAAGTTTTTCTTAATTTTCAACCAGAGAAGAGCACTCGTTCACGTAATACATTATGGCGCGCAACAATGCGACACAAAGGAGTTCACTTATCGACGCCTCACAGTTGTGCCACTTGTCCCATTTTTATCAATTCCTCGCGAAGCTTTCAACAGAACGAGAGATTTCTCGTGCCAACGTTTTCCCCCTGCACCCTTCGCGACGCGATACAAGTATCTCTGCCGTGCCGCCGTGCCGAGACACCCAGTAGTACGAAGGCAGAAAGCGAGGAGAAACTCGCCGCTTTTACCTCGCCATCGTTCGCCACAATTTTTCTCCCATCGTCTGCTCCCTCTCCCCATACCCCTTCCTCGAGTCACCCCCTTCGTTCAACTCCTCTCGTGGCGCACCTTCTCTCAGCAGCGATTTTCCGCATTCGATATTTGCGATCTCAACTTCAGATATCGAGAATTCCCAGGACGGGAGTGCCGCTTGATCGTACCCTTAGTGACACTACTCCGGTCCCTCTTCTCCCTGTGTTCCCCCTCGCCGCCGCGACCCTCTTCTTCTCTCGTTCGCCACTCTGGTTTCCCTCGACTGCCAGCGGTGAAGTTGAACCCCTCGGCGGAATTCCGTGTGCGGGATGCGAGGACTCGTGCGGGGTCCAAAGTGGATCGATCTATCGATTTGTTCGGTGAGGGATTACGACGCGGCGACGGTGGCGGTGGCGGTCGGGCACGCCTCGGCGCGTTGTTTTGCATGCGAGCTCATGTTGCTCGTTTGTTGCGCTTTGATTCGACAAGCGGACGAGGGTGCGAGCACCATCTCGATGTTCCGGTCCCGATTTTGCTTTGTCCGAACGCGCGCGCGCGCGCCGTTCGCCGCATTGAGATTTTCCCGCGGACGTGACTTGGTGATAAGTGAATTCTCTCGTTTGATCCCTTCGCGAGTCGCATCAATATTCGGACCGAGGCGAAGTACGTGATAAGATCATTGTCTTTCCTAGAAAATCGCTGGGTTCACTCATTTCAATAATTGCGCACGAATAATTATGCAATAAAAAGAATCAGTTATTTTGCACACAGTTCGGGAAAATACTAATGAAACTTCGCGCTTGATACTAATAATTCTACAATTCGCTTAACGTTGCGATTTTTTATTGAAAACTCGATTAAAATCTTTTCTTTTTCTCTCTTGGAATTTATAGAAGAACACATATATCTTTTAATGTATCGATCCGATTTCATTCCAGACTATGCGACACGCGTAGCGTGCACGCACTGATCTCGTATCCAGCTGCGTGCAGTTTCGTGTATCTCTAATAGTTTGTGAGACAGGCAAGAGTTGGATCGGTTTCGCGAATCGCGCCATATATCTTTGACGGTCGAACGCGGGGCAAATCATGTTGTCGATGCCGAGAGCGTTCCTTTTACTACAAGTACGTTGTTGCCAATACGACCGAGCCATAAAAGTAGTTGGCCTACGTCCAGACGCGTTCCGGTGGCGCGGCTACGCGCGAACTTATTGTCGACGGCGACAAACGAAGGCGAGAACCAAGAGGGAAGTCGGTTGCCATTGTCGGAAGTTGACCATCCTGAAAGTCGCGTACGATCGCGAGGAAATGCGCATTGTCGCGCGCGCGCACGCGGAGGTGCTCAGAAGGCGGCCTCCATGCAAACACAATTTATATTCGTACCAAAGAAGTGAATCGTACGTTAAAAAAAAACTATACAGAATGCATATTGTCCATCATGATACTCTTTGAAATAAACGATAATGCAGTAATCAAGATGTATTAGCTATATAATATAATATAATGAAATGTCTCGCCCTGCATGAGCTAATTGTAAGTTGGCTGCATTAGCCAACTTACAATTTTTATTAAGCAAATGCAAAATTACATATTGCATCTGTATGGAGATACCGCCTTTCATATCGTATCACAAGAACATCTGTGAGGTCAAGATACCTCTTGGAGGAATCATATGATATTCCGTTGAAAATATTACCCACCCAAGAGAGAAAACACATGGAGCATATTCTTCAGATATACTAATGCAACCACCGGGACATCTATTTACATATATGTGTGTGTCTTAAGATAGCGTCCAAGATACGGTTATATATATATTAGAATATTTTAGAGATTTTTTCATAAATCCTAGATACATCGTGTATCCTTGTGTAATACACCTTCAATGATAAAATATAATATCTCCACACATTCAAATAGCCAAATACACTTGGTGTCAATCAAACAAAAGTTGATGTAGCTTGAAGATCGTCATGATATTATTTATTTATTATCCATTTAACATAACGTCATTCCTAATAAAACAGATACACGATTAGTGTTTAGACATTCGCGATATCTAGACGGCTGTAATTGTCTCAAATACTACTCGTCGTGTTGCGTCAACGCGCATCACTCGTGTCGCCAATAAACTCGTATTAGTCGTCGCCGCCTAATCCGTCGGATCCACGTTGATCGCGTTGATCGCGTTAGTCTAACTCGGTTACGAATGCGCAGCGCTCATCACCGTGTATTATATTAATTACGGGGAATCTAACGACGTTCGCGTCGATGCGTCGCGTGCACGTGCGCTTTCTCGCGCGTCGATTACGCGTAATTCCCTCGATGTAATTCGAGCTTCATTAGGTCCTGATCGCGATCGCGATCAGCGAGCCGCATTGTGGCGGTCGCCAATAAAAGCGATCTAACGAACGGCGTTGGAACGGCGGCGACGTACGTCCATCATCGCGTATCGATTTGCAATTTCCCTTTTTCGCCGGCACTCGTCGCGGCTCGATTGCGAGCTATCGCGTTGCGCGCAGCGTCGAGCATCGTCATCCGGTCAAAGGGACCTCGTTTTAACGCGGCGAGCGAGAACAAATTTATCTTACGCCCGCAGACGTTGTCTTTCCATCGTCATCCTGTTATTCGAGAGTAAAGATATATACGCACTTTTCTATCTCTTTTTTTTCTCTCTCTCTTTCTTTCTCCCTCTCTCGTTATATTCGAGCAAATTGACACGCGCATACGCGCGTCAGTGTAACTAGTAACCGAGACACCGATGAGAAGAAAGTCAATTCGATTAACTGTTACGTTGCTTCGTCAATCGTTAATCTTTCTAATGAATATGAATAAAAATAATATCTCTTGGATTGGAAACATTAAGGAAACCGAAAGATTAATTCTGTTTTAGCTAAATTAGGTAGCTGAGGATAGAGAAATTTCAGCTCATTGTTACGCAGGTGATCGACGTAATTTGCGAAAACGTAACGGGAACACTAATAATTTATGCAACAAGGTTACTTCTCAATGCCACGGTAATCATGTTTGCCGGATTTTGCGATGGTGGTAAGTCAGTCGAAGGGCCGCAGCGAATTATCGCGAGCCAATTAAGTTCGAGACGTTCTAAAGGAGAGAGCGGAGAAGAACGTTCATAGGGCGCTAAAGGGAAAGAGAGAGAAGGAGAGAGAGAGAGAAGGAGAGAGAGAGAGAGAGAGAGAGAGAACGAGAAACCGCGGCAGGAAGACGAGTACGTACGAATTAAATTACATCCGGCAGAGTTGGCGCCCGATTACTTATTCAGCCCGCGTCACCCGCGGCTCTAATCCAGATTAAACGATCGATCCCCGTGGATTAGTGCATAAAAAGCGGGTCGTCATGAGGTAGCTCGGTTACGCAGATCTTGGTGTACGTACGGTTTGTACGTGCGCGTACACGAGTACACATACATGTATATATGTCTATGTGTGTGTGGCTACTCTACGTGAAATATACGCGGGTGCATACAGAGATGATTTTATTAATAACTAAATCCACGTAGTAATTCTTCACGCAATAAATCATCAGTTCTACCTCAATTTAAAAACAAAATTCAAGAATGGACGTGACAATCCGAAAACAAACGTTAAATGTTTTACCATGAGGAAATTGCGCTCCGTTAATTTAGTTAATTTAAAAGGGGTATTAAGCTATATCAATATAAATTTGCAATCAGCGATACTGGGACTTCGGAGAAATATCATGTAAAAACGATTGTTTCTGTAATACTCAGCTAATGTAAAATATAAACATTATAAACCAAAAATGAACCAAATGCAAATGCCAAGTGCAAAAATGTACAAAATGCCTTTAAATATCATACAGGAAATTTGGAAATGGCGTAACCTATAATCATATTAAATTATAACAAAATTCTCCCTCTGACATGTAATATTTTTATATTCGTTCATTAAATATTATTGATATATTCATTGAATTTCTCATACCGCATTTAAGATTTTTTATATTATTTTACGCAATCTTTTTTATCTTTTACAACAGAAGATTTGGATTTTATAAATTAACAGAAAAGAAAAACATAAATGCTAATTTAATACAAATTTTTTAACAATATACAATAAATAAAGACATTTTGTATATATAATGGGAAATGTTATCTAGTATGAATTATGTTAGTATGAATTATGGAGAAAATTAAATATAAAATGTAGAAAACGTAAGATTCTCGTTAGATTTATAAAAGAATGCAAGATGTTCCTGTGTAAACTGTGAGAAGCTACATAGATTTACTATTGAAAATAACTATTAAAAATGTATAACACGCCAGTCTACCGTTGAAATATCGCCACTTTTGGCACGCTCTTTCACGCGCGTCTCGCCGCTTAATATCAAAATTGGCAACAACTGGCTGAGGGCAATCAGATCCGGCGGTCATAAATTTATTAAGATGTGACGGCGCATAATATGATCCGATAGTGGCGGCGAGATGGTGGAGGGAAGGCAAATAAAAAATACTGACTGGAGGGGATAGGAGGATGTAGAGAGAATAGGGAGGGAGCAAAGGAATGGGACACCTTAAACGTTTATCGGACATGCATCGCATACATAGCCTACGGCCGTTTCAGGAATGTATTGGATAGATAATTGACCCACCCCCAAATAACGTACCTCCGCTGCTCTCCTCTCCTCCCTCGTCGTCGAACAAGTTCGACAAACACGCAGTTTGTTAATTGAAAAGATCATTATATATCGCCGTCCATTTCGAATCGAGATGTGACGAATGGAGGATACTGAGACGCTACAATTTTCGGAAGGAAACGTGACCAGCCCACGCGCGGATTCGCGCGCTCATCGGATGGAATCGATCGTAAATCATGCGGCACTTATAGGCGCCTGTTATTCTGGACCGATTAAAATGGAGAACAATGCCGCGGACGAGATAATAATTCTCAATGGGATGCAGACGCATGTATGCGTGAAGCGTTCGTTATATTGTACGTTCCAATTAAATTTACATTTTCAAACCGCGCTTTCGGGCATCTTTCGCAAGCGAGCAATTCTGACATGGTGTGCATAAAGAAAAGGGAAGAAAGATGTTCGGAGAATTTCAGGAGAGAGGATTTCAATAAAACTTTTTGCCAAACCTAAAATTGACTTGATTTCGCGTGAACGATTTGTTAATACATCAAACCAAAAAGATAAATGGCTATTTATAATTATATCGCGCACGAGCACAACTACTGCTTCCGTTTTTCGATTTCGATTTGAATAATTAATGCGAATTGTTTAATTGAACATTCTGGGACACTCCATTTAGTAAATTCTGCTCGCATCAATGCAATTAAAATCGGAGCGTCGCAGTTACATAGTTGATCATGTATGTATCGCCCTTTGAATTGGTTGTGACTTCGATTAAAACGATTAACGAAATTACCGCTTTCATTCGAGATTAAGCGTAACACGAAATAATTGTAATTAAAACATGCATGAAGCGTAATACCGTTCACGCGAGGCACACATCCATTCTGACTTATAACAAAATATCGCTCCACGACTTCATAGTCGCGAATTTAATTATTGAAATGTCGGTGTACCGGCGAAATATATCGCAGCTCTCGGTCATCACATTCCATTTCCATAGTAACAAGATAAAAGGACCAAACTTTGAAATTGTATTTCAGCACTGGAAAACAAGATAAAGAATTCCCATTACACAAATCCAAAATTCTCTTTTCAGTTATAAGCGGCAATTAAGTGTTTCGCGTGAAATAAAATACGTAAATGAATGAATAAGAAAATGCTATCCATCCTTCTCTTTCAATTTCATGCGAAATGTACATTAATAGCCTTTTAATTTGGATTGAATTAGTTGGCATTGAAAAATACACAGTAAAAGAATTTATGTTAAATTCAACACATTTCACATTCCTAAATGGTTCACTTATACTTTTGTGTTAATTTAGCATAATGTAGATATGTCAAACAATTACATCACTATTATGTAGAATGTAGATAATTTAACATAAAATTAGTAGGAAAATTACAATGTTTGGAAGTAAATTGTATGTAAAATGAACACATTTATACTGTTAAATTTTACTTAAGGAAAATGTACGGTTCGCACAATGTCGACTAATATCATCGTCACTAATGTTGAACAAAGGTTGATTTAACATAAATGATGATTGTAAAGCGAATTTGTTACTATTATATATAAAATATATTATTTTAACAGTTGGATTAGTGGATTAGTGGATTAGTTGATTATAAATTTAACACGAAGTTCAATTAACGCAACAACAATTTGTTAAATGTACACATGAATATTGTGTTTTTAACATAAAAATTTTAACAAGGAAAATTTTTAACATAAATAAAAACTATTTTTGCTGTGTATGTTGTGAGAAAACTAATTACATTTCCAACAGAGATATATTCTGAATTTCATAAAGAATATATATGTGCAAATTTCATCCCACTAATCTTGTTACGCCTTGTATGCAATATTTATCGAATTGGAAAAATATTCGTATTATATCCACCAGATACTGTTGCAATATTAATTTTTACGCCGATGCATTGAAATGTTCCGCACACGTGACACATGTATCTACTAAACCATGTTTTTCTTGTTTGCCGAATGTAAATCCAACTTATTTTAGTTTGTGTACAAAACTGAAATCATTGCATTGTATTATAATCAACTGTGTACCATCCCATTTATGATGCTTCATGAATTGGAAAAAAGCATATTTGGATTTGTCAAAAAATATATTGCGCATACATGTAATATAATACATAAAACACATGACGGTTTATGATTTTTATATTTTCTCCTTAATATACGCGTGAACTTGATTTTGTATTCAAATTGTTTCAAGCGAGAGACTGTATCGTAGGATTAAGATAAAACATTCCAAGCATACACGCATATTCGAACCGCTTGTACACCATGGCCTCTGTTAATTAATCATTCACATCATTCGCAAGCATTCACTCATGCCCCGCACATCCGGAAGCATAATCTCGTTGCGAGCCGCGACGGTTTAATCTCGCCTATTGACAAAGTGGATTGTCAAAGCGGCAGCGTAACCGATGCCATAACTTCGCAAATACGCTCCGTGTCTTAGCATGAGCTAAATCCTGGTCGCAGTCTGCGGTACCACTAATGTGAGCGCACATTAAAGTCATAATTAGCGACTAATCCGTGGATCAATGGAACGTCATGTATACCGTGAACGCCGTGATAAGCACTGCTTTAAAGAACTTGCCGCAAAATATTCTCCGTGAACGATATCGTGTCTCCTCCATCATTATGAAGTGCTACTGGTACATTATAAAATTATCGTCAAATTCCGCGGAATATGTGGAATTCTAACTATGCTCATCGCTACGGTATTTTAAACTTATATCAGCCAGTGTACACGTAATCGTTTCGTGTGGTATAATTTTATTCTAGTCAATAATTCGCTTTTTAATAGAGCAAACAAAAGTTCGCAGAGTTTGTACTTATCAATTAATTTGTTATTTCATAATTTGAATAATAGGCCAGAGATTTGCATTGTTGGTGATGTTAGCAGAAAAAGAATTTCATTTTACATTCTTAATATTTTTACATAGAATTATCTTCACATTACACAAATTCGTAAGTTATTAAGAGATTTTTCTAAAAGCTAAAATGTATATAGTACGTGCATAATAAAATATTTTAATTACGATAATAATAATATTAATGAGAACATGACTTACCATGTTATTACCATGTTATATAATGATCCGCAGGTAATATATCGTTGTTCTCGTATTTATAATAACATAATTAATATTTTATTAAACTCTCTCCTCTCTCCTCCCATAAAATTTATACATCTCTGTACTTCTGTAGCGATGTCAAATAACGATTGCGATTTGCTGCAACGTTTTCCAAACTTTAACAATAATTAAAACGCACACGCCCGATATACTTACGCACAGGACGAAATTTGCAATTTTACCAAGATTGATTACATGACTTTCTCGCGTAACAATCGCGCGCACGTCGATCTTAAAAACTTGTCGTTGTCCCATTGTTAACGTAACGATGTCGCTATCGCGGCATATTTCTCCCCGTGAAACAATAGCCCGGGGATAAGCCGTGAGGATTAAAGAACCTGCCGCGAAGTACCTCCCTTACATCGACGTGCACCCTCGCGCTTCCTCGCGTCGTTACGAGCGCGCGCGCAAACGACGCTCTCAGTCTCCATTAGGATCTCTCTCCTGTCCCTGGATACTTGCCGAGTTGAATTTCGGCCAATGCGTGTGCGATGACGGGTGTGCGCCCCGAGTTTTCCGAATTTGACAGTCGCCGTCGACGCTACTTGACTAATGGCCCGCGTGATTCCTCTGTTTACAGCGGAAATGAGCTCCTCCGCAAGAGGATAAACGAGTCGCGATAAGAACATGCATTTGGATCCTTTTAGCCGGAGATGACGTCTTGTTCCGTTAGAATCGCGTCCAATTGTGCGGCTCCGATGACGTACAAGCTAGTAATATCCCGTACTGTTGGGAAACGCATCAATGTCACATGAAACTGTCGTCCGTCGTTTAGCGTCGCCAAAATTGATATTGCATAAATGTTTATTCATACGTAAATCAGTTACAATGTCAGTGCGTACGAGTTGACGCTGCAGAAATTTAATATGCATTTTCCCTCAGACACCAGCGATAACTCTTCGCCCCCGTTCCCCTTCTACCGTAAAAAAATGTCACTTTGGTTAATCTGCGTGTTTCCTGCACTGTATTCTGCTGGAAACATCGTCGACATCGTCGATATTGTTACTTTTATCGCTTTTATATTTTCTCAAGAAAAATCGAAATAAGAATACGAAACGAGATTTTAATGCTTCCTATACTAATGGAAGTTTGTACAACACGCGTACAATTATTTAAGTGTCGGAAAACGAGCGCTATAGACGAAACTGGTGAAACGCTGTCTCACGTAGCGGAGCGTCGATAAAAAGCTGACTCTTTCGAGCGACGCTCGCGTTTATCTAAAATTTATCCGCAACGCGCGAATAACTCGACTTAGACTTCGCAGTAGACTACTTATTAATAGACTCCGAGAGAATCGCGAAGGAAGGAGGGAAGCGCGATGCGACGAAATTTCCACTTTCCGCGAAGTTTCCAGCCGCGAAATTCGAACGTAATATCCTGCCTAGTGCTATCAAAATCTCTTTAAACAGCACAAGGTGGCTGCCACCGCAAAGTGGCAGCGGCTCAAAGCAACGAGCGACAAAGAGCTAAAGGCGAAACGGACGATATGAGCACGAGCGCACATTCACACGCACATCCATACGCACATTAAATTCATATGACATAAAAAACCGTGAGAACTATGTGATCGGCACATACAAAGGTGCGTGGACGGATAATAAATCTTCCCTCCCTCTCCTTGTCCTCCTAAAAAAGGGGAGCTACACGAAAGACCGAGTTGCATTCAATAAATGAATGGTGTGCATTGTTACCTGCCGATCCAGCCAAGCGGCCGGGTACCGGCGCATTCGAAAATGCAATTCTTATGTACCATAAGATGCGTTATGCTATTTTTTAAATTATATTATCTTTCATATTAAAATATCTGTACGTTGCAAACCTACAACTCAATTTAATATGTTATTCGTACAATTAATTCGGGATGAAAAAATAAATAGCTAAAGATGAAAATAGACTTGCGCTTTAGATTTCATCAATTTCACATTATACTGTTTTAATACGTGCGTAAAATATTGACTTATCTAAAATATTGACTATAGTGTTTAATTTCATATAAATTCTATGTAAATTCTCTATATAAATAATAAATAATAAATAATTTATATATATCTTACTAATATTATTTTATTATCCAAGAAAATATATTTTTTATTAGAACTTCTGTCTTAAAAGAATTTTAAGTAACGAAAGGATTGACACGTCATAATTAGTAAGTTGTAGGAGTAATATTCTTGATATTAAAGCAAAACACTGTCATTAAAATAAAATTATGTAATGCGACGCTAAGTAAAGTACGTTATAAACTCTCCGTAATAAGATGATGAAGTCTACTTTAATAAGTAGATAAAATTTGTATAATCAAATCAAGTGTTAATATATTATAAAAATATATTTCCAACTTGTTCTCATCTGTTCTTACAAATTTCTCTATCGTGCATGCGTATGTATCATTCAACTTAAAAAGATTTTTGAAGGCACTTAAGATATGCGATAATCGATCATTACAGTCAATCATTACTTTTTGTATAAATATTCGTATTTCGAAATTCACACTACTTCTTACACGTTTTCCATTAAACTTAAATTCCCTTTTGATCTCAATTTTTATGTAACAATCACATGTGAATGGTAGCGTGATTTTCTACTTATTACCTACTTTATATTAATGAGCTTTTAGATATCGAGTCACGAGGACGCATCAACGAAACTTTATTTAATAATCACATTTTCATCAGTGAAGCACTCTGTTTCACGGAGTGCTCGCTCCGACCGGAATATTCATTCGTATCTGCCGTCGTCTAAGAAACTTCTTTCCGTCCGGAGCTCTCTGGTTTCCGCTACCATGAAACTCGCGAAAGCTCCAGCATCGACTCCGCGAGCTAACTCGAAGGATAAAATCAAAGAGACAGGAAGTAGGAAGAGTGGTTGGGAAGGTTGGCTCACACAAGCGCGTTTCTTGGTAGAGGAGATTCTCTTTTCTACTGCTTACCCGTAATCCGCAGGACGAAGACGTCTTAATTGGGGATTAAGGATGAAAGAAAGCGTGGGTCACTCCTTTACGATCGCCACCGGTGCATCCTCCCAGTGACCCTCCCAAGATTAATGCCACGTATTTGTTCCGGACCTAACGATGCACGTCGTTCCACTCAATCGAGAAAGTCCAAGCGTATCTTTGAGTGAACAAAGAGATCAAGTACATCGCCCGATGCCCGAACAAATTTTTGTTGGACAAATTTTTCTTTACAAATCACAAGATCAGATGGTAAAGTTGAAATAGAAAAGTTCTGATCCACTGGAACGTTCGAACACCTTGCGCTTACCTGCGATAGGCACGTAACATTGCTCGTTGCTCGCTTGCGATGCAACTTGATTGTGGATTTTTAATACACACGGATCCGATCGCAAATATTAATATAACTTTGTCAGTGTATGTCAGTTATGCTTTTTACATAAACTTACGTGTTTATTACTTCGCGTAAAGTTATATTAGAATTCAGACGTATACATATTAAAGCTTGACTTATCGTGTAGGCAGTGATTGTGGCATTAATGGCAGCTGGTCTATTTTTTAAATTGCGAAGTCGAAAGCGCCGTAGCGAGAATTTTTCATCGATTGCTACCTATGGCAATCGAGAAAGAATTCGCATCGAGAGGCAACGAGATTTGTAGATGAATGAATATTCCGAAATCTCGCCGGTAAGTTTCCGCCACTTCGTTGGAGAATTCTTGAGAAAATACAGTACATTTGAGAGAATGTAAACATAATTATTAAATAATATCATGAGAAAGTTGTATGCTGTTTACTGGATCAAATATATACAGGAAGTTGCTTCTCTATCTTTACTGTTATAAAGTTAAATATCAGATATTGATATTATAAGATATTATAGGATTGATTTTATTATATTTAATGATAATATATAGACCATTTGACGATAATTATGATAAAAATGCTTATTATATATTATTTCTGTATTACAATCAACATAAGTGTCTGTTTTGAAAAATATAAAGAAAAGATATTAATTCATTTTACGTGTAATAAAAATATTAAATATAATGATATCATAGAATAAAATAGTACAAATGCAAACAAATAAACTTATTTCATAAAATATCAAATATACTAAAGTTTAGATTCACGGAAATAAAAGAATTCGCTTTTCGAACTTTTAAAAGACAGCTGATAATTCGGAATTAACATATAGTATAAAAATGATAGAAATAATAAAAAAGAAAAATACGAGGAGAAAATCACGAAATGTGCACACTGTTTTTACAATAGTTGGCCTCCGAAGCACGTTTACATATTCCTTGCGATCGCTCGCAGATTTGTTTTCCTTTAAACTTTTGTTAGCCCGGTTTCCGCTCCGGAAGATATCCAGCGATTGAATCGATCTGGCGGCCGATCCATTTTTCACGGGTCAATAGAGGAAGAGTAAAGCCCAGGCCGATGCCCAAGAGAAAGAAAACTTTTGCACGGGAGATGGTCACACGCAAACGCTCTATTTGCTTCGCACCGTACCGTGCATTAACGAACTTTGGAATCTGGTTGGCGCCGGGGAAATTTTCGCAATTTTTCAGGACCACCGGACCGAGCGGCGCGGCTCGTAAACAATTAATAGCCCTAACTGGATCTGGTATAGCCATTGCCGAGAAGAAAAAAGGAAGGACACGAGTGCTCGCTCGTTCGCTTACTTGCTCAGCTGCGCTAATTGGCCCCTCCAATCGAGCAGTAGTGCGACGAACTTTTACTTGGAGATTCTCTCTCTCTCCCCCCTTCTCTTCTTTCTCTGCTGCGAATGTGCCTGGTATGTTTTAAACGGGGGATGGTTTAATTTTCGTGAGATGTACACCTCTCCCAGGGTTGTACTTCCTGGCTGAGCTTCTACGAGCGAGTTAGTGCGGCACAGCAACGATTCAACGAAGTGTTAACACTGCGGCTCGCAAGTGCAACTTGCGTTAACCGCGCTTAATTGCACGCAATTATCCGAAATGGCGAAGTAACGACCGAGTGTCCGGCTTTCCCCTGCTACGTCCGGTGACCAACCTGGCGTACCACCCTTCTCCTTCATTTTTTCACGAACTTTGCGAATGTATGTCTTCAAGATCTTACGTCGCTTTTCGGTAATGGTCAAGCGAAAGTGCAGTTAATTTGTACGATAAACTCGGAAGAGAAAAGCCAGTGTTTTACTAGTGGTAGTGGTCGAATAACTCCTTATTAAACTCGTATTAAACATATTCGTTCCACGTTACATAAATTCCTAAAAGTTTTCATGAGAATATGTTGTATTGTATATAAATATAGTATCTTTTTCTTTATCTGATGATGAAGTGATTAATCATTATTTCAAGAGAAATTGAAACATGCTCCACAATGCTCCAAATGTAACCGAGAAGACTCACAGTTAATATAGATTCACTTAACTATCATATATTGTTAATAAAAATTGATTAGAAGACAGAAATGAAAAAGACAGAGTAGTAATATATTTTAAATAAAAGTAATGTGCTTGTAATACTATCATAAATTTACATAACTCACAAAATAGGATTCGTAAAATAATAAATAATCTTACGCAACAGTAAGAAAATATTTAAATCAAATGTTTAGAAGAGAGAATCAATACGTTATTAAAAACATTTTCAATAATATCGATTATAATTATATGCATTATAGTGGATGGTAATATGATACATATCCAATTCCATTATTTAATTACTTTCTGAATAAATTATTGCAGCTATGATTTTTCAATCGTGTATAACGTGCTTTACGATATGTTTCACTTTCGGTAAATAAACAGGCAAGAAGGATCTTGTCTCCGCTCAATTACGGTGCAGTCTCACAATTAATGATCTCCCTTAATCGTTCTGGATTTGTCGCTTTCGTCTAAGAATGAAAAACCGCGCGACATTTCACGACGTAAGTGCACTTGTTATTTCGCCATTCTCAGTAATTGCGCGCAATTAAGCGGGGTGGTTAAGGGAGGCGCACGACCAGGGCTGTACATACATGGGTACAGCTAGAGCACTCCCGACTTTCAAAAGGCCCGTACTTTTGTGAAAATATTTTCATTTATATACTTTTAGATTTAATTTCCGCTAAATTTTGCGTCGGCATTCCTTTCTGCTTTGCAGCTTTCGTCCTTTGTCATTTTCACCCTCGAAAAGAAAGCTGACGCATAAAACAGACCTCGTTCTAGTTTTTATTTTTTTTATTAAAGTATATGTAATTAAATAATTTTTATAATTGCATTTTGTTCACTGCATATTGTGCACACTGTTTTTACAACTCGTTACGTAATAATATTTCTGGAATTAAATTGTATAATGAATATTTCTCCGGTTCCCGAATAAGTTGAACGAATATGTATAGTCTATGTATATAATTCTCAATTGAACGTTTCTAAAATTTCTCTATTTCTATGTATTTTATTCTGAAACACATGAATTTTTTATGACAAATTATAATAGGTATTCTACAAACATGCTGCAATTTCAAGGCTCTTCTAAGAGCTCTTCTTGCTGCCATATTTTAATTTCATGAGACGTCTCTGTAAAAGTTTAGCATAGATAGTTGTAATATATTGTATATACACATTCTGGTATAATTTTTTTAATCTCCGAATTTGTTTCACTTGTCTAATTTTTTAAACATCCTTTGTGAAAATCATATGTAAACGTTTAAATATACCTATCATAAAATGTAGATAAATAAATGCTAACGAAAACTGTTCATGTTAAAAATGGGATTACAATAAGATCCGAATGATGTTCAACTTGCTTTGCATTTGGATTTCCTCTACGTGAATACGTCGAGTGAACCTTTGCACTCGTGCACACCTTGTTCGCCGAGCGGTTACCGTGGGGGTCAAACGACGTTAACACTTCGCCGAATTGTCCGGTCGACCGCCCCACGATTCACAGGCTGATCTAAAATTGAGATCAAGGATCGAGGCGTCTATCGATTCGCACTTGTACCGCTGATAGAACTCGCCTTTATTCCAATTGAGCTCGTTTAACGCGCCGCGTATAACCATGCCAAATGCATTTGCATTCGAACTTGTAGCTTGCGACGATTCAGATTATTCTGTCGTGTCGTTGCTGTCTGCTTATTTGCGCTCTTGATTTTTAATCGAGAAACGCAGAAAATGTAAAAATTATAAAAACAAATTAGAGATATATTTTTTTCTACTGGAATTCATTAATAAAATGTTTTTTTCTTAGAATTACTAGAACCACTGAAATTTTATAAATTTCTACCAGAAAATTTTTCTTTAATGTTACCGTTAGTCGCGTATATAATATACAAATAAAAATAATTTACAAATTCAATATTTGATTGATCAAATAAATAAACTAAGACATTTTCTCTACACAACTAACCATTTCATTAATTGCATTTGTGTTAAAAATGTCGGTTTATTAAATACAGTGAAATATAAATCGAACGACGCTTTTTATTATAAACACTAAGAGAGTGATTTCGTCCCTTTGTTAAATGTTTAATGATATACGCACACAAATACTTGAATAGGGACTGTAATTTCACTGGCGCTTGACCGAGAATCGTGCGGGATCAAGTTCTTCTAAAGCCCGTGCGAGTTTTTCGTCGAAGACGACAAATCCAGAGCAATTAGGAGTGGCCGTTAGTTACGAGGCCGCTTTCGTTGAATGGAACACGAAAGAGCTGCTTTAAGCAGCAGTTCATTGAAATCTAGGTTAACACTAGCGAATTTATCCTGGCAGCTATTCGCCGCCGTTACTATCGGACACAAAAACGGACCTTCTGAATGGTCACCTCGCTCAGTGTGATTTTTTAACGACGACAGGGATGAACAATTATATATCTCGCTCTATGCAAATTTTATGAAATATTCCAGCAATAAAAACTACTACCAAATTATGTATGTGAATGTATGACATATTTTTTGCAGATTTTTTATACAATACTTTATGCAACTTTTTACAATTTTCAATGTAGTTCTTAACGTGAAACTCGCTTTATAGAAATTGCCATAGCAAGAAAATTACAGTTATTTCAAAACGTAATTAGAAACGTAGTGATGACGAATGTAATAATTAAATAAAATTACATATATCGCGTAGTTATTTGCTGTAATTTAATATTTCGACAGACACAAAATTGCTTTAATTAATATAACTTTTATTAATTAAAATGATGATCGGTAGAGCAATGATATGAGGGCATTTCATTTCATATATCGCGGACGACACATAATAAACTATAAAATAATATAATGAAATCAGATTATACATACAAAATGGGTCGCGTGAGTAAAAGTATCATCGCGGTTATCACGCGCTTACAGAGAAATTTCACTTATTATTACATACCGTGCTTTACTACATTATTACTTAGGCGCAATCAAAATGATATTATAGATATATACGTGCAATTCATGACTATGATTTTAATAACACACTTTTCAATTATTTTTAGCAGAAAAATATTGAGAACGGTAATTTATCACATACAACATATCTTTATAATTAAATTTTAAATTAAAATTTCTGCTTAGAGAATATTTATTTAAATAAAATTTTTAAATTTTGTCTTTTATTTTATTGAGCAATTATTTATCATTAAATGTAGTAGTAAACAAATGTTTAAATTGTTAAAATGTTACATGCAAAGAATATCGTAGCTTCCATTTTTTTTAAATTAAATAAATTTTTACTGATATTCTGATTGCCGTTATCGAATAATGTTCGATATAACAATATGTAACAAAATCATTGAGGAGCCAGATAACAAAAACAAGGAAATTATTAATTCACCAATTTTTAAATTGATTTTCGCACAAACAGAAACCTCTACAAAGAAAACAGGATTTTCCATTCATTTGTTGATAGAGCATCATCCCTGATCATCCCTTTATTGAAATATTGTAGTGGGATTACAAAGCTATTGTTACATTAATCAATGTGATCCTGAAATATTAAATTGTGCATCGCAAACCGCGTTTTTAGCAAGTTGGAATTATTTATCAACAATAATCATAAACACAAATCGTTTGTTAAAAATTTGTGGAAAAAGATTATATTCGTTATGCTCGTTTATATTAATGTGGTAAGATATGAGAACGTTATGTCACACATGCATATATTAAACGAGTCTAAACCGAAGGCATAATGACCTCGCAACGCAAGCTTAATTACACTTAATCAGCCAAAATGACGGAATAACGAGTTCATTCGAAGCTCATTCTGCGGTTAAATGCAGTCGTACGCGGTTTTTCATTCTCGAACAACGACGCCGTAATTCAATGTAATTGCCGGAACTAGTATTCAAGGCGTTTTCTTTCTGAATACTGTGCGAAATAACCGTTTTAAGGAAAATTTATTCGGGTGCAGTAAAGTCGATCTTGCAAGGCGCAAGACGAAAATAAAACTCATCCAATCAAATCACACTAAGTATTTCGAGAATTTCTTGTTTCTCTGCTGGAATTTTACTCTATATGAGAGAGGACGAGAGAGAAAGAGAGAGAGAGAGAGAGAGAGAGAAATTCTAATTGTAATATAATTATAATATGCTATATGTATAAAAAAATAGTAATCTTTCGCGTACATTTTTCATTTATTTCTTACATATAAATTGCTTTCGTCTCTTCAAAAGCATTTGCATATTTGACAAAAAGTATTTCCTTTAAAATCGATTATACTAAAATGTTTATTTTAATGTCGGAATCTACACTGTTACTTGACACTTGAAATAATATTCTGAACCTATAAAAAGTTGAGGCACTTCGTGTGCACACGTTTTAATAAAATCACACTTTTTGTGTTTAACTCGCGTTAAAGCCGGAAAGTTCTACACTACACAGACGTTAGACTTTCGGATCACACGTAGCACACCGAGTGGACAGTTGATGAGAGTTACTCTTAAGTATTTTTAGAAACCATCGGTGTGGCGCGAAATCGAGCGAACTTAATAACGGCGGACGCGAGCCGGTTGGTTTACCTGAAAGAAAAGAAAGAAAGATCGACAACGACGTCGACGACTGGGAAGCAGGAACCGTCGCTCGCATGGGCGACGCCCGTCGTCGCTGCCGTCGTCGTCGTCGTCGTCGTCCTCGTCGGAAATCCGAGCAATTAGACGTGCCACGGTGCAAACGTCAGTTACGAAGCCGTTCCCGTTGAATGGAACGAGACGCGGGGTACGGAAGGAAGGGCGGGAAATGTTTTAAAGCGAGCTTTATTGAAATCTGGGTTAACACTCGACTACCTCGACTGTCGGTCGAACTGTGCAGCCGTTTCGAAGCACCAGCAGCATCGCACAACTGCTATCATCGGTCCCCGTCGTCGCTACCGACCAAGTCCCGAGGGAATAAAAGGCAGCGGGGGGCTTGGCAAATGCCCACGACCCCCGCCCACGCGAGAGAGTGGCGTAATTACCGATGTTGGCAATTAAGGAGCGCACTTTACGTTTCGCGCCTCCGCCGTCAATTAAGTGACCCGGCAGCAGGCCACGACCTCATTCGTTGAGGAACGTGCACAAGGCCACGTTAACATTATCAATGTCTCTTGAGCTTGAGGGCTCTCTTGACAAAAACTTCAAACCCGCGAAAGATCTCTTGAAGATACTTTGCACTTGTGAAAAAGTATAGGTTCACCAATCAATCTTATGTTTCAAACACTTTGCAAGTGAAATTTTTGTAATAAGATTTCGTATTCTATGCAAAAGGTGCTCCTATAGATTGATCATATACGTCACATGACAAAGCTCTTTGTATAAAAATTGGTTTTAGTTTTTTACTTATTCGTTTACTTCATTTATTCATTCAATCCCTTTGTTACTTGTAAAGCATTTTGTACACATTTTGCATTATTTCTCAAAGATTGTGCTACCGAATTTTTAATTCTATACACATTTCCACGCATTAAAAATACGTTTAATTTTATTAATCAGTTGCATAGAAATTATTATTATTATTTATTATTACAAGAATTGAAATGCTTTTATTCTCCTATATTTAGAAATAGGCCAACTACATAATGCAAAATGTAGGTTCTGTTACACGAATGATCCAACATAAAAGTGAGGACAAATCGTTTAAAGCCCTTGAACCCCCATCGGTTGCCAAAGTTTTCACGAAAATCCCAACAATACCGTCTCGGGTCACGAACCTGGCCCGCTTCATCAGTCCAGGGAAGTCGATTAATTCAATTAATTCAATCTGGTAATTGCTTCCCATCGATCTTGGCTCCACGAAGCCAGGTTACCTGACGGTATATACATATATACCTACCTATATACTGGCTGTCGGGTTTTTCTCGATTTTCTCGCCCATCTTTCCCTTCCATCCTTAGCCAAGTGACAGCCGCTTAAGACTTTACGACCAGCAGCTTCGAGAAGCGCGCAAGAAAAAGACTAAATCCTGTTCCCTCCCGTTCTCATTCGGTCACGCTTGCTCATAGAGTGTTTAATCAAAATACAATACCGACTTTCAAAGGTTCGAGATTAATTCCAATTCGATTTCGATTGATCGAGCGAATTGCATGGTAACAGCAGGGTGACATAACGCGCAATGTTACGTGCACCATGTCGAATTTTCCGCGCGCAAGAGTTACGCAATTCCGCAGAGTCAGACTTTTAGAATATACTATGTTTGCACTGCGTTAACTTGTGTGTATGAGTGTGCGCATGCGTGTATGCAAATAGCTCGGGTGGTATTCATCGAATTGTTACGGCACGGCGCAGCGCGAGCGTCTAATTGCTCATAACGGATCTTGTTTTGCAGCTTCCGTCGCCATCGCCGAAGCATCGGAATGAGGAAACTTCGTCGAAACGCGGAGTCGATACGAGCGAACGATGCGTCCTCCCTGGTCGAATTTCCCGTTTGTTCGAGCTAATCTTCTCAAAGTGTCATTTCGTACACATCCGCGAGGCTTGTTCCGACGAGGCATTTGCGAAGTTGCGAACATTGTCCGAAAGCTTCCTTTTTTTTAAGACAACCATCCTTCGCAGGCATCGTTCTGTACAGGCGTCATTGCGCGAGTCACCATTTCCTGCAGCCGAGCAGTTTACTGTTTGCTGCTTGCTTATTTATCATTTTTCCGTTTATCGCGGTGCTAACAAAGTTACTGTAATAGGAGAATAAAATAATCAGCGCAAACTCTTACGCGTTATATACTAATTTGCATTATAAATTAATTTATAATGCAAGTACGGCGTGTATAAATATCACAAATCGCGCAGCACTTCACTCAATAACGCATGGGAACTCAACAGAGTTCAACTACTCAACGCTCAACAGGGCGCCGTATCACTTAATTAAATTAACTTTTCCGGCGTCAGCTGTGTAACACACAAAATGCTGAAGTACTTCCATGTGATATAATTTATTTCGTAACTGCACTCGATTGTTTGCACTTTTTTTCTTCTCACTGCCCCTGATGGATACCACACGTGTACGAGATTCGTATCAGCAATTTCCGGACGTTTCATGCAGGAGCTTAAATATCGATCGCCTCGTAAAAAGATTTTCTCGGAGTAACACGTCTCCACTGCAATGGCGATAAATAAGAATAGATCTTTACTATAACGAGAAAATAAAAATAAATCTCCCTCGGAGACCGAATTTCACACTTGGTGCCCGATGTTTTCGAATTGCAGAGTCCCCGTCACCGCTGCAGTTATAGAGTTCGCGCTTTGAAATGTCGAATGCAGACGGCGGCACGAGAGTTCCTCAGATTATGCTAATAGGACTCTGTCGCTTGTTCTCTCTCACTCTCTCTTTCTCTCTCTCTCTCTCTCTCGTCGTACTCGATAACTAACTGGATCAAAGTTTTCAATTAATAACTTGTCACCGGCGGCGATACCTTACCTTACTCGGAAACTTCGCGCATTACTCCGCGCGTCAAATCGGCCCTCGTTACAGTATTTTCGACAGGAAGGTTTCTGTAGGTAGATCACGCTGCTAATTGGCAGTTCCGCTGATCCCATGGCCCGTTGCAAGTTCGTGTTGATGTTAGTCATTACCCGCTTATATTGATTATACCGAATATAGAACCAGGCAAAACTGCCATCGTATTTGCCATTGCGTTCGGGTGTATGCAAAAAAACGATAATCCATTATGTCATTAAGCGTATCATTTACCGTTTTAATGAATACGATGATGCTTATTATTAACGCTTTTGTGATTATCGATTTTCTTTCGAAAAGAGAGAGGGAGAGAGAGAGAAGGAGACAAGCGTTAAATGTAAAATGTTATACTCGCTATATAATTCTATATAAAATATAATAATGCTTTATATATCTAATCGTTAAAAATGTTTCTATTTTCTCTCTCTTCAGAATTTTATTAAATTTTAATATTTTAAAATATATGGTTCGTTTTGATTAAAATATTTTTAAAATAAATGTTATGAGATTACGCGTTATTTAAATTACGCGTTATTTGAGTTTTTCATAAATATCTTGTTAAAAAATCGAAATTTGATGTATTTTCAAGGCATACAAAAATGCCAAAAATTTCGGAGCAACTTCTCTTGAAAAATTTAACTCGATTATTCGACTTACATAGATTTCTATTTTCATCAAGAGGGAGAGGAAGAATAGCGGAGAACACGCAATCTTCAACTTCCATTCCACGACTTCATTCAACAATCTAATCTAGTTAGTTCCCTACGAGCATTATTTCGGCCACGCATTCCACGCGTGTAACCGATATTCTCGAGTCATTGATTACGAAACTGGTTGCTGAAAATCGCAGTGGCGAGATCGGATAAGGACGTTGTGCATTCGGTACACGTATAATCAACGGCGAACGTATGAAGGTAGAAGGTACGCGATACATATCAAAATAAAGATATCTACAGAAAAAAAAGGTACGCAACAGAGCAGCATACGTGCATCGTTCCGTAAAATAATTTGCAAGCTGTCGCAAATCGAAACTAAAAATACTACCATATCAAAATAACATTTCTAGCGATATGCTAGTATACAATTTCAGTGCTCGATGATGCAATCGAAACACCTTCCTCAGTATTTGCAGAAGCAAACATCGAAAATTCGAACATCGAAAATCGAACAATCGAAAATTCTCGCATGATGTCATATTTCTAAACAACAGCATGATTTGAACAATTATTTATATCTATATATTTAATTATCTATATCTATAATACTCAACCATCGTGCAACTGTAAATTTGAATTGTCTCACAACTCGCTTGATAGCCGTCGATCCCGTAAAACTCTATGGATTTAGTGAAAACATTCTCGACTTGCAAATATTATATTTTAATTCATAAATATTTTTACCGTTATTCCTTTTATTTTTTTATTTTTAAATATATTTTTTATTTGTTCATATAAAAACAATTAAAACATTTTTCAATAAGCTTTAATTTTTATAGCACCATATTACTTCAAAAATATATCAAAAAATCAATAGAATAAATAAATTATTCTTCTTTTATGTGTAAATAGATGTAACAATTAAATCGAATGAATAAATAAAACCTGCAATCAGTTTTAAATAATAAAACTAGCAATTACGGTTCTTAATAATTGCGATAATTAATAAAAGTATGTAATAATAATCTAATAAGTGAATTTATTGTTATACTGTAAATATTTTATTATTAAAAACGAATACAATATATATATTTCGTTCATCCAACGGTCTCATTTATTTCGTACTAAACATTATGCGTCATAATTATCATCTCGCAGTAAAAGTTTGCATAGAATTTGGTAAATTAAACACGATTCGTCGTGAAATTCGCGTCGCATTTGAATGCACCTAACGAGGACGTTTTGATTTCAACATCAATGAGAAAAGATAAAAAAACTGGAGAAAAACTTTCAGTAGCGAGATACCGTGCGAGCGAGCATATCGCGTGATTCTCTCGTGTAATCATTCTACGGTTTTTACAGCGAGCTTTGATTTCTTTGTGGGAAATTTTTACGTCACGAGCGCGTGCGGCACGATATCAGCAATGATCATAATATTGTTCAGTGAAAATGGCAAGGTACGCTTTCGATTTGCACGATGTGTACACAAGTGCTTTGGGAAGCCTGTTCGTTGATACATTCTAAACATATACAAATTATATTTATTAAGTCTAAGTACTCTCCACACACAAAATGCAATCAAAGTACCTATTATCATCTGTATCTTTACATTATAATAGAATGTTTTATAGTTCGTTATTGTGCAATGTTTTATCGTATAATTTAAACTTTATCATATTAGTGCCATTCCTAAATAATCACGCATTATTAAAAATTTTTCACATTGCGAACATTTGCTAATCATATGATTGAAAATCTCATTATTCATTATCTCGAGTTCATACAATTTAATACGAACTTCCACGCATTTATGATTTACGACGATGTTGTCTGTAAAGATCACAAGAGGGAATTTAAGGCGATTCGCGATAATTACTGAGCCGCTCTACGGAACGATGGCGGGCCGAGCAAAGGTATCTAGAGACGCGACAATGTAATCCGCGAAAATCCGATTTTCCTCAGCAAGAAGAATGATTTACATAAACCTTTTACCGGAAACGGAGAAACGGAATTACGGCGAGGTAAGGGGGCGCAAACGAGAAGTACGCCCCGCTACTGCCGCCGCTATCGAACGAAACTTGTTACGCGAAAATATGAGGACATGTAACGTCGCGTCGCCACCAGGCGCCCTTTCGGAAAATAAAAGCGCGGCCGCAAGAGCGACAGACACTGGGGGAAATTTCATTTTGGACTGACGCTCGCAAGCGTAAACGGATTAATACGAGACAAGTGCTTTTATTACTCGGACGCCGGTTTCGCCGAGCGGTCTCCCTTTGCTCCTGTGCGAATGCGATTAATTTCTCCTGTTGTTCTTCTTGATTACGCCGCAACGACAAACGAGTAAATGTTACACTCGCTCAAACCGAAACACGCTTATGACAATGGCGGTGATGCGCGTAATGCTCACCGATGCGATAATTCAGGATGGAAACTCTGACGACATAGGATCAGTTGGTGCTACATAAGATTTCTATAATATTTGTAATTGGATATAAATTATATTTTTCTAATTAACTCCAATCTAAAAAAAAGTTTATACACATAATTTTATCCCGAAATAAATTAAATCCAAAAGTGAGAGTTTTCGTGGATATTTATAAATTTTATTTTAATCTTTAAACGTTTCTTTATTTGTTAAATTAGCTAAATTATTTTGTTATTATTTCGATATTTATTTAGAACAGCACTTGTATTATTATATATATGGCGTTCGTGATAGAGGACCTAATTTTATTCGGTCGTTTCGCAAACGTATAAAATTTCTGAAATTCTACATTCTATACGTAATGGCTTAATACGTTGTTAATTAATCATACTTTACATGCTTGAATTTCGCTCCATTTATCTGAAAAACGTTAACACATAAATTTTTCAAAAGTAAATCTGCATACAGTTTACACATTTCATTTCTAGAGCACGTCTGTTCTTTGTAGCTCTCTCGTTTATATTATCTCTGATTTTCCCTGAAATTTTTTTTGGTCCAACGCATATCGCGAGTTACAGCAAAGTACATACCATCCATCCCCGCCTATTAACCGAACCGAAGGTAAAAGCAGCATTTGCATTTTCGTGGAAAATTGAAGAAAAAAGGAAAAAAATTCACCGCGACCAACCCAATGCAGGTGCATCCCCCGCAGCGAAGAACCGTAAAAAGCTCAGCGTCTTCGCCAGCGAAGCTCGTGACGTAAACCATGCGCGGGGCGCGAACTTTATTTGCGTGTACCGCGCGCACTTTCGCATGACGATGAAGAGAACGAACGCCGGTTTTACGATGGCTCTCTCTCTTTCTCTTACATTCACGTATGCTCGGCAATAAAATGACGGGAATCGAATAAGACCGTTCGGAAATGAGATGGCAATGACGAAAGACGTTTGATTCCACCCGTATGTGCATACATCAGTTGAGAAGAAGCAAGATTACCCCCAAACGGATGAGAAAGATCTCTCTCCCTTCTGCTCCTGGGCGGTGAAAATCGCTCCCTGCAATCGCTTGCCGATACCATATGTCTTCATACATCTCTGATACATATCAAGTTATAGTTCGACAACGTTGCGTAAATCTCCGTAAAAAAATGTTCGTTCAATATCCGCGCCGTGTCATTTCGGCAATTTACACGGTCGGGCGGAAGTGGAATTACGCGACTGCACGAGAGCAGACGGTATCTACCATGAAATTTACTGGCTGGATAATTTTCTGTCATAGTTAGACACGGCGTCGCCGTGCATAATACGCCGTGTGTACGAATCTAAATACGAGTGATACTGGTTCGTTGAATTCATTTGATGGATACAGCTAAATAAACGCATGTATTTTCTCGGCGACTATGCAACCAATAAAATAATTTATTCCATATTTTTTATTTGTTTTTTTTCACGAGGACATCCCCCTTCCTCGCTTCGCGTGCGGTCGTACATATATAAATACATATATACTTATATACTAGATACTCTGTATATTGTCGCTGTGTAAATCTCACTTGGGGAGATGATTGCGAATTAACTTTTTTGAGTATGACAGAGAGTCACGCGAGTTCCATTCAAAACGGTCGTGCCGTGTCCACTTCCCGCGATTTAAAAGCTTTTTCCATTTTTTACATCGTTAGAAAGTGCATTATTGTGCGCGCCACTAGATGCGCGAGTGCGTTTGACGCATAGATAAACGGATATCAGAGCGGTCGGTGAAACGCCGTTAATCCCTTGTTTCTCTTTTTTTCTCTCTCTCTCCCTTTCTCCTATCCTTTCACGCTCTCTCTTTTTTTTCTTTTTTCGACTAACGAAATGCACGTTCTGCACCGGTCGATGAAGCGCCGACGGAGGCGGCGCGGGTTATTTTTCCCGCTCGGCATCGCGGATTCCGCGAGATCGAACTACGGGGGTGGCCAAAATCGAGTTATCGAAACGAAAATACATTCGTAACGGAGGGATCGTCGCGTCCGGCGGCGATTCGTCCTCCCACGACGCACATAACTCGCTTCCTCGCGGCGCGAATCGAATCGCTGCTCGGCCGTCAACCCCCCGGCCGAGGGCTCGTAACTTTTTTTTAATCCCACCGCGACGAGGATAGCAATACGCGCATTTGCCGTTTACGAATACATGCTCGAGGAACTAAGGTGAAGGGAAGAGAATTTATTCGTCTCAACCTGCACGCGGCCGTTTTAGGCGCCGCGACGCCATCAATGGGCTTTATAAGTTGTTAAATGCGCGCAATTTCAAACGTGCACAACTTCTCAAGCCAACCTGAAATAATTCCAGACATTGTCGCGTTTAAGTGCATCCCGGTATATCTTTTGCAAGAGGCATGGATCTTGCTGGATTCTTCTGATTTGTTGAATTCCTTCTAGCGAGGCGCACATTCGTGACTTTATAAATTGTATTTCTGTATGTGTTTTCTTCGGAAAGTGAAAATTTAAAAATTACGTGTGAAGAACAGAATTGAATTTCTACACAAAGCTATAGAGACATTTTTCATAAATTTATGAAGACTTGACGATCAAGAACATTTCGCAAAAATTAAAAAGTATTTCTGTATAGGAAATTACATTTGATTATTTCAGATTTATACTCAGTATTTTGTGTATATTTATATCAAATATGTTAGCTTTTACTCAATTACATAAGAAACATTTGCTTTGGAGCAATTTTTGTAAAAGTAAACTTTTAACACGGAAAAAAAATATTTGCTACCATAGCTAATCATGATTTAGGAAAACTGTGTTTGCTGCCGTAGCTATAAATTTCTAAACTACAGCAAAATGTTTGCTCTTGCAGCTAATGAATTAGGAACCTTACCTAATAAAATAAGTATCACAACTAAGATTTAGCTGTCCATATAATATATGTAATCTGACCATATAATATGGACAGCTAAATCTTAGTTGTGATACTTATTTTATTAGGTAAGGTTCCTAATTCATTAGCTGCAAGAGCAAACATTTTACTGTAGTTTAGAAATTTATAGCTACGGCAGCAAACACAGTTTTCCTAAATTATGATTAGCTACGGTAGCAAAAATTTTTTTCCGCGAAGAATTGATATTTTAAACGCAATATATATCCCGCAATATAATAAAGGAATTAATAGTTATAAAATAACGGCTTTAAATATACTGTTTAATAATTAAAGTTCCGTAAATATTTCAGCATATTAGCTAGTGCAACAATTTAGAACAGAACACACGTACACTATGGAGAAAGCGATATGGATTTACACACAACAGCCAGATCAAGTTTTAGGCACGCCTGGAATGCACTGTGCGGTTACATCGCAAATATAGCCACAAAGTGCTGCATTTTTGTCATTTTTGTCATTTTCCCCGTGAATGATAAAGTGAAATTTCCAGTGAAATATAGTAAGACATACGGTGGAATTTCACGATGCCGTAGAGAATTTCTTGATCTTCCCGTAGCATACGAAGGAATGGACTTTCCGGATACTCTCCCATCCGGACTTTCAACTACTTCGTAAATCCAATTTAAAATTATTAGGACTTTTCATCTTCCGCGATCAAAGTGCTATCCAAATATGTGTTACGTAATATTGAATCGTCGTGCAGAAAAATATTTTTGCGATAAATTCTTAAGTACCGCTTAGTCCATCAAGCAATATGAGGCATACCCTTGGGTATACCATATATCTGGCGGCTTATCGATTCGTATCAGTTTGTTCCATCGAGCGTGTGGAATTTCTCATGAATCTTATGGTGCGTGTTACACAGGCAGTCGTGCATCTGTAACGCGCACGCGTTTGACGTATCAATGCGTATCACGATCGAAAGCTGGACCCCAGCTGGATAGAATACATATAAAGCATCAAACTTTCAAAAATAGATTAAACAGAAATGTTTGTCTATTTCTACTCTTATTATACTTTCTTATTAATGACTAATAAGTAATAATGTTTCTGCCTATACATATTATAAATTAAGCACATAATCTCAGAAAACTTTAGCACATAAGTAAGTTTGGCAACAAAATTTCACAAAAAATATTGATGATTATACAAGAATAGTTTCAATTATTACAAACTGATGAATTTGTATCGACGGCGACTCCATTAAACCTTCTATAACTTCTATTCATCAAAATGGTCATTGTTACGCGAATTACGCGTACGTACTAAAGGGAGACGACATCGCAAATTCTTTTGTCCCGATAACAAAGTATAAACCGTATATAAAAAACTGTACGGCATTCTCTCTTTTTTTCTTTACACGCCACAATTTTTATTCGATATCACAATTTTTTATCCAGATAATATATAGAAGAGATAGGGATTTTTTTAGTAATTTCGATATTTCGTATCATAATAAAAATGCAATCAATATAACAAATAAGTAAATATATACAAATATATAATAGAAGTATAATAGTAGGTAAACAATTTTACAATATACGAGAACATGACGCAAAGAAACTTGGATGATTAGAATAATTTTATAATGCTGACGCATTTGATGCAACATAACATTATAAATAAACAGCAATATGTCACGATTAGAAAGATTTGTCGCTTGGAAAATGATAAGTAATACAGTCACGGACTTAAGAAGATATTACGATATTTTCTTCGTAGATCTCATCATTAGCGGTAGATCGTCTTTCCTCAAATCAAAATGGCAGATCTCGTGCATGATAGGGGGAAGTCATGACAATTAATTTCTTCCACTGAGATAGGAAGTCTACCCTCGTTATGGTACACGATATCTCCTAATTAGTTTAAACCTAGGTTCAAACGATCCTGCGCACAGATCGGCATCGGGCAAAAGGACGTACTTTGCAAGGAACTATCGAATCCGATTTCGAGACACGTCTAACGAGCATCATAACTCGAACGTATTGAGCGTACTGCTTGCAAACGTATAGGAAGAATCTCGAGCACAATTATAATAATAAATCACTCCTACATGATGATGAATATCGATACGTGCGTATCAAGCAGATATAGGTACATATCTCATTTATTCAATACGAAACTGGAATGTCTGTATGGCATCACAAAACTATATAGTTTTATTGTCATAAAATAAAAATTGTTTCTGAAAACTGCAAGAACAAACTTGTTTAAAATAAAACTGGTAGTTGCACGCTGACTGATATTTACCAACTGGAATTTATCAACTTTTATAAACATAAAGTTTTTAATTGCGATACTCATATTCACTGGGTACTTTGTTCAAAATATAATATATATTGTGGTCAAGTATGTAACATGTATAAATATTTAAATACTAACTTTTATATCACATGTATTTAAATCACATGTGTATTTGATGTGGTTTCGTACGACTCTCGCATATGACTTTCTCAACTTTCATAAGTGAGCTTCATAAATAAGTCCTTAGATCTCTTTAATTATATTTCGCTAAATTTTACTCATATCCTTCTGTTGAAAATGCTAAATTTCATAAAATTTCATATAATTCACAAATTATATTTAACTAAATTCTTTCGTAATAACAACGAGAAATAGAATATAATGTAAAAAATCTAAATGAAAGTTCAAATAAATAATTTTTTGCACTAGGATAAATCTATTAAATAAAGATTTTAAAAAAAGTAAAAATTTGTTACACGTGGTAAGAGTAAAAAAATCAATACAATCGATACAATCGTGAATTTATTTATGAAATTGGTTCTCGTGTACACACCGACAAGTTACACTACAATTTGGTTGGTAGCGCGAGAAAGAGTTCCTTTTTCTTCGTTTTAAAATGTCGGCCGTTAACAGTTGGACGATCCTGCAGGATGTTTCTTTGCGTTTCATTAAGCGTCTTAAAACAACGTAATTTGCGTTAGCGCAAATTACGTCGACGACCTTGCAGGAGACTTAATTACTCACAGTACCAAATAAAACGCGGCCGCAGTTTCGAAAACGGCAACGATGCTCGCTTTAATCTATCTGGATGAGTGCAAATGCCCGAGATATCTTCCGAGTTTATCAAACGACTTATAATAACAAACTTGCCGGTAATGCAAGCTCTACTACCGGTCGCGGCAATTATAACTTGCGCGATGCACTTCACGCTGAATAATATCGCGCTGAGTAAGAAATAATAAACATTTGCTATCGGGCGTTCAAAAAGTCGGATAATGAGCAACGAGGTGTATCAGTCGGGAAGATGCGGCGGGATATAACGTGATGCAATTTCCATGAACTTCGCATTTTGTTATCATAACGTGCAGAAGAGCATTTGATGCAGGAAAAGAAACTTGTAAGTTTGCACATGAACCATCGAAGCGAGAAACGAATTAAAGCGTGTCTCTTATTCGATACATATATATCGATAATATAAGCTAATCGAAAAAATAATATTGTTAAACACGATAAAAAATAATGATAAATAATATTTTAGAATTTTTAGATAATGGATTATCTGTGTGCATAATTTTCTCACTTCTATCAAAAACTGTTCCGATATTGTATCGATCAAGATAATACAAAAATTCCTAACAAGAGAGACAGAAACAGAGAGAGAGAAGAAGAGATACATATATGTATATACGCGCAAGTAGTTATTAGCATAGTAAAACATTTACATATAAATAGACATCTGCGACGCGATGTATTTAGATACGAATATATAATTCGAGGGAAATACCTACAGAAAACATAGATATATTACACACACGTATAAATAGTTTAAATTACAAATGCATTATAAGGTATATTCACATATATCAAGCTTTATCTATATCAAAAATGAGAATACTTAATTATAAATATATTTTAGAATCATTTTTTAATAGAACCAAAAATTATTTTAAAATACTTGCATTTAAATAACGTTTTTGTGTTGTGTGTCAAACAAGTCTTAGTAAATCCTTTTCATGTTCATGCAATTTGATATCTATAAGACCATGTGGATCTATAATATAACGCTAACTTTTAAAAGAATTTATCGCACAATATGATTAAAAACTCTATGATTGACTTCTTAATATCAGAATTTCCAGAAAAGTTTGCTATAGTAAAGTGCAAAAAAATTAAGAACGAGTTAACCCGTCGCCACAGAAGCCAAGAGTTCATGGGTCACGGGAAATTGCGTTAGATATGCGGAACAAGTTGCAATTGGAAAAGTTTTGTGGACTCGCAAATCTTCCAAAAACAGCGCGGCAGCCGGCGATGATGAGCGGAAAGCGTGGTAACAAATTGTTAATTTGTGCAGTTGCTAGAGTCATCAACGACGAAACTTGTGGAAAATAAAAAAGTATCTGATAAATAATCCGATGTGACAAATTATATTCAAGCGACCATTTATTTTCTTCCAATAATACTTTCGTGAAGTTCAACAAGCACGGGAGAGAATTTTCTCTTTTTATACAAATTAAAATTTAAGTTTTATTGAAAAGAAATTAACATGAATCTTTAAATGAATGAAAAATCATTCATTTAAACTTAATGTAATGTGATGTATAATGATTGTACGTGTACATGCGCGATCGATGTAAGACACTTTTCCCTATAAAAGCCATTTAATGCAAAGGAAGGAAGCGCTCTTGCCGCTGATTTTCCCCTGAGAGAAAGTGCGTGTACCTAAAAGACGCCCTTCGCGAAAATTTCACGGTGTCTGGACCTTTTCCTGCTACGAGGAAAAGTTACTGGCTGAGAAATTGATGGTACGGTTGCAGCGTGGAAATAAGAAAATGTCGATCGCCTTCGAAGAATCCAAAAGAAGTCTCGAAGGAATCGACTTCAATCTTAGCCAACCACGATGCAGACCTTTTTAAATTTAGTCGGCTTCGATAATTGTATTAATCACTCGAGAAATAAAGATATAAAGATATAAAGCGCAGAATCGCACAAGGACGTTGCATCATTGAGATAGCAAAATTGTGGAATCCAGAAGATTCGAACATCACGTACGCGATAAAGCATATGAAACATAGTCATGTCCTGTTATATAATACGAAACAACCACCGAACAAATTGTGACGAGAGAACAGACGTCCTGATTACGAAGTTAAATAGAGAGTCCATCGTGTTACAATGTAACAACAAGCACAACAAAATGATATTGCACTTCCGTTGAAATGCAATTAAAAATTTCAAGCAACTTTTTGTGACGTACTGTAACTGCATATGAATAAATGTAATGAATAAATGTGAGTCTTACATTCCCTTGTGCAAACTCCGTATTTTATTCTTGTTTTCTTATTTTATATAATGCAAATTGATTCCCTAAGAGACAATAACAATCGAATCTAGAAAATAATAGTACATTTACAGAAAGAAGAATGCTGATATAAAAACTTTCAAATCGATGGAACCTGCATTTAATGGAGAAAAGGAGGACAAGAAATGTGCTATGAAGAGAATATACAAGCCCATGCCGAGCCACGTCAAGCGCTGTCAACCGCTGCAAGCAATGTGTTTTACGGTTATGCTAGGTCACACGTGCTATAACGATGCCTTATCAGTGCAAAGAATATAAACGTTGACGTGTGATATCTGTCTTAAAACGCCACAAATAAAAGTAAACGTATGTATAATAAAAACTTACAAGCATTCAATTTAAAGCATTCGATTATAATTGAATTTTCTATATATATTTATTATTTCGATCACATTATCATGGATTTTATGCTGTTGCACATATTATAAGTTATCAATACAGATTGAGTGAAACAATACAGAACTGGAAAAATTTCAATATCTGCTGGATTAATATCCGTATTACCATTCAAGGCGATTCTCATCCGCCTTTTATTTCAACTGCATGACGAACTGAAGTACAAACGCGCGATGGAATGAAAATGACATTTAAAATTGATATACCGTTATCCCATGAATTTTATAGCCGCCGGACGTTCACTGGACGTGTAAAAAAATCACAGACAGGATGTCGGAGCCACCAGCGTGCTTTGGGAATTGTTACGTCAGATCTAGGCCGGAAGTTTGTGAAATATTGCATGAGAAACGCTCTTTTAGCGCGTGGCGTAACCCTCGGGTAAAATATTAACTCATCGGTAAAACGCGACGTAAACGCTTTCACGTGTGAAGCAAAATAACGATGATAGTGATGTGATCGAAAAATGGCCGCGGAAATATTTATCTATAACGGTAGTATTTTATCATCAAAAACACCAACACGTCAATCCTTTAATTCGCGCTTTACAAATAAAAAAATCATGCGCTGTATATTGCTCCGCTCTCTCATCTTTCCAAATTCAGGATATATAAAACTTTTAGTGATTCATAATAACATTAAATAAATTAAGTTGTGCTGCAATTATCTTCCAAAGTATACATACGCTAGTATTCCTGATTAATCGTGTTACATTCCATCCATTAAGCTTTTGAACAATTTAAAAGTGATTTCGCATTAAATAGAAGAACGGTTAAAGATAAAAAAACTTTCTCAGAAAAAAAGAAAATGTTCGCTTCAAATATTGAATGATCAATTTAAAATTTCGACACCATTCAACTTTCAAAGAAACCAATATTCCTCTTCATTTCGCGTAAAGCCAAAATTCGAAAACTATCTGATTCGTACATTCTTGCATCCTTTAGGAGATCCTTTGATTTTCACGTCCTTCATCCTACATCGTTTTCCGAATCTATTCCTGAATTCACTTCGCAAACTACGCGGGATTTGTAGGAGCATGAATAGAACTTTCGCGCCCGATCTTCGCGTCAGCAGGGATGCACTCCTAGAATGGATCGCCGACGCGAACGTGATCACCGTGGGGCTGTCGACGCGCGTGTGGTGAAAAAATAATTTTGCGGATAACGGAACTGTGACACGTGGCCGTGTGATGAGCGTTCAGTGCTGTTCGCTGTAAAAAGTGCACCATCGACCGCACGGTTCGCCCGGTTTAGTATTCATAGGGAAGAACATTAAATATGAGAGTCTCAACGTCAACGACGCAATCTTGTAGTTGTGAAATAACGTGAACGAAGCAAGGCGAGCTAAGAAACGAGCACGATACTGTTGCTCCGCGCGCGCGCAAGGCCAGGAACCGGCGCAAAGTTCAATACAACTCTTTCGCGTTACCTTCTTCTTATTCTTTCTCGTTTTTCTCTTCTTCTTCTTTTGTTGCTCGTACTTTTCGCGCTCGAACTAGCTTTTCCTCCAGACCCCGCGTTAACCCCTGCGAACGTTGATTCGACGACGTTAACGACCGGGTACACACATTACATCCAATCAACCCGATCGAGTCACCGCGATAACTACTGTGTACACACGTTAGCTCCAATTTAATTCTGCCAATGCGCCCATCAGTGTCCATATTGTGATGACAATTATGCGGCGATTGATGGGTAAGAATCGGTACATGGACTGTTTGTATAATTAAGCGACGTAATTAAAATTAAAATATCAAGATATATGAAGAGGCAGCCTCTCAATCATTTGTAACCTATCTATTGTAACGATTCTATTTTCTAGCAAATAAGTAAGATATGACATTGCCATGTCGCACATCTTCTGATGGGAATCAACTTGATTCATGAAACCGCTCATTCGTTTGATACGCGACGAATCGTTTGAAACCGTAATCCTCTGAATTCCGAATTTGAATTCGCTTTGATCTTTGACTTCTGATAATAGTATCATACATGAAGCGCATGAAGCAATCGTGATTTCCATATTTAATACGTGATCATAGTAGAGAAATAAAGGGATTTCGGAAAGAGATTTATTTCAAACTTGCTTAAAGACACGTTATTATTTTTCGCTATAAAATTTTATGTTTATCATCTTTTTCGAATTAAAATCACTTATAATTTTCTAAAACTTGAGTAAACACATTTGAGTAAACGTACCATACGTATCTGTTATATGATATTATTTCGCTAAGAATATGACAAAAATCCCTTTTCTTTATATCTTCAATTTTTTGTCGAGAAATTCATAAAATACAAACAGATGTAGCAGCTTTGTGGCAGACATATTCCAAGATGCAATATACGTAAGTTTATATTATTTCTTTGTCATTCCTTTCGCAATATCTGTAGATTCTCTGGCCAAATTAGAGTCGACATTCTCAAGAAAAATGTAACGTTATTAATGACTTCTGAGTTCTAATCAAGTGAAGCGATTTTTGCGAGCTTGTAAAGTTTTCAAACCGCTAATGGAAAACTTTCTTCTTCAGTGAATCTTAGACACCTCAGACCTCTAATCTCAGCAGATCAACATCACAGCTTCACAAGACATTTGATATTAAATATCGAAAAAATGTCGAGAAATATGTGATTTACGTGTTCACAAATTTCAACGTTGTCAAAAAACGTGTTAAAATCGGACAACTTTAGTAACCATCGCTCATGATAAACCGATCAAACTTTTTCACCGCACTTAGCAAGTGGTTTCCTAATAGTTCTGTAACTGCGGTTAAAGCGGCGCGTAAAGCAGAAGAAATATACGTCGGGTCTCATATTGCAGGCTGTTTCCCTCTACGTAGGCAAAGGTAGTCGTATCAAAGGAAGTCGGTATCGTTTCGTGACGGCGGCAATCGTCGATTTACGACAAGTCGTTAATAACGAGCGTACGTGCTATGCTGCAGCTGTGCACGCTGCACCTCACGATTCACCTCCCGATTGTTTTGCAATTAATTTGACCCTCGTCACTCGCGTTGCGTGACGACGTTCACGCACGTGAGCAAATGGTACTTTAGCACCAATTGCTACCTTTTATCTGACGAAACGTGCATCCCCAAGTTGCGCACTGTGTCTCCGCTAATTGTTACTTAAATCGTTTTCATCGGTTATCTGGCCACTAACCGCAGACCGGAATATCCTTAATAGCTATTTTCCACGTGTGTTTTATCTTATACTTAAATGAAAATTAGTATGATTAATTATTTGTTTTCACACAAGCACGCGCATGTATATGTATGATTAAGAAAGAATATACATCAGAGAAAGAGAGAGAGAGAGAGAGAGAGAGAGAGAGAGAGAGAGAGAAATGACTTATCACATAAATGTAAATCAATTTTTAAAATAAATTAAATTTTTAAAGTAATTGTTGAATTAATTGTTGAAATAGATTTCAAAGGTGATGCGAAAAGTATTCAACGCGCACGTTCGCGAGAGAAAAATCACTCCCAATTTCGTCAATTGTCGTTAAAACATCGTGAATTTAGCTTAATTTAAAAAAGGCGAAGGGATTTTATATAGCATAGATAAACGTGGAATTCACGAGTTAAGCACGTCTTGACTTAATTAGTCGTTCCAACGTTCGGAAAGGATCGGCCAAACGGTGATAAACGATCGCACGCGATTCCACAGCAATCAGGAGACCCGACGGGCAACAGAAGCTGCGGGATCGAGTCAAAGTGATTTCACGAGAAGCTAAAAGGGAGATGCTGGCAGAAAAGGTAGCGGGTGAGGGGAGAATGGGGAACACTTACCGCGATCGGATCGGGGGAATCTTTTCAAGCGGTTCGAGCCAGCAGACCTAACCCGACTCTGGAGGATTTACGCGAGATCCGTCGATGAGAAGGTAAAAGACTGGCGAAGCGAGCATCGCGCGGACGGAGGTGAAAAGGAGTCGAAAGATGGAGAATAGCGAGGAGAACGAGAAAGAGAAAAAAAGAGAGAGGAACACAGAATAGAATGGGGAACAGCAGAAAAAAGGAAAGAGAGATGAAAGGATGGGAGCAAGTGTAGCTAGATAAGAAAGACTGAGGGTTCTCAGTTTGCGCTATTTTCTTGTCGTCAGTCCCAGGGAGAGAATAAAAGTTAAGAGAGGCGCGGAACCAATTTCCCAAAGGTACGACGATCCCAAAAGCAGTCCTCGCGCGGATACAGGCGTCTCAGCTGCGTTATGCTGCCGCTTCACTTCTCTTCACTTTTAGTTTGATTCTTTAATTCCACTAACGACTTAACACAGCGATTATGAGTGCCGTATAAAGCCTGCTTTGGGCAATCTATAATTTTGCAACGGAATCCGAGAACAAATTCTATTTATTATATATATATCCGTAATCTGTTTCGCTAAAAAGTATGCCAGGCAAATTTTTGACAGTAAAATCCGGAAAAATTTTCACAGAAATCATGTTTGAAGATCCACAAGACAAAGTGATACCAGGAAATTGTATGGGACTGGGCACTACACGGACTGCAGTTTCCAAAATCCGAATCGTTGGGATCTTGAAGGCCTCTCCGATTTTCTGCGATCTTCCGCGATGCGAACGATAAAAAAGGAAATCGAGGAGGCGTCCTCGACGGATGCAGAAAGCGATCTGGAAAGAGGAAAATGGAGGGACGGGGACGATACGGTCTGATAGCATGGGGTGGGTGAAAGCCAGTATTGAGTTAATAAGACTCCGCGACACCCATCGAGAAGGATGAGTTCTAATTAGATAATTCAATAACGCAAAACGAATCGATCGAATGCGACAAAAGCCCGAGAAAAAGAAGGAACGAGATAAAAACTTCATAGCGTTGCACTAGCTCTTAATTACAATCTGTCACGTCTTGATAAACAATTATTCGACAGACGGAAATTTTTCGCCGTTACAGATCTTGATATACTTTTCAAGAGCTATCATTTTTTCTCATTCTTTTTAGCTTTCCAATACTTTTTTTGCGTAACAATTCTTTATTCTTAGTAACAATCTACAAGTATTGGAAACAACAAACCATTCGTATCAAACTTTGAACTGTAATAATCATTCAAGTGAGAACATTTCACTGAAAAAGGTAATGTTTTCAAGCCAACTACCATAATTTTTCATTTCGCAATTGTGCTATACTTTCGTGACGTCATCTCAATGTTGAGGATAAAAGAAACTTTCCTTAATCGAATCAACACAGTACAATCGTAATCGTGTCACAGTTACAATGGACGTCATCATTTAAAAGCGAATTGCAGAAAACTCGTTCCGCCGGAAAGCCGCGGACTTTCTACGAACAAATAATGCGATCCATTCTCTAACTCGCGGAGCACTTTCCTCGATCATCGTCGCGCGAATCCTCAAAAGTTGGATCAGACCCGATCCGATCACTGGTAAGTGTTCCTCTCGCCCCGCATCCGAAATCACTCCTCTCTAGCGCCCATGGAAATTTCCCGATTACCGCGAAGAATTTCGCACGACAGCCTTTCCGTCTCATCCTCCTCTCCATCAAGATCCTCCCCCTTTGCAGCTCATCGTCTTTCGGTTTTATCGACAGACTTCGTGTAATTCCACCGAGCGCATTCAACGCGAAGCCTTAATGCAGACTTGACGATTCGAACTTAGCGAAGCGGACCGGTCGGAAAAAATATGTTCTTAAGGAGCCATAAGAGAGATTTTCTCCTCATAAGGTAGAGGCGTGCATCTTCAGGAAATTCAATGAAAAGTATATATCTATCGCGAAATTAAAATTAACGTATAATAACAAATACTACAATATGGAAATCAGAGATTCAATTATCTCTCATAATAATTTTTACAAGAACATGTATGACACGATATAAAATTAGGTTTTAAAACAAAATTACGTTCAAATTACATTTGTATATAACGTATCCATGATATCAATAATTCTGTGTTTTCGATCATCAAAAACACTAACCTAATAACAATTATTTGCTAGCGCTGGCGCGATGGAAATTAATTATCTTGATACATACGAATACGAATATGCATATGTATTTCAACTCGTTACTTCCGCCAACAAAAATGAAAATGAGTGGCCTGACCGAATCCCGAAAATGCACGTTAGCGCGACTCGTCGCGCTGTGATTAAAACCGGAAGAGAGATTTAATTCGCTTGAAATTCACCGCAAAATCTCTCTTCCACTTCACCAGCGATGCGCGCACCGATCTACAGCGAAACCACAAAAACGTCGACGATCGTGGTGTACGAAACTTCGTAATGAACGTGAGCCAGATGTTCTCGGAACGAGTCGGAATTATCCTCGGACTTTTCTGAACGTCTATCGGGGAAGCGAAAAAAAAAGAGAAAGAAAGAGAGAGAAAGAGACCTCAATCAGAATTTTTGTAAGACTTTACACCATGTAACAAGATCCATTAGAATGCAGAAAGAGAAATCAGATTAACGGATACCGTAACGAAAATGCCAGCTAGCTCATTGAAAAATTCATGCGTCGAAATGAAGTAACAAATGTGCCAATATAAAGGAACATAGAACTCACCACATAATCTTTGTATTGGCATCATGTACATGCACTAACAATAATCTACATTCCTAATTATATATGTATAACCATAATATGCATAATATGCAGTACCGCATGCCTCGACCCAAGTGGTACTTGGTTGTACTTAAAAATGTTAAATGCGGTAAAGGTAAAACTCGTGAGGTAACGAAACGTCGAGGTAAGCAGGCAAGAAATCATGATTTACGAAAGGGCATATTTTTATTCCAGAAACAGATGTACGAATCGCGGGCACATTCCCGACCCGGAGCATGTAACACTTTGTCAGACTCTGTAGCTCCGTAAAACAGGCTTTTAAACATTGAAATGCTGCGTTTGCAAACACTCGGCACATAGTTATACGTGAAATTTTTAAACGAAACTCTGTTAATTTTACGCTGAAATCGCTCACTGAAATTTATAAACGAACGTGTTTCGCAGCTGGCTTTTCAGAATGATATGTCATGACCTGTACTAATAATGTACTGTGCTAATAATTATTTGGTCGGAAAATTATTGTTCGCACACAATAAAGTTTCATTGTCTAATTAATACCAAATTAAATAATATGTCGCTGAGAATTTATTTTAAATTTAACATATACAATATATAATGTCAAAAATTGAAAAGACTTTAATAAAATATTTTCTGAATTATGTTATCGAAAAATCTTGATATACAAAATAAGCAAAAGAGTCTAATTTCTTTCATGATTCATTTGATTACCGTTTTCAGAACTCAATTTTCTAATCTCTTTATTATACCTAAAAAATTAAAAGATAGATGGTACGATAAGCATTTTATGCATCCTATTGATTAAGTCTAGTTCCTTACATGTCTGGTAAACATCAAGTAAATTACTATGATACGTAAAGTAATTGCCGCGTTGCTAGCACAATAGACGGTAATTTATCTGGGCACATTTACTCGCGTTGTTCAGAATTATGTCACCAGCTGGTAGTTGTATGCACGAATATACAAAACGGTATTAAGCACGCGCACTTAAAATGTTCTTTTGTGTTGTATAAAATTAAGGATTCTACATTAAAAAAACCGTTAATAGTAAATAATGATAAATATTTCTTAACTAAATAATCGTGATTATTTATTTAATTATATAACAATTGACACAAGCACACACAAAATATATCTATTCCAACGTTATATTTTATTTAAGTTTATTCAGTTTTATAATCTTCAAGTACTTAAGCAGTTATTGATAATATTACATAGAATTAAATAAAAAGAAATGCCGCTTGTCTCAAAATATCGGTATTTGAAGAACGTTTATTACAACAAATAAAATTGCAATAAAATGTAACATGAATAAACTTACACGTAATTAATAGCGGATGTTTACGTGTGTAAGACATTTAGTTATTACAAATAATTTATTTCATTCTACAAAACAACGTTTTAATCATGATAGAAACATCTATATAATTTATATATACATTTTCTCCTTTATACTTTATTTATAATTTACATATTACTATAATATCCATTCATTTATGTTTTACTAAAAGCTTCAATTAATTTTCAATTAATTTTAGTTCAACCAAAAGTACACAAAAAGGAGATTATAAATTAAAAATTACAATGTTGCTGTCTATTAAAGCTATGGAATAAAGTTTCACTTGCATTAATTACGATAATATTATTTCGTCTTAATGTATTCTTGAATAATGCATTAAGGAAATAAGTTCCATAATATTCATGAAATAAATTATTCTCGAACATTCTGAAGCACATAATGTCAGAAAATATCCCAGACTTTATTCCGACTTGTAAAGAATCACGATCTAGTTTTTCCTGTTTCGGTACTTATCGTAATGCTCATAATATTATTTGTTATTTCATGCAGAAAGTGTACGATTCTTCATGAAACGTCCGCGAGGTTCGATATTTTTGTTTTAATAGCCATCACAGCTTCGACGAGTATTTCTGAATTATTTTGCAAGCACCCGGTTGCCATCCCATGAATATCCCCGAAATCATGCAGATAATGGCCGATGATGTGCAACTACGTTACAAAGAATTTCTGCGAGAACAAGCGTTTTTACCCGGGAAGCGTCGTGTAATGGAGGAAATGCAAATTTAATGGATGACTTTCGATCGATGACCATAAATCGTCCAAGATCTTTCATGAAAGAAAAGAGTTTTATTTCTCTGGAATTCACCGAATCTTACAAAGATTCGCTACGAAGATAGAGTGAATACAAAGTTAAAGTCGCGATGTGACTTTATTAACAAATCTTATTATCATGGATTAAAACTGTGCAGAAACAAGAAAATTTTTTCTTTTGTAACATAGGCAACATAAGTTAAAAAGAAGCTCTAAATATCTTATGACATGAATTTATAGATAAGTTAGATAATAAACTGGTGAACTTTTTATTCGCACGAAAAAGATTGGAAAGGTTATTAATATGATTAGAGTGCTTTAAATAATTAGAATAATTAGAATTAGAACAATGACATCGAAAAATATCTATATTCCTAATTATGTACAACTGAAAGTATGCATTTTAACCAAATAATAGATATAATGTATCGTGATTGAATTTAAAGATTGATTTATATATCCACGTTGTCATAACTCAATTTTAATTAATTAGCAATTGTTCTACCAATCGAGGCATCTCTCATTTCTATCAACAATTTACTTTTTCATCGATTAAGTAAAATCATCCATGCGATTATTAATTAAAACAATTGTTTCTCGACTACAGTCACAGTCTGATTTAGAAATTGCCTGCCTCACAAATGAAATTGCAATTCAATAATAATTTACGACGAATGAATAAAATAGTTAGTAATTTTGCCATTATTGTATGTAATTCTTCTCTTTTCTTTGCTAACGTAATTTGACTTGGAAATTACTCTACATCACGATGTTGCGATTATCCGAAACTACGTAAAAAAGGAAAAAGGAAAAGGAAGGCATCCAATTACTCATGTAGCATCGATTGTCGGTCGGTGAGACAACTCAAGCGAGAAGCTTGAGGACACAACAACTCTGTCACACTATTTCTTTCTCTGTCTCTCTTCTCTTGTCCCTCTATCCTTCTCTCTTTCTCTCACGATTCTCACGACCTAGCTGTGGATGACAGTCTCCTCGGGAGACCTCGTCCCAATATATCAGCGTCGCCCTTTAACCTCGAATAATTGTACGATTCTCGCGTTTCCTCCTCGTCTCCTTATACCCTCGCCTATTCTCTCTCTCTCTTTCTCTGTCTCTCTGTCTCTCTCTCTCTTTCTTTCTCTTCCTCTCTCCCCTTTCGAAATATCTGCAGGTATCTTGAGACGTAAAATAATTCATTTGTGAGGGTGCGCGGCACACTCAGGTAAATAGTTCTGATACCGCTATGCAGTCGGAAAACACATTCGAAATGTTGCTGAAGCGAATCTATTTACCCACAGAATAATCTTGGAAATTCTGCTGACTTAATACCACCGGCGCTTACAAATTACAGTGATAATGGAAAATCGTAATAATTACTCATCTTGTGGCGTGCATGATCATCGTAATTATATATGTACAACAATAATCTTTATCTTCGTTATTTAGAAGTAAATACATTTTCTGTCACGTTCATACGTTTCATACTTCTTAAAGTGCTAAAAAATAAACTTAAAATAATTGTGATTTCCACAAATTTTATTGCTTATCAAGTTTTTTTATGTTTTATATTACTATGTCTAAGGCGTCTAAGCTATAGATATAGATACAACCAAGCATTAATTAATTCTTGTACTTTTTGATATCTATATTATAACTTTTAAAGTTTTTCATGTGTTATCGATATTAGTATAATGTAAAATGTACCAAGCACTGGTATTTCTAAAATACGAAACTGTAAGGAAATGGAGATCTCGTGACTGTACAAACACTGAAAAACGTCATCGTTTCTTTTAATTAAAATCTGCTTACCACTATATGGTTCACAACCATAACCATTTCGAGCACCTTTCATAAAAAAATAAGTAATGAACAAATGCACATATTCATACGTTTACGCACGCACATACCTAGATACAAAATGTACATTTAACCAAGCAAATCTTACATAGTTTAAATAATGCTAGTGACAAAATGGAAATTCGGAAAATTTATTTCTTTAAACTAATATTTAAGAAATTTGTATCTATTGTCGAGAAATTCAAGTCTCAATTTCAGTTAAAAAAGTATAAAGAAAATTAAGATCCATTTTAGAATGGATTATTATGTGAAGAATCACATTTCTGAAGAAAATCAGTTTAATAAGACAAAAAAATTTTGCATAAATCATTTTTTTGCGCAACCAATGCTTGTCCAGATATTTTTTCGTTACAGTTGTAACGTTTCACGTGTTATTTTACGGCACTTTATCTTTAACAGATGCTGACATTGAATTATGTAGATGCTCAAAAGCCACCGATAATTCAGAAGCGGCAAAGGGCGCCATTAAGCAGTACGTAACTTTTCACGAGATGAAAAGGCATGTTGAATCGACGTTCGCCCTTCCGAAACTCGATTCGAAGTTGCTTTAACGCGGTTTATCCGGGCGAAGTCTAGCAGCCGCCACAACACTACTGTGTTTCTCGAATAATAATGAATGAAGCGTTAATATTAATATCGTCTTTTTTCGTGTCATCTCATTTAGTATGTTGTTCGTAATTTATTTAATAAAGTATAATTTAACAAGAGAATATGGGCCCAGCTGTGACAAATAAATCCTCGGTTACTTCCGCAAATTACACACATTTTAATTGCTACGTTTCGAAATATCATCATTGCATTATTAAATTTCTGAACTATATGCAGGTTTAATTATTCTGCAATTTTAGTAAAAAATAAACTCTTGTCACATTTTACTGATTAAAACAAAATTGAGAATGTTATAATAAATTTAAACATATAATTTCATTTATTTCTATATCTCATGTAATTTCTACAATATATCACGTACAAAAACCTAGATTTTGGCAAAGATCATCCTTACTTTCATTGCAATATCATAAACTTATTTTCTCTTTAGGATTTAATAAACGCGATGACTCGTGGCCGAAGAAAGGGGATGCAAGAACCAGGACGAACTTTGTTATCTGTCATTTCTTTCAGTTCTGGCTTATACGCCTCTCTCCATTTCGGCCGTCGCCGATTTCTCGGCGTCTCCTTTTTATGTGTTTTTCCACAACGCCGTCTCGTCAATGTCGCGAACTTCCGGCATGGCGGTGGACGAGTTTCCCTTTCCGCCCTTCCTTGCTTCGATCCTTTTGTCACAAACTTCCGAGAGTCAGCCGAACGGAGATAGCATGTGCGAATCAAGTGTCAAATATTTTGGAAGTGTAAACAGGTGGAAAGTCCATTTTCTCCCGTTTTGGAGCACACTTGCGCCGTTTTCTCTCTACGAGTTTTCCAAGTCGAGAGTGCCGCAGTTTTAATCGCGAATGCCTTTACCCGGCAGTAAAGGACAATAACCAAGTAACAATAATAGTTTGAGATGTAACAGTAGACAATAACAGTCGACATGTAACAACAAATGAAATATCTCTTTATATTATCCAAACGACAAATTCGTACTACTCATATTTCTATACAATATCCAAAAACCTTCGACTTTAAGTGACAGATTATTTGATAATGGCAATGGTATCATGTTCTTATGATGTATGAGAATGTTAAAAGAAAAAATTAAAAATTAAAAATTAAAAAGTAAGAATTCCAATCAATTACAAAATTTCTATTATTAAAATTTTACAAGAAACAAAATATTTTTTATTGTCTGTATAATAACTGTCTGTTTATTCTGTTGCAAATAACAGTTACATTTAATTTGTTTCAATCGTAACAAATTCACATTCGGATTTTTTTTCATTAGTCATGGTACCGCGATATTATTATAGAATGAAATGTAAAGAACACGAACAAAAGTTGAAATCACGTCGACTATATTGACGTAATTACTGGGGGTTTCATGTTTCGCAAGCTGTAAGTGAATTATGTAAATTAAGTGCGCCACAGCACGCTTCTCATGCTGTGAAAATCGCCGCGTGAAATAAGCGATTATTCAGGAATTACCCCGATAATTTATGGCGCGCAATGAACATATATCTCGAATATGTGATGGACGTTTAATAGCTCCATAGAAATGCCCCTTGTCTGCCTTTTGCACGACATTCTAAAGATATTCGCTCTTTTCATCAAGGAAATATGATTTGCACAATTTCCTTTCACATCCTTGGTATATCACTGATACTTTGTCGACTTTAGTGCGGAAATATCGAAAAATTGTAAGATTAAATCGTAAAACTATTCTATATATTCAATGTAATATTTTATATTTTATATTATCTCTTAGTAAGAAAACTTTTTATTGTATGACATTTAATTAAATATTAATACAATAGCTATAAAGTAATAAAAATTTGCATTAAATAATAAATTCCACTGGTAAATTTGATATCATCTATTCTCAAATAAAGATATATAAATAAAACAATTAATTTCAAATTTATGTTGAAGGGAATATCATTATCACTTATGATTATAATAATCTGCTTATGCAAGTTTCAAAAAGATGTATAAATAATTGTGTGCTCAAGAAATATGCACGTTTATAAATTAAATTAAACGCTACTATATAATATACAAGCATATGCGTATTTTATATTGTATAAAGTGTAACGTTTTTTATATTCTCCTGGAGTTTGTGAAATTTTATCCAATAATTAATATTACTTTAATCGCGGTGCGATTCCACAGATTCTCTACGAGTGTTCATCGAACCTGATATTGCGATATCAATATTCGCGGTAAATTATCATTATCGTGGCGACAGTTAATAGCGACATCGTAACACGCAAAGATCGCGGTGTTTGCAACGCCAAGCGCTTTCCTGTCGATGGTTTCCCTCGCGAATTCCGCATGTCGATAATTGAAGATAAAGTCTAAGCACGTCACACGATCGCCGGCACCCCATACATGCATCACGGCACGGCAATTAACACGACGTGTTGAAGCATCCGTTAAACAGCTTCGTCGCTAGTTTCGGATGGATACATCACGACGCGTCTATCGCGAGATGAGTATTTTACAGCTCGCGAAAGTGTTAATAAATCTACCGCGCAATGTTCATGTCGTAAAGACCAGTTGAACCGTTCTCGTGTTTGATTCAACGCCTGCCGTACGTCGACTTCCGCTATTGTCTTTCACATCTGGTGATGAAGAATGTAGGAATAGCGCAAGATGAAGAAGATACGTGAGATTCTTCACGCAATACTATCACTGATCCATGATTGGAAAAAACGTAGAACAACTAAGAGAGATAAAAAAATTGAGATTTATCGCAAATCATCCTGTGCATCTTGTCAGCCTGCGTAATCGTTGCATTTAGAAAAACGGAATTCGTAATATGCTTTAAAATATTCTACTTGCATACGCGTGCAAGATTTAACAGAAAAGCCGTTTATATTTTCCTCTGAGATCCGAAATTTCTACGAAATTTACGTCGAGCTGGAATGCAATCGGATCCGATTAAAACATAAGAAAATACGGTGCGGCTATTAAGGCGCATTATTCTGCATTATGCGACGGCGTGTGGCGGTGACGCGGGATAATTTGGGACAAGAAAATATTTATCGGCTAACAAGTTTACCTGGAATAAATCCAGAAGAGGAAGCGAGAGACGCCAGTGGGAATGCGGGAAGAAGCCGCGTGATGCGGAAAAGGCGAGGAGGATTAAGTTTTCCTGGTGCCTAAGTTCACGAACGAGCCACCATAAAGAAAGCGAGTGAGAAAGGAGGAAAGAAAGAAAGAAAGAAAGAAAAAAGAAAGAGAGAAAGAGTAGGAGGGAAATGCAAGAGGCGTTCGTGCAGGATGGCGAAAAAAAGGAGCAGCAGAGGTAAACGGTGCAAATTAAGCGCAGCGCGCGGGAATGCAGTTTTCCTTTCCGGCGCGACCGACGCTGGCATTAGCGCCGCCTCCGAGTTTAACGATCGCCCTGACCGAAAGAAAGTGCCGAAAACTTCCGTTCTATACCTCTTCTTCTTGGGACGATCTCTTGCGTTTTTACGCGCGGCAGCTGTCGTAGATCGATTTCACGGCTCGCTCGCAGTCCTGGGAGTTTTGTACGTACACGCTGTAAACGCGACGATGCTTCGCGCTATAGTCATCAATGCAGCCAAAAACTTACGGGGAAAATCATATCTCACGGACAAATATTTTCGGCCGTGATCGAGTGAACCCGATCTTCCTCTCCCGTGGAAACGATGCAGAACGAATCGATCGTCAAGCATGAGAGATATAATTGCAGAATCAACAGAGATACGCGCAAATGTTACCGTAACAGGTGTTGTAAAAAATAATATTTCATATTTTCCAGTAATTTTGCAACTTTTATTACTGATTTAAATTGAAAGAAAATGAGACTGACCTCATTCTGCTTCCCGTTGCAGCCATCGCATAAAAATGAATGACGTAATGCACGACGGGGCAAATTTATTTTATCAAAAATAAAATATGGTCGAGCGCGTTTTCGTTTCGCGAAACAGGAAAACCTACTGTGGCAAGTAAAACGAATTTTTATCGGCGTTTATCTGGAATTGAATTTCGAAATTCGCGTGTCTAACAAAATAATTAAAAATTGGACTGGAGCGTGGGAGAGTTGAAACAACGCGTTTGACACCTCGCGACGAGTTAAATGTTCTCTCGCAGTATTACGAGATTACGCAAGACGCGAGGAGACATCAATTTAATTGATTGCGACATAAATTCGTCAAAACCAGCGTGCACGTTCGCGCCAAAATGCAGCAGCGCGGCCTGCCTCTTCCCTGGCTTAAAATGCTTCGAATTCTCCGTTACATATCGAAAACATTTCGACGTCGATTTATTCGCTGTCAACCTGCCAGCACGATTGTCCTATATCGCAATACGTGAAAGTATCGTTCCGTTTCCAGCATTCTCGAAAGCGACGCTGATGGAAAATTTGCGCGGCTATTTCGCGCGCGAACTTCATAACAAAACGCGCAAACAATTTGCCTGTTTAAAACGCCAAGCGCCGCGTTACAGCTGATGGCAAATAATGCTTCATGCTATCCTATTAAGTTTCACCATGTGTTTCCGTAATTTTTGCGCATTATGTGTGAACGCGAATGAGAAGAGTAATCATCATAATCCGGGAAAAAAGCGCGTGATATTCTTATACAGAATACAAGTACGTAAACACACGATATTGCGATATTTCAAATTCATGCGAAAACATTTTTTATAGCAATTTACTTTAATTGATGTAAAATCACTTGCTTATTTAATTATATCTCTGTGGAAGTAAATTGAGCGAAACGAGTAAATGTAAATTTCACAACAATTGCAGTACATAACTGAGATTTTGCGAAATTACGTTAGACTCGTTCGTCTATTTTAATTAAAGCTAAAAACAATCAATAACCCTTCATCTGCCCATTAACAATTTCGAATTGTATTTTTATGCTAAAATATCATCATGCTAAACTTTCGTTTTAATACGTAGTACCAGATAACACATAAAAGTTGCAATGTTTCGCCGTGTGTTACAAGCTTAAAAATGCATGGCAAGAATGAAACTCTAGTAGTTGAACCAAGCTTTTACGTACTTCTGCTCTAAGTTAGCAGAAAGTTGAAGTTAGTAGAATTTTTAAGTTAGCAAAATGAAGAACGTCGTTACCACGTATCTTCAGAAAGTGGAATTGCCATTAAAAATGCATAAACTAGAATGTACATTATTGTTACAATGAGTTAAAAAGCGAGTTAATGTAAAATTCAAAATTATAAAATACTGAAAGTTATTAAATTCTTCCTTTTCCTTTAAACATTAACATAATCATTGCACGCGCACAATTATATTAATAATTATTCTATAAATATAATTATGAAAAATCATACCTCACACCTCTCTTTTTATGTTTTCAATTGTATTTCAATTTACAATTATGCAATATCTTTCCATTAAAAATGTACTACCATAATGTACTATCATAATGATACATGTTACAATTCATTTTGCATTCGGAATAATCCATTATATTTTAAACAGACTATTTTTTCCTGAAACCCAATACATTGCAAAGAACCACCGCAAAAAGAGTGCAAAAAATGCCCGTTTTTCTGTCCTCGATTTTTCAAATGAATTTTATGCCAAATGATAGCTCATGATGAGACATTAATCACAGAAAAATTTTACGATGAGCATATGATTGGTTTCAGAGATATTCAGAGGGTCAAAGTGGTTACCACCTACTGAGAAAGTATGACACTATCGACACTGTATAGCATGAATTTTGGTTGACTTTTTTCGAAACGTAGTACCTATGTGTTCTTTGAGTTGCTGATTACGAATCTGATGTCAGATTTCAAAAATTCAAGATGGCGCATCCAATATGGCGGATATAAAATATAAAAGAATTAATTTCTCCAAAAATTGTTACCTAAGCGTGTTCAGGATCGCGCTCTCCTATGCGACTCGCTTGCGATCCTGAACCCGCTTAGATAACAATTTTTGGAGAAATTAATTTTTTTATATTTTATATCCGCCATATTGGATGCGCCATCTTGAATTTTTGAAATCTGACATCAGATTCGTAATCAGCAACTCAAAGAACACATAGGTACTACGTTTCGAAAAAAGTCAACCAAAATTCATGCTATACAGTGTCGATAGTGTCATACTTTCTCAGTAGGTGGTAACCACTTTGACCCTCTGAATATCTCTGAAACCAATCATATGCTCATCGCAAAATTTTTCTGTGATTAATGTCTCATCATGAGCTATCATTTGTTATAAAATTCATTTGAAAAATCGAGGACGGAAACACGGGCATTTTTTGCGGTGGTTCTTTATAGCCGATTATAAATGATTAGCAGAAATATGTAGATGCAAAACAAATCTGTCGCCAAACGCACATCAGAGACGTTGAATTCTTAAACCATTCGATCCGCTTAACATCACGCGCATTGGTTTAGTACTCTCGAGAGATACGTGCTCCAGAATACATAACAAATTCATGTACGTTTCTCTTTTGCCCCTCACACAGAGCTTGACCATAAAAACACCCTCAAAGGGCCGAGAGCCGTTCCGTCGCGCTTGACACAGACCGCCCTTGTCGACGTATATCGCGGGCATTTGTCGACGTATTATGCCTGCACATGCCGGCGTATATCGTGCGCATATTGACGCGTATCCGTGCATACCTACAGATGCATGCCACAAAATATTTCCGTTCACGAAGTCATCGATCGCGTGGCCAACGCGATTGTGTGCGTGTGCGTGAGCGTGTAGAGCGCGGGCGCTGATCGTGCTGATCTGTAATAGACATCTAATTGCAGTAATGCGCTAATGAGGCTGCGCTACCCCGGATATCGCATTCCACGCTGTAATTCCACGCGTCGTTTAACATCCGAAAACGCACCCGCGCGATACTCGCGGATTCCACTCTTAGAGCGTGTTTATACTGTGTTTGGATTGATGCGCACCGACGATTGCGCCGGATCCGGTTTCTGCTTGATCAGATCCATTTTCAGTCAACATTGCAAAAGCTAGCTTGCGCTAGCTTACCAAGATTATAATATCAAATTTGCAAAACACACGCTGAACATTTTGCAAAAAACTTTTGAGCGTGAAATTATTTACGATATTATGATGATTTCATTATCGCACAAAAAAATAAAATTATTTTTGGAAAATCTTTTATCTAACATCAGTGTCAGAAACTCAAAACTTTTGATAAACTCTGCATTACGTGAAACAGAAATTTTCAGTTATTATTATTATTATTACACAATTTATCAACACGTAAAATTTTCTCTGAAGATTTATAAAATTCACTTAAGTATCGCAATCTTATTTCAATTTGTTTCTAATAAATTTACAATATAATAAGATACTTTAAACGCAATTCGCATTAAATGGTACGCCTTAAAACATCTTAAAGTGGCTCGAACGTAAGACCGAGTAAAATAGAATCGTCAGAACCCCATAAAATCCGAGGAAGACGAAGATGGTCTTGTCCATTGCACAAACAGCCTCGGCAAGGCGCGAGCGCGCGCGAGAACCGAAAAACACAATAAGTGCTCGCAAATGCAGTTACCGCGATTTAGTTGCGGTCTCTCGCCGTAGAAGTGCCGTGGGGCCATTCTCTATAACCGCGTTCAACCTCTCCTCTCCGCGTGAGCTTCCATTAGTCGCGAAGGATGCGAGATAGGAGACAAACACCCCATAGGCGCGCAGGAAGACAAAGGGAAACGGACAAGAGAAAGATAGTGGAAACGTAGGAACACACAAAGCCAAAACCCGAAACAGAGACACAGAGAGCAGCGGAGATGCGAAGAGGGGAGAGAGAGTGATGCGCGTGCAAAGAGAAACGGGGAGAAAGGAAGATGGACCCTGCAACGGTAGAGTCATTTCTCAAACTGCAATAGCGCGTTTCCCCCTTCCTTCCCTTTCGCTCGCTCTTTCTCGTCGGAGCTGTAAGACCTTTCACCCACTTACCAGCACTTCGCGCTAATTGATTTCAAGTGTAACGAATTGTTTCGGTCGAGTCGAGCGAACAGCGGCGCGATATAAATGGGTTACGCGGCGTGTCAGCCGCGGCGAAATGTCCGAAAGTGACAGAAGGGCCGCAGTGTTTGCGCACGAATCACGATGTTCTGATTCGGATCGTTGCACCATCATCCACCGTGAATCTTAAAACATTGTTGCGCGTCTGCATTGATTAAAGTCATTTAAAATCGATCATAAAAATTGGTACGATGGAAAATTGATTCCAACGAGAAATGGTGCGACAACCGGCGAAAAAAATATCTCCGACAAAAATCGTCACGGCAAAATATATTATACATAAATATTAAACGTCACATGATCAGGGAAGTTATTATCATCAGTTTATAGAAGGATGGAGCGTGTACAGCTGTAACATGGTTGCGGAGAAAAGAGCGCGCAGTCGGTTTAATGGAGCGAATTCCTAATGAAACCCAGCGGGCGGTAACGCTTGTTCCCGTAATTAAAATAAAAAATTGCGCTTCGTAACGCGGCGGATAACGCGCGCAAGCGCGCGCTCTCGCGATATCTCCCGGAATATTTATTATTATCACTCTGCGCCATTGTTACAGCAACGCAATAGGATTCCCGCTAGCATCTCGCTCGGGCGTGATTAAAGAGCAGCACGTAGAAGAATCTTGACAATTTGAGACGCGACTGTCGCGACGCGGTCTTAATTTCAGAGAAATTATGAATGCAGAGCAGAATTTCTCCCTCCTCCACCACCACCATCGCTCCCTGCTCCCGGTTTGCTTGCTTTCTTGTGAACGCGAATATTTACCAGCGCATTTCCACGAGAATATTCCAGCGAGATAAATCCGATTTTCGACCGTCAAAATACCTAACGGATTATCGATCAGATGATTTAACGTTATACAATATTGTGCAAATCGATTTCTAGTAATAAAGAATTGTGTAGATGTATATCTAGATAGATATCTATATATAGAGCAGATATCTGTACAAAGTGACACTGAATAATCCTAATTCTTCCTTCGTACTCCCCTTTTTCTGCCCGCCATCAACAATGTCAACTTTCTACATTTTCAATATAAATATTTTGTTGGCCATTTCTCGCTTTCTTCATAAATCCATAGTTATATTATTTAAAAAGCCGACGAGATTCAACCCTCAGTAACCAGTCGGTAACCAGGACATACATGAAAAAAGATAGGAATATCGATCTCCATCTCTCGTGCAGTAGAAAAAACATAAAATCGTAACGGCACTCGGAAATTTTTTACGAGTTTATTGCAAAATGTTGCAAGCCGTAACAGCAACGAACGATCCGCTTTTGAAGAATCATTTTTTTTTCACGTCGCGTCACGTAAAAGCCGAGGTGCGTTTTCGACGCGTTTCGATAATAAAAGCTTTTTATTTCTGGTTTATTCTTAATATTTGTAATAAAAGCCTGTACATATATATGTTTCCCCCGTGTTAAACCGAACTAAAACTCAACGAAATTTATTGAAAACTATCTATAACGTACCTATATAAAGTTGAGCAGCGATCTGTTGCAACTATACAAAAGCAATACCAATATCCAGTTCCCGCCCAATTGAGAATGCTCTTATAACCGTCATGTATCTACATGAATTGTTCAGACAGCAGAATTGATCTTTTTTGAAAACAGACGCAAGGCAGTGAAATGTTTTTGGGATTGAGAGGACAAAAAATTCGTTGGAGATATTCGTTGGTAAAAGTTTCATCGCATTTAATCTTTTTGTGGAATTGCTGGATTGGCGGATATCTCTCTATCATAATATCATATCGGACTCACGTCTATCTGACAATTTAATAATAAAAATATTTAATTTTTAAATTTAAACATAATAATATAAATATACGTAATATCTTATATCTTATATTGCACACGTTATTTCTTATAATCTGATATCGTAATTAATTGCTTGCAATCAGTAACCGTAGAATTTACTTTCAATATTTTTCTACAGTGACGAATAAATACTTTATAAATTGGAGAGACTGGAAAAAATGCATCGCGATTACTTCAATAAATTTATCCATACGCAAATGTCTCGAGACACAAATGCAATGAGAAGCAAATTTCACCGATTTTTTTACCGGAGTTTACATGAGTTCATTAACATGTAGCAATGCGATTAGACATCCATTATGGGTTCGATGCGGTCCTGCGACCAATGTTGCGACACTATATCACCGCTTACAACGGTTCCGATATCGACGTTACAGGCACCAATGCATCTCGTCGACTATCCATGTCCAACCCAGAATGCGATTTATAACGGCAACAGATGGTTTTTCAAATTACGGACGATTAAGTGTTACACAAGTAGACTGAAATTAATCGAGAATCGAGGGAACTGTCACGCTTCAAATTATACTATTTCAAAAACAGAATGAGAAAATACAATCCCAATTATACAATAAAGTATCAACCTCTCTTTCTCTCAATGTTTTTACAGTTTCTTGTTCTAAGTTTGCTAGTGGATGTATAATGATACGTTTTCAGGATCGATCGAAAGCGTTCTCAGCCATCTCTTATTTACTTTTCAACGTTAAAAATTTTCGATTGTTTCAGTATAATGTTTTCATCTTAGAACAGAAATAATTACATTGCGCCATAAAGTCGAAGATTTTTATCCTTACGTTCTGCTCACTTGAATTATCTCATCATTTCAAAAATATCAAAAGTGAGAGACGATCAGTATCCACGAGAGCTCATTGCTCATCTCGTTTCTCTCGTTCCAAGCGATCGGTAAACTAGCAGAAATTAATACATTGCCATGATTAACACTGACACGTGCAGAGGAGAAACTCGTGCACGAAAATCGACGATGTGCGTGCGAAATTAACTGGTTTCGCACGCAATGCTTTGCTCAATTTAGTGTTACCGTCATCATAACAATTTCGTTACCAATTTTCGGGTTACTCCAATACGTATACAATTTCTGCGTTGCGTTAAATTTGTATTATTAAGTTCGTATTAAATTATCTGGAAAGACCGTGTATTTCTAGACGTAATAAAAATAAATTTCTGTAAAATAAAAGAATAAAATAGGATTCTCTACAAAATTTTTTATTTCAGGAAGAGACACACACATGTAATCTTCCTGCTTTTCCATGATATTTAATATTATTTTATCAACTTTATAACTGATTTATTATGTCATTTTTATATAATCATTATTGTTTTAGAACTTGTATACATTTGTATAAATTTAAAAAAATTTGTTATGGATTATATAACAAATATGGAATCTATTAGGATTTTATCATCTAAATATATATTATTTCTTCTTTCTTTTTCTTCTTTATAAGAGTTGCGATAAGAAATGAGTAACAGATGCTCTTTCTTAAGTTCTCAAATTAGCAATACATTTGGAATTTACTGTTTCATTACTTAGATCCAGACAAAGGATTCCTCGGTAATCCTGCTAAACACTTAAGAAAACTTTACATGGATGTAATCCTAGCTCGCGGCTTACTAAAGTAACTCATTTTGATTAAACCGACTTCGTTTCCGCATAGGATTCAGGATAAGATCCATTTCTCCCTGCCAATTACTGAACGGTCCAAAGACTCTTCATTGAATTGCGCAACCACAAATGCATGCAGAATATCACGAACTTAGTAATAAGTTCTATCTTTCTTAGAATAATTATTCATAACTAATTTTCGGAATATTCAAATATTCGTATAGTCAAATCTTGTCAAAGTAATTTCTTATTAATAAAAAGAAAAAATAATAAATTGCAGATTAGAACCTTTCTGTTTAAAAATTTCTATTAAAGAAAACTCACTTTCCAGCAAGAGAGTTTTCCGAGAGTTTTCAACAAAAAAATCCCTTATATATTCCACATAAAAACATATAAAATTTTTACTTCACTCTACTCCACGTATTGAAATAATAACGACGCGTCGCGTATCCATCGGATCCTCGTGGATCGTTTTGCTATGCTCGCATTTGTCCGTAGGAGACCGATACGATTGTCAAGGGGGTGAACATCATGAAAGAGACGCGGGATGAGAGAAACGAGAGGGGTGCTGTGCGACATTGCGCGGGGATGATTCAACATCACTGGTGGAACCGTGGTTCGATTGCCGAAACGCTCGTAGGATAAAGTTCGCCCGAGGCCTCCCCCTGGAAATCTTTGGGCGAGGGAAGTTTTCGGCTTATTCGCGTACATACTATCATGCCGCGATGCACCCTCACCATGCAGAGCGCGATGCATCGCGAGCACACTGTCGCAACGGGCCGCCGCAGTGGCGACGGGTGGCACGTAGTAAACTATCGCGGAAGTGTATTTAACTCGTCGACGAAACTTCCCAGGGAACGTCGAATTCCAATTTCCCCGGGCCCGCCGTTACTAGTCGCGCGCGAGCGCGTTTACCCCCCAAAAATATCTACCCACCGACTCTCGTTGCCATCGCCGCCACCAACGCTGGAAATTACTTTCATCGGTATTTAAATTAAATGCGAATTTATCGTATATCGGATATAACGCGCTCACCAGCTGAACTTTCTCATTATACCGAAACATCATTTTACGGTGATTAGATTCATGTCGATATAAACGCTACTTGGTTTTATGTGACTCTTTAAGAATTGTTTAACAACGTACCACTAGTCACGATCGGTTAAAGCAGTGCACGACTTTATTTCTGATTTTATCGCTTACTTCTACGTGAAAATTTTTATTTATTCAAACTTTTAATTACATGGTTTCATACCTGTTTCTCAAGTTTCACCGACCAAATTATACTTTCTCAATAAAGTTAAATTAATTATGATTATTTAACTCAATTAAAGTAGCGCCTTGAGTTATTTTTTGCTTCATTTAGTCTTATCTGAAGATTGCAATACTTTTAGTTAAAAACTCTACAATCTGCAAATCAAATATTTTCGTGTAGTATATTAATAATAACAATATAATGTTACACAATTATGTCATGTTAAAAACTAAATATTCAATCATTATCGAGTAGATATTCTTTCACTATCGAGAATAGAAAGAATATCTGCTCGCTTAAAAAATCATTTAGCACATTTAAGAGTTAATTTCTGAGAAGGAGAAATCTTAAACGAGAGATGCAAAATACGTGCTAACACGACAAGCAGATTGCGAAGGATAGAGGAATCGGAAGGAGGTCACGGCTCGAAAAATTGAAGGGTATCCGAAAATAAGCTCAGATACGAAAAAGTACCACGACAAAAGTTGCGAATGGATTCAACGTCGGATTCGTTGAGGCTAACCACCATAATTAGAACGCCGCCGAATCTGCCGCCAAAGTTCCGAATTGCATTGGTCGGCTGACTTTTCAATTTCGCGGAAGAAAGATCCGCGATTCGACGAAAGTTCATGCCCGGCCAAATTAAATTCTGGGATGCTGTTGCATTCGATCTCCGTAATGGTGGTGTAAGCGTGAGCGGTGGCTCGTTACATCGACGTTCATCGACCAAAGAGATTGTTTTTGATAGCATGCTCGATTCGCTTTCGGCCACGAACAACAATTTTCTCATATAATTATTGTGCCCGCTTAATATCGTGTTAGCGACTAAATTAAAACACTCCCATTGATAGCCGAGTGATATCAATGACAGAGCTCGTGAATTTAATACTAAACCAATGATGAAGAACGGTGCCCGTAATTTCCTCATAATAAAAAGCAAAGTCGAGTTTCTTTTAATTTCTAATGAATTAAAAACACAGCTTGTATAATATATAGAAATCGAATCCTTTGAATCCCTGAAAATGACAAATTATTCTTCTTCTTTCGATGTTTCAATCTATTGTTACTCAACTTATAATTAATATTATACTTATAATTAATATTGCTACTTTAACTATTGGGTTGGCCAAAAAGTAATTGCGTTTTTTTCCAATAGATGAACATACATGTCTTCAAATGTAACTAACTTCATTCTAAACCGCAAATTCATTATGTAGGTTAACAACTCACAGTTCAAGCTTGTTTTAGAAAAAGAAAGTACACGATTTCGTTAACAATTGTTTGTTTGCCGTCGATTTCAAAATGGAAAATCAAAAACAACATTTTCGTCATATTTTTATTACTTCCGAAAAGGGAAAAACGCTGTGCAAGCTCATAAAAAGTTATCTGATGTATATGGCGAAGATGCTTTAAAACTGCGACAGTGTCAAAATTGGTTTACTAAATTTCGATCTGGAGATTTTAATGTGAAAGATGCACCACGCTCAGGAAGGCCAATCGAAATTGATGATGACAAAATAAAGGCACTGATCGATTCCAATTGTCGTTTAACGACACGAGAGATTGTTGAGAATCTTAACATATCGAAATTGAGTGTTGAAAACCATTTAAAACGACTTGGATACATTAGTAAGCTCGATATTTGGGTACCACATGAGCTCAAAGAAATTCATCTCACTAAGCGTATTGACATCTGCGATTCTCTTTTGAAACGTGAGGAAAATGATCCATTTTTGAAACGTATGATAACAGGCGACGAAAAATCGATCGTCTACAACAACGTCAAACGAAAAAGATCGTAGAGCAAGCGTGATGAACCTGCTCAAAGCACTTCAAAAGCAGATATTCACCAAAGAAAAATTATGCTGTCAGTCTGGTGAGACTTTAAAGGTATTGTGTATTTTGAGCTGCTTGCAAGGAATCAAACCATTCATTCAGACGTATACTGTCGTCAACTGAATAAATTAAATGATGCCATCAAACAGAAACGTCCAGAAGTGGTGAATCGCAAAGGTGTTGTGTTTCACCATGATAACGCTAGACCACATACAAGTTTGGTCACTCGTCAAAAATTGTTGCAGCTTGGATGGGATGTGTTACCACATCCACCATATTCGCCAGACCTGGCACCATCAGATTACCATTTGTTTCGTTCTTTGCAAAACGCCTTGAATGGTAAAACCTTTACTGCTGATGAGGATATCAAATCGTTGTTGGAATTGTTTTTTGCTGAAAAAGATAAGAACTTTTTTGAGCGCGGAATCATGAAGTTGCCTGAAAAATGGCAAAAGATAATCAAACAAAATGGACAATATATTGTTTAATAAAGTTTTTGTTTCCCATGAAAAATTCACCTTTTATTTATATTTAAAAAAATACGCAATTACTTTTTGGCCTACCCAATATATAAATAATTAAAATAATTAAATAAATTTTGTTATTATGCTGAACTCTATCAAAAACAGTAATTGATTAAAATCTTGATTATACGAAAGATATAGATACACCTTAAATAATCAATTAATTATATATTACATTGTGTATTCAATGAATAATACTTGTGTATAATGTTTAAATACTGTACGGTAAAAATAATGAATTTATTATTTTAACCTTCCCATATAATGTTTAAATTCCGTACTCTCAGTAAAGATAATGAATTTATATTTTTCAATCTTTTATTGCATTTTCGCAAGAACAAATTATATAATAAATATAATACATTTAATATACTATATGCAGTTATAACGTATAACAGATGTATATAATTACAAAAACTAATATAGTGGCTTTCATTAACTTCTTGAAAAAAGTGTGGCATAACGTAAAATATTCTTTTCATTTTTCATTTATCTCAAATACTTATATGTAATATACATTGTTGATAAGATAAGTCACCAGAAACCATAATGCTTTAATATTTTATATTGAACCGATAAAAGAAACAGAACGGCTGAAATGCGAAATAGCATCGTCAAAATTTTATTTCTACGAATACGTCGGCTTCGCGTTTGTCCGACGTACAGAGTAACGGTTGCAATATGTAATAATTATTTGCGCAGCGAAGTTATACCGCTGCAAACCGCACAAAGGACCGGCAACAAGCATCCGCAGAGCGCATTCAAATTTCACCCAACGAATCGATCTAGCATTTTGTGCATCGCCAGTTAATGAAGTTATATTCGCGAGTACTTACAATTTTGCGGATAAACGATGCACAAAACGTATCCTCAGAAATTGCGGTATCGTCTTAATCGTCATACTTTCTCAGAGATGGTGTTAATAATACACGAAGCATTGCGGTTGTATTTTTGTCTGTTGACTAAAAACGGCGTAAAACTAATGTTAAATTATTTTGGAAAGCAAGTTAATTTAGAAATTAGATCTTAAATTTATTCAATGCACGAATAAACATATTTAATATTTATTAATTAATATTGCTACTGTATTAGCTAGTTTAACATCATAGTTTCACATCAGGAATTATATTGTCTAAAATGCCACAGTCTATAGTCCATTAGTCTAGACTTATCTTATAGTCAATGAAAATGTTCGTCAATCCCTAAATTGTGCCACAATTTGAACCAGATATAATCATGATAAAATTGCAGTTTATATAGCTTTATATAACTTCAATTATACTCTCCAGTAACATCTCGTTATTCATGTTTCTCGATCATAATTGGAATTATGAATACGCGTCTTCTTTAAGAAAGAAACATTTCCTAGCACAACTTTGGAAACCACCATTTTATCTTCAAAGTCGTTATCTCAACCAGGATCGCGATCAAGCGCGACATTTATGAACTCGGAGACTCACGAGGATATTAATCTCCGTAGAAAATGGAGCAATCAAAGGGTGAGGGTGGAATAAAATTCTTGGGGTTCGCCGATTCGTCCCTATCTGCGGGGGTAACGTACCGCGAAAGGCCTTTCAGATTATTACACCTTAGCGCGCGCTCAGGTCGAAGGGTGAAACGGGAATCGCGGTTTGCAACAAGGGTCAGCTCGCCCGTGTGCGCAGCCCGATGACTGCCTTCTCTAAGATACCGTGTATTATCATGCCTCTGCAGTGTACTCCGCATCCTGCGCCGGATATGCGCTAGCGCGGTAACGGGCGCATGAACGCACTCACACGTGAACACAGGTGCGCACACGTGCGCACACGTACACGCACGTATGTACACCCACTCTCCTGCGCTTGTTAATGCGCTAGACGATACTGTAGCTCCTAATTTACTAGCAGAACTCGATTTTCGGCTGAAATGATATATACGTATTCTCTTTAGATAAGTAACACTGGAGAACTCACGATTGAGGATACGCGAACTCTGATACGCGACTTTCATCGCCGCGGGCGTGAGAGACCGATTCCGAAAAGTTCACATCTTTCTTGCTTTTCTATTTCAACCACGTAATCAAGACACGTTCCCAAATGTGTTTCACTCTTCAGATTAAAGCGCGATGCGCAATTCAATTTATGTTTCACATCCTAGAGTGTTAGTCATCAAGAAAATTAGCATCCGATAAAAATATGTAAAACAATATTTGATTGCTTGATATTCACTGAAAATATAAAAATGAGAGCGTTTGCTTTGGTAGTTACGAAATAAAAAATAATAAAGTTTTATAATAAGATGTATATGCATATAGAATGCTATATATTGCATAAAAATTTGAATCGAATTTTACAATAACAATAATAACAATAATAACACAAAAATATTATATTAAAAGTACCATTTAAATAAGGATTAATTGTGATGTAATAATGTGCGAAGAAACAATAATTCTTTTTCTCGAGTTTATCGCGCGATTTCGCGTAAGAAGAGAGAAGAAAAGCTGCTAAAGTTTGAAAATGTACGATTCTATCCCGGCATCTGTCCAGGAGTATTACCTTCGGTTAATCCGGCAAACGAAACGACTGGTCAAGGTAGTACATTAAGAATCCTTATGCTCGATTTCACACGTAACGAATGAAGTCGGAGCGGATAAAGCTCCGGTGAGGGAGCGAAAACGGAATTCACGTAAGAATTTATTTGTTGTTAGTGGCGCCAACATTAATCACAGACTTTAGCAATAGATAAAAGTAATAAATAAAGATATTGAACTGAAAAATGTATACCAGCATAAAGGTATAGATGCAGAAATTGAAACAATAAAATAAAGCAAAAAATCTATTAACGCGACTTAGCTTCATCGAAATAGAATTACATCATTTTTAGCTATGCTTTTCATGATAAATATAAAACAGTTGGTCAGATAGATATCCTTTCTTTCAATTCAATGTTTATAATCATTAATCAATTTTTACAAATTTATGAATACTTCGTAAGCTTCATAGTAATTGCATTTCTAAAAACAAATTAATAAAAAATATTAAATAATGAGAAGTAATAAAAATATAATAAAACTTTAAATATTAAAATATATTTATAGCAATCATTAATATTAATTATTTATCTAAATATGAAATCTAGAGAAGAAAGAATACGAATGATACATATGTTCACCTATATCTATCGTGATATAAAATATCCAAAAGTACAGAATTTGCTACTTCAAAAAATGAGGAAGAACAGAGTCACAGAGCGATATATAATATAACATAATACTTGCTGTATTCTCGCTTTGACGGATCGCGAATATAAGCATTGTACGTCAGACCGACTTGTAATAAGTTGTAACTCCATTCGCGGCACGAAAAATCGCTCTCCTCCCGTCGAATCAAGTCGCGGCGGTACCCGGCCCGGGGTGGGAAGAGGAAAAAAGGAAACGCGACATTTTTACTGCTCCAATATATAAAATGGCTCACGATCAATTGCACCCGGCGATATTGAGAGAGCAAAGAAGGAATGCGGTATATATGTGGGTGGTACAAGGCGAACGAGGAAAACCGATGCTCATCGAACCTTAAAATACGCCCTTATCATATTGCCCCGTCGTGTGTTAATGCTTCACCGTCCCGCACCAAGCCTCGCTGCCATCCCCTCGTCATCCCCTCGCCCTCATAGTCTTGCCGTCTTCGACTTACAACTCGCCCAGTCACCCGCGCGAGCCTTTTACACACAGCGATTCTACATGCAGAAACGAGACAAAAGAATGCAATTCCAGCGCCGGCGGTCGTACCATCTCGCGATTTTCCTCTTTTCGCGAAACGTACGGTGCCAAGAGCCGAGAGCACTGTTCCTGAAATATTTCCAGTGCTACCGGAGCGCGGGGTATGGCGTGAGATGCCAGCGCGGTGGTGGTCGCGCACGCGGATGGGCCCCGGGGATGAGCGAGAAGAGAAAGAGAAGGAGATGATGGGCAGAGAGGAAGATGGAGGGAGAGAGAGAGGAACAGAAAAGGCGGGGAACCCCAGAGAACTCTAACAAATTGTCATTTGCAGTGCAATACTCGTTCCGTCCGCACAATAATCCAGCGCAACTCTGCCTAGCATCGCAGACATCCAGGGAAAATCCTTGTGCAGGATGGAAAATGCTAAAGTCTTGACCAAATTAGTTGGTGGTAAGATTCGATTTCAGCAAACACAAGCCGAGAAACACCCTTACGTAAAAATATGCCTCACGTTTTACGTTTCGTTTATAATTCGATAATTGCTATTATAAATTGTTATTATAAATAGCTATGAAGATTACGGTAACTTGCAATATTATTTGTGTATCTGTTACTAATATATATTTATGTGTGTGTATTCTCACATACATGTATTTTGCATAATCTGACTACATCTCTAGTTATTAATATCATAATCTTCATAGTCATTGCATAGATTATCCTTATGCTTTCAACATTTTTTTGACACTAAGATATTGTTTCCTCTCTAGTTCGTATATTTAATTAGTTAATTAAACCTTCCTACTGTCGAATCGAACAATAAACTCTTTCCCCTGCTACCTATCGCCCCTTCCACCTCACAGTTGCTCTTTCGATTCTTTGGAACGTTTGAAGGAAGGAAGCCGGGCTTGAAATCTTTTTGAGACCGAATGATTGCTCCCGAAAGGAATCCAATAAACGCACTCTATTGTTGCGGGGAACCGCAGCTAATTGCGAGGTTGGACTTAAACCGGAGTAATATTTTTGAGAATGAAAAGAATTCTCGCTGAAATATCTAAATGCCTCTCTATTGAAAATTTTCCCGGCTTATAATAATAAGATCCCCCTCATTCTTCTTAGTAAGAGAAAGTACATATCTTTTATATTCCGTTTATGTATAAAATGTGTAAAACTAACAGAAGTATTTTTGAATTTAATCATGAAAAATTGGAAGATATAATTGCATTCTGCATTATGTTTAAAAAAGAAAAAAAAATGACAAGAGTTGTTTCAAATTGCAATTGCAAAATAATTTCATTGTACGCAGTAACTGTCAAAAATGGATATTAATATGATTATATTAATAAAAATTAATAGAAAGAAGTGCTATTGACAAGAACATAGTGCTTTAACAAACAGACAATTGCATTACTCGGTATAAAAATTTACAAACAAAATTTAAACGATGGAATTTCCAATGTATAAATGTTAACATTTTTCTCTTTATATCTGATGCAAATAATTACGAAAATGTTTCGAAACAAATCATCCATTGAAAATATTTCGTTAGACGATTTTAACAAAACGACCTTGTTTGTTTCTCAATGTTTACGATGTATTTTTCATTACGAGATATATTTATCTCGTTAAATTGCATTATTGGAATATTTTGCTTCAACGAAACTATGCTCTTTTCTTTACCTTATAACAATGTGTTTTCTGTTATTAAAATGAGAAAACTGTCTCGTTAAAATTTTATATTATGATATCATTTTCAATGAATAATTAAGAAAGAAAGGATTATATCTTTTATGTTATTTTTATGATTCGGTTTTTATAATAGCGAGAAAATTCTACAGAAAACTGAGAAAACTAGTAAAGAAAAATTGGACAGTTAGAGAATTCAATTACAAAGCCGAAATGATAACTTGTCGGATATATTGGAGGTCGTATTTGACCCGTTCTTGCGTTCGTGAACTATGGCAAGTATGTTTGGCTTGTTGGAAGGTTAATGTAAAGATTGAATTCGAAGAAAAGAACCATAAATTACATTCGATGACATTGTTTGCATTCTTTGGAGATGTTGGTATCAAAAATTATTCTTCACGAATTCACGACATTAGCTAAAATATAATTGACGTATGTTCATATATTGCTGCCATATAAAAGAGCAATATAATATGTTATTAAAACTCACGTAGTCTATATACACAGTTGCAATTTCTAGTAAAGTAAAAAATGCACGTGTAGATATCAATATTTTAATAATATTAATATAACATGTGTAGTATTTTAGTGGTACCAAAATTTCATATGAAACTTTCGAGATTGAAAAATCAACCTCAACATATTCATCAAGTCAGTATCTGTTATTAGCTGTTAATGAGCAGGTTTTAATCGTCAATCATTAACAGTCTCCTCTCGTATCATTTTGCGGCATGATGTATCACGCTTTGACGTTGGCATTTGTATCATTAATGAAAATCAATTTTGCGCGTAATGCCGCGAACATTACATTATTGCATCATAAAATAATACCCATGATAATTCTAGATAAATTCCAATTCAATTTCTGACTCATGCTTATCCGTTTCGTGCTGCGCTCCGAAATTAACCCCCCGTTTCCTTCTCTCTCTCTCTTTCTTTATAATAAAGAAACGAAGGAAACTTTGAATTTTATTTCTAAGAATGCGAAGAAAGACCGTCCGCAACCCGTGCTATCCGTGTCACTTCGCAAAGCTTCTTATTTTACATTAAAAATCGATGTAAATTCTCTCTTAATTTTCAACAGCGCGTCCGATTAGATATTCCATTCCGTCACGAAATTCGCCAAAAATAGTGATGATGCTTAAATATTTACGAAGTTGCATTATTGCACCATAAGAAGAATCCAATAAAGGCACTCCATTGTTAGTATAAGCTCTTACTAATTGCAAGAGAGCGAGAGAGAGAGAGAGCAGCGCGCCAGTCTTTAAGATCAATCGGATTTCTGAGGACCACGAAACGGATGCCATAGCGGCTGCCACAAGAAGATACGAAGGATCAAAGGAAGTAGAACACGGATGCACCTGCAATCGCTTGACGGGACTTTCTTTTGTGTGATGCCTCTTTAAGAAAGGGAGGCTCTTTTATAAAATAATATCTAACGGTATTTGTGCCATTTCAATATGTCAGAAAATCTTCGAATCAGATGTATTCGTGACAACTTCAAACTGGACATTCAATTCGTGTTTTGTTAATTAACATAGTAAAGTAAGTGAACAAAACGGATTCATACTTAAGGTATGGAAAGATGCCGTTTACACCCCGTAATAAAATGGATAATAAAAATACTTGAAGTTAAAAAATTAAACAATTGATATTACATAATTGATAACAATAGGTAATCATATTACTTAGCTTTGCTTTAAGACCGACAACCCGAGTTGATGATGTTCCTTTATGAAATGTTAAGCAATTTCGCGCGCAGGCTTGGGCGCGCTTACACGGGAAATTAGTGGCACTAAAAAGCTGCGACGCTGAATGAATATTCCATTACAACTGACAGAAGAGGGCCGGTAGACGTGTATATAGGAACGACGCGAAATAATTTCCTCCCGGAAAAGCCCGGAGTGCAGCTTCGCAAGAGGAACAGCTCTTGCGATGCGGTTTAGCGTACCGCTGCGCCGACAGGAATCCGATAGGGATGGCGCATTGTTATTACAAATTTCAACTAATTGTAATTGAGTAGCCATACATGATCAGCAAATTGAAATCCTTGTCATCTATCAGAATAATGCACATTCGATAGCGAGCTTTAACAGTGATATGCGCGATACGATGCTCGTTTCGCAGTAAAACTGTAACTGCAATATAATTGATCGGCGCTGCCGCCGCGCATTCGCGGTAATTAAAAACATTTTATTTGCATTCTAAATGTTACTTTTATTTTTATTTTGTGGACTGCGTGCAGTGCAGTGGTGCAACGCGGCGCCAAAATTCCTGCCACCCGCTACCGTGCAAATCCTCTAACCGTCACTTTTGCTGTCGGAAAAGCGGAATAAAAAGCGACGTTCCAAAGGTTTCGATAACATTTCCGAAATTTTGAAATACGCTTGAACATTTCCAGATTAAAGTTTAAATTATTTCATGTTCGAATTATTCAGCTCTTTACGACTGCGCGTGCATTGTAAATTTTCACGAAACTTTAATACTTTGCGTAATTTTGCGACATGTAAAAAAAGATTTTTTAATCTTTTATCCTCTGCTACAATACGTGAAAAATCGTTAAACGAGTCAAACGAGTGTTAATTTCTACACAAAAATAAAAGGTACGCGTACGTGCATGCGGTGCATACTTGCGTCGCGAAAAGCTACATCATATTATTATCATTGTATTTGTGTGTGACTATCAGTAGATGAAAAACTTATTAACTCGGCCAATAAGTACATCAAATAAATGAGAAAATTTGTAGTCGGATGAGGTTTATTACGAAGATCGAAATGCCGTAATTAGTCGTCACGTAACACTATTAATAAACTGCAGATGATCAAACTAATTTATGCGTGTACTTAGAGATTATCGTGACACTTAATTTTTGATTGTGAGCTTAAAATTTTCTGCTAGATTTTCCACTTCAGCAAATAAAACCATATTGATTCTGCCATGAATATGAATTTATTTCGTTATGTATTTAACTCATTTCCAATCGTCCGCATTGGTTATATGACATGGTTATACGACAGTTTCCTGTATTCATCATGTTTAACGTAACTAGAGGAACAACGTTTTTAGCATCCGCGCTTGGAAAAAATATCATGATTTATAAAATACCGAATTGCAATCAACCATTTATGTGTAATTTTTACATAAATGATATATGAATGCTTTATTTCGCAAAGAGAATATTAGGATTTTAGCTATGAAAGTACAATTTTGCAAGATATAAAGCGAATCTAAAGAGCATTGAATTTATTAACCATTGTTTGGCTTATTAATATTGCAATGGCAGCAGTTTACGGGAGTTGATAATTGGCGCTTTAACAAAAGCTCTTTAATCAATGCTAAACTAGTCACGTCAAATTTCTTCTGTTATGTGATTATTGTTCCATTTGTTATTAATATACTAAACGTTCCAATTATTTTAATACATTTGGTACCAATACTTAACAGATTTTACCATTTTTCAATAGTTATTTTCAATTGTTGGAAAGATAAAATTTACGACTATCTGTTAACATTATTGACTCGGTCGAGGAAGAGGAGTTAATGCAAATATATCTACGACTGATTGCAGCTTTGGTAAAACCTCGGTATATGCTTTGAAAAACGGTCGAAAATCACGAGTGCATGCTCGTGAAACAGACTTTTTTCCAATATGCACTGATAATATAAATATGACCGGTCGTTACGTCATATCGATGCTGCCCTGTGCGATATTGAATTTGCGGCATACATGCTTCCGGAGAGTTTAAATAATGGGAGTTATAGTCTATGCTTTGCCTGTTTTTCTTGCGCGGTTTTGCGAATCTATATAAAATGCAATGTTATATTATTTGTTAGAACATGTCCAAAATTATACGATCTAAAAATAATTACAATTATAAATTATTACAATCTATAAATAATATCGTATGTATAAAGACTTGTTCGATAAGAAATTTATATTTAATCAAAGAAGAACAATTCAAATTTGTCTCGAGGCAAATGAGTTTGCCATTTACTTTGGTATGCGTGAATGAAGTTTCATGTGAAAAATGAAAACTTTATTACAGGATTACGCGTATTATCATACTGCTATTACATCAAATTTAATTTTGAACTCACGCGTCACTGCGTGTCCCAAAGGGATAAGTGCCGGATGCACAATACGTGATCACTTCAACGTAGTCAAGTTTTGCTATGTATCATATACGCTGAGTAAATATATTATGCTTGTCAATAGATAGTACTGGTGGAGGATTATTACTTCATTGATTGTTGCACATAGTTCGAAAACAATGTTACGGAATCTATCTATCTATCTATCTATCTATCTATCTATCATTTCAAACACTTGCGTCATTATTCCCTTGATACAGTACTCTCTTGGTATCAGATTAGTTTGCGATTCAGATATACGTCAATGTGTATCGAGAGAAGCTAATATTAAATATCATTTATCATGGTGCTTTTATATCTTTGGCTACTTTTTTATACGCTTTTTATCTTTAATTTGATAGCTGCGATCTAAACGTATGCAATCAAAAAAGTCACTTTGCACGTCGACTTATTCATCTCGACCGTTACGAACGTGAATCTTCAAAAGCTTTAACAATATTAAACTCTGTGATATCATGAAGAAAACTACCTTTATCCAGAAAAAGGACGTTGGAGAAAAAGATAATGGAGTTGTATAATGCCTCAGGCACCACAACACTTTCGCCTATATAATTTTTTCCTGCTTTTAATAGGTTTTATGCTGCGGAATTATATTACACGTCTCGTTCTCGATGATAATAGGTAGTAATGCCTGTCATTGCTAAACTTCACAACACTTTAGAGTATAGGTTAACTTTGAATTTGGCGCGTGAGGCCTTGTAGATGCTCACCGCGCCCTCTCTCGCCATATAGTTTGTTGTGCTAAACTTCATGTACATCGTGAGTATAACTGTCGTATATAAAACGCGAATTAACAGCAACCAAGGTGTTATAGAGCATGCCGAGCAACAGGAAAAGGAAGCGCTCCCGGTCTCGATCAAGAGATTGTCGTCTGCGCAAAAATAGAACGGAGGAAAAGTTGTAAACCATGCAATTTCAGTTAGATAACCTCGCCAACATACTTGGTCGGTTAGTCCAACCTCCTCCGGGTAAGTAATGTGGATTTCCATACGAAGTCTCCGCATAATTCGTTTGTCGAAGCACAGTTTGACGATTCCATACGAATGTCCAAACTGGTGTCATGTCCATACGACGTGTACACGGGCGACCTTGTGATAAATTCAAGAAGAATGTAAAGTCACAGGTTACACAATAAGTGCCGCCCATGTGATCTCGACTTTCCTCTGTTATTCAGGAGACGATAAGATCGCCAATAATTAAATTGTCGAATCACATTGTTTCTATAACAAATGACAAAGAAAGTGTCATGTCCATACGACGGTGACACGGGTCGAACTTGTGATAATTCAATAAGAGTGTAAATTCACAAGTTTCACAATAAGTGATGCCCATGTGATATCGACTTCTCTCTGTTTTTCAGGAGATGATAAAATCAATGAGAGTTTGGTTAATGAAATCAAAGAACAGTTGGTTGATAACATTGACCAGCCTGTGGATGCACAATCGTCAGAGAGCGTGCAAATCATGGATAGCCTCGTTAATCCTAATACGTCAATTTCTGAGGAAATGTTGGAACTCCTGGGAGAGGATCCCACTGCGACTAAAGAAATTGCAATTAAATTTCATCCTGAACTCAAATGCAGATGGGATAAATGAATGCAAGGAGGTTTTCCAGACGAACACAAGAAGGTCATTCTGCAAAAATATCCGAAAAAGCAAGACCTGTATACCGAAGCGCCTAAGGTTAATTTGGAAATCGTTCCACTTATGTCGGAGGTTGCCGTAAAAAGAGACCAACATTTTTTGGAGACTCAAAATTGTGTGGGTTCAGCACTATCGGCATTAGCGGCAGCAATCTCTATGATTCTTGATGACCCAGAGGATGGTATTGACCAGGAAGTTCTCACAAAATATCTTTGTGATGCCGGAAAATTATTAACGGATGTATTTTATCAACAATCGGTGGCCAGAAAATCATTTATTACACCTTTACTGAATAAAACGGTTAAGCCCACAGTTGAAGCTATCAAAGCTGATGAATGGTTGTACGGTCAGAAATTTGCTGAACAAATCAAAGAAGTCCAAACAATTGGAAAAGCGTGTGCTACACTCAAGGCCCCGGAGAAATCTTCAAAAGGATTTACCCAGAAACCACGTTTTCAGGGAAACTTGCGATACCCACCTGCGAAATACAAGCAGGTGGGGCGATATCCGAGACAAGCAACAATCAGATTCAAGGCCAGAAACCAACGAACGAGTCAGAGCACACAAAAGGCCTCGAGTCAGAAGTCGAGCAAGAAATCGACGAAGAAGTAAACGAGGTAAGAGTTCAAGCAGGTCGCCTTCGGTTATTTATAGATCAGTGGACGAAGATCACAAGTGACAAATATATACTCAACTGCGTGAAGGGCTATCGGATCCCTTTCACGGATAGTCCACAGCAAGATAATTCTCCATCGGACATTATATGGTCCGATACTGACCAGATTCTGGTTACACAGGAAATAAATAGGTTACTATCGTTAAAGGCTGTGGAGCAGTGCGAAGAGTGCGATGGACAATTTATTTCATCGTATTTTTTAGTTCCTAAACCTGACGGTTCTAGCAGATTTATCTTTAATCTGAAAAATGTAAATAAATTTATAGATCCTGTTCATTTTAAAATGGAGGATATCCAATCGGCAAAAAATTTATTAATTCCGGGGGCATACATGTGCTCTATTGATCTAAAAGACGCATACTTTCTTGTCCCAGTACACGAAAAATGCCGAAAGTATTTACGCTTCAAATCCCAGAACAAACTGTTTCAATTTACGTGTCTACCATTTGGACTTTGTACAAGTCCATACGTCTTCACAAAAATTATGAAACCAGTCATGCATAAGTTGTGAACCATGGGTATTATATCAATAATTTACATTGATGATATTCTCTGCATAAATAAATCTTATAATGAGTGTTTAAACAACGTACAAGAAATAATAACTCTGCTAGAACAGTTGGGGTTCGTAATAAATTATGCGAAAAGTTCCTTAACGCCGAATAAAAAATGCAAATATCTCGGCTTTATAATTAACTCCTTAGACTTTAGGTTAGAATTAACAGAAAAGAAAAAATTTCAAATTTTAAGTATTACCAATCAATTCAAAGAAGGCAATAGTTATAAAATTCGTGATATAGCTAAAGCAATTGGAGTACTAACAGCAGCATGCCCGGCAGTGGCCTACGGTTCGACTTATTGTAAACGACTTGAGAGACAAAAAGTCCTTGCATTACTTCTGAATGACAATGATTATGAAGCAAACATGCACATTAACAAAGCCATGTCGGATGACCTGACTTGGTGGAAAATTAACTCGCAGATAGCTTCGAATCCCATTCGAACGTTTAAATTCTCGATCGAGATCTCTTCAGATGCGTCCCTCACTGGCTGGGGAGCTTATTGTCAAGGAATGTATAGTTATGGATTTTGGAACCCGAAAGAAAGGGAATATAGCATCAACTATCGCGAATTACTTGCAACGTTTTTTGCGCTTAAGTGCTTCGCCACTTCATTATCGAACTGTGAAATATTATTAAGGGTCGATAACACATCTGCCATATCGTATATAAATAAAGCGAAAGGAATTCAATTCCCTCATCTCAGCGAATTAGCGCGGACAATTTGGTAATAGTACGAAAGTCGGAAATTGTGGATATTTGCAACGTATATACCCTCAAAACAGAACGTGGAAGCAGATTCTGCATCCAGGGTAAATAACATTGACACCGAGTGGGAACTATCTCCCAAAGCATTTAAGAAAATAACAAAAGAATGGGGTCCTTTTTCAATAGATCTCTTTGCTTCTAGACTAAACGCAAAATGCAAGCAATTTTGTTTTAGGTATCCAGATCCGGAGGCCGAAATAGTAGATGCGTTTACAATTTCGTGGACGAATGAAAAATTTTACGCGTTTCCGCCTTTCGCACTCATTTCACGAACACTACAAAAAATAATTGTAGATAAAGCTGTGGGCATAGTGATTGCACCATTATGGCCAACACAACCGTGGTACCCATTGTTTGCGTCACTTTTAGCTGCGCCAACTCTGATTTTCAACCCAGATAAAAATTTGCTGTTATCTCCTTGTAGAGAACAGATACACCCATTGGCACCAAAACTTTCATTGGTGGCAGGAATATTATCTGAACGGCGTTTCTAAAGAAAGGTTTGGATGAGGATGCGGTGGACATCATGCTTAATTCCATAACAGCGTCAACACTTCGTCAATACCAGACTCCACTAAAATTATGGTGGAATTTTTCATACGAAAATAACATCAATGTCTTCAATGCAGAAACGCCGGCAATCATTGCCTTTTTGACAAAAAGATTCAAGGAGGGTGCCAACTACAGCACACTAAACTCAACACGATCTGCTATTTCTCTCATTTCTTCACGCGATATCTCTGGCGATGTGTTAATCTCTCGGTTATTTAAGGGAATTTTCAAACAACGGCCAGTAAGACCGAAGTATGCTAGTATCTGGGACACGACACCAGTGATTAAGTATTTAGAAAAACTTCATCCCTTGAAGCAATTAAAACCCAAAGATGTAGCAGAAAAGACTGCCACGCTCTTAGCGTTAACCACCGCGCACAGACTACAAACATTAGCGTTAATCAAAACAAATAATATTGCGGTTTCAAATACAGGTATTACAATTAAAATACCGGATCTAATTAAAACCTCAAAGGTCGGTAGTTTTCAACCTGAAATAAACCTACCGTTTTTCACGGAAAAACCCAGTCTGTGCACGGCTTCGGTTATATTGGAATATTTAGATTATACTAAGAACATACGAACGACTAGTAATACAAAACTATTAATTTCAACTGTTAAACCGTATAGTGACGTAAGTGCACAAACAATTGGGCACTGGATCAAGTCCCTGCTTGGCAAGGCTGGGATAGATACAAACCAGTTTTCAGCGTATAGTACGCGACATGCTGTAGTGTCCGCCGCCTACCAGAAAGGTGTCGATATTGATACAATTAGACGCACGGCGAGTTGGTCCAGTCAGTCCCAAATGTTTGCTCGATTTTATAATAAGCCGATACAATCGTCGAGTAAGAATTTTACGCATGCAATATTGGAACAGTAACGTGCTAAGTTACACTATTTATTTTATACACAAAAATAAAACGAGTGTTGAGAACGCTAAAGATCTACCTATTATCATCGAGAACGAGACGTGTAATATAATTGTCCGCCGAAGGCGGGCTCGTTCGATCGTAATTATATGAAATGTCTCGTTCGAAGATGATCCGTTCCCACCCTAAAATATTGAATTCAACAAAAACAAAACAAATTACATTACGTATTACACCCAGGATCATCTACGGAATTCAACAACTCAAACTTTAGCACTTTTCTCTAAACTGGATGACGAGAGAGGGCGCGGTGAGCATCTACAAGGCCTCACGCGCCAAATTCAAAGTTAACCTATACTCTAAAGTGTTGTGAAGTTTAGCAATGACAGGCATTACTACCTATTATCATCGAGAACGAGACGTGTAATATAATTACGATCAAACGAGCCCACCTTCGGCGGGCTCGTTCGATTGGACAATTATTGAACTTGCAGTGAAATGTACTTAAGGGAGGAAAAAGAATGAAAGGGAGATACATGTACATATACATATTTCTTATAAAACTCGGACTTTCGTGAATGAGTTCGAGGCACGCGCGCGAGGCTTTTTGCGAGCGAACATTATTCCGATTTTTGTTAGGCAACCTCGCTTTGTGTATGGGCGGACAAAGCGACGTATACTTTTGTTACTAACGTGGCAATTGAATCATCCGCCGACAAAAGCCACCGGGTATGCCGACCGCGTAATTTCGTCCCTCAGGCGTGAAAATGAGGGGTTTTTAACCCATTTTACACACCACAGCTCTAACGAGATCGCCATGTCGTCGTTATTTCGTAGACCATCAAGACCGGGCGCCGCGTTGCATGCGAAAAGAAAACGCGCGACGAACTCTTCCTTCAGGATCTCCTTTCCCTCGCTTTCGTAGTGAAATTACATTTTCCTCCTTGAGACGGAGTTTCGTATTTTCGGTCGATAAATCATTTTATCAAAATGGAGATTATTATAGGTAGGTTGCGTGTGCGCATTGTGTCTCATTTCTAACGTAATTGCCAAAATTTATTATTTATTATTTATCGTTACTGTGGCTACTATATTATACTAAACTACAACTGAAAATAAAGTAAGCAATTGGAATCTCAGATATGAAAATAATTATTCTTTTGAAGAACTATTGTTTTAGAGTTTCTTAGTAAAATGCAATTTTAATTATTTTAGATATTTTTTTTCATAAAACAATTATTGTTTAAATTCAAACATACTTAAAACTGAAACCACTTGATACATGAAAAAATTTCAGATTTGTACAATACTGATAAATTGTAGAAATGAAACAGTAAATATATGACTAATTTAAATCTAGTATACTTTTTAATGGCAACATTTATCAAATTTAACGGATTGACGCTATTCTAAACAAATTTAATCAATTGCAATCACCGCAAGTTAATTTCTCAGACGACCACGCGTTTAAAATGCACGTGATCGCAACGTCAGCAGACAGCATGGGTGCAATCAGATTCGCTTCGCGTTTAAATATTTACCGTCCGATCGGGAATCTCTATCAAGGCCCGTAGTGGCTCTTGCAACAACAACAAAAACAGCAACAACAAGAAAATTATCCAGGCGAAATCGGAGGATAGTCGAGTAGCTTTATTCGCACTTGGCCACGCGACTAAATGACGTCGAGTGTGTTTTATTTAATGTTGAGCACGAAACGCGAAGGCGGAAGTAATTACGGCTAGTCGAAACGTAAAGGAAGGAAATGTGGGTCGTGAGATCGAGGGTTTGCGAAGCTCCAACGACTAATTAAACGAGTGGGCCACGAACGAGCGGTTACGAACGTTTCGATAATTGTAGATTAATTAAAATTGCGAAGAACACGGGGCCGGCAAATCTGGCTCGATTCTATCGCGAAAATCTCGACATTGCGGCAGGGGTCAGGATCCAGTTTGCGGGACCAATGAAACGAAAAACGTGGGAAACCTTAATGGCATCCCGCGATTTCGCGGGTGAGCGAGCAAATGTTGATTGTTGGCTTTCGAAGCTTACCTTATCTTGATGCGATTACGCTTTTATTTTTCAATAAGATAGATAGCATTTGCAACATACAAATTTCTCGGTATATGATAAATAGGTAACATGATCTTTCATATATTTCAAAAATTTATAAAACTTTATAAAAATTTTAATACATTTTATAGCAAATTCTACGATCTTTTTATTTTGTTAAAATGAAGTTTATTATATTATTATTCAATAATGAAAAATTTTGAACATTATTGTATATTTTACTATGAGTCTGACATCACAGTTCTTGATCTTTTATCGCGAAATAATTTATTCATATGTTTTGAAAATCTAGGAAATCTTTTCACATTTCAAAGTATTCTTTCACGGCACGTATGTGTATTATGTCATGTTTGGAGCGTTTTAGCTTGCAAATTACTTTAATGTCGAGTACGACGGTAGCAAAATGACATCTTTTCGATGGTAATCTTTTAATTATGGGAGAACGGAGTTTACGCATTAAAGGGGAGCCGGCTGAAAGGGTGCTTAGTTGGTGGAATTTTGAAACTGTCGCTCGTCGAAGGGCGAGGCTTCCGGAAATGAAACTGCGTGATATCGATCTGAACATTTCAGATTGAATGATCTTGAGATGTTTTGGACTATTTGTTGAATTTCATTATAATCTTGTGCGATATAGTGCATCAGTCTGAGAAGAGAGTTTACATTTCCTCTTGCGTAAAGTATCTTTATATATTTAAATATTTAAATATTTTTAATATTTATGATTTTCATTTTACATAAATTTAGATCAATTACTGAATATTATAAAATCGTACATATCTAAAATTGGAAAACGAATAACATTTATATTATCTTTATAAAGACATTTACCATGTCATTTGTAACTTTTTGTTACGACGTATAGTAATGATCTTGTCATTTGAAGTTTGAATTTGTCGACATTCAATACTTGCACAGTTTTTCCGCATTTTTCTCGTGAAACGCGCGTCAAGATGCATTAGACGTCGCTACGTCAGATTCTTCGGGAAAGTTTTCGAGTAAGGCGTTCCCCTAGGGAATGTGAGGACACGTCAACCAAATGAGATACGTCGTTCACGCGTCTTTCTTTTTAAATTGAGGTAGCTGAGTTAATTTATATACTGGTATCACGGTACTTTTAATACATATTTCATGAACTGAAGAAGTAGCTTCGGTATGAGCGAATTATTTTGAATGGGATTTAAGCAAAAGACTCCCGATAACAGATTCAATAAGTGAAAGATGGAACATAGAGAAGAGTTCCAGGATTTTCAGAAATTCAAAGCCCCGGTGTTCCGAAGTTATACAAGTGGCGAAGTTCGAAATGGACGAACATTTTCCGGATTCGGAAACTTAGAATTCTAAATTTGCAATACTACAAATGCTCGCGGATTGAAAGACTTATAGTTTTGAAGCAAAAAGCTGCGTAACACAAGAGTGATAAGCGTAATTAAATTCGCGTTAACAATATTCTATTTACTTTTAAAATTTACGAAACAATTTGTATAAAATTAAACTCTGTATCTATTTAAAATTTTGAAAATTTAAGAACAAAATCTGAAAAATTTGTATTATTTAATACATAATAACATCTATCTATTTACGGTGCGATATTCTAATAAACCTTATTGTTTTATCCTAATTTCAGATAATATATAAAGATTAATCAGATATTGTTTATTTGAGGGAACATCAAAATGACTTAGTATACTTCTTAGTATTGCATTATATTGGCAATAAGGGTTGAGATTATAAAAGTCTAGAATTCTGTAACGTTTTATGTATTACCGTGTCTTCGTTGCCAAATAGTCATGCGAGGTGAATTATACTAGCAATGCACACGCGGAAGATTGCAGACATAAAATGAAATCTCGCCGGCACAGCAGATTTAATTAATTCTTAGATTAGTAGGTCAGCTTGTGGAAGTAAAATACGTGTCGCGTTTCACGTAGCAAAAACTCGTTGTTTGAATGCGACTACCCTTGCTTGGCAACTGCACATTTTGGCACTATACACTGTATAACGTATTTTCTATTAGTCGCATTGAATCTCTTCTCCCTTGTAGCGAAAAATAAGCAGTTTTTGACATGTATTACTGTTGAATTCAATTCAAGATCTAAACTTTATAATAATATTAATCATTAATTAAATGTTTTAAAAACATTTTAAATATAATCTGTGATGCTTAAAAACTCTTTTCTTAAAAAAAGACTGTTGAAATTACTGTATGTTCTTCTGTTTTTATATACTTTGTGCCATGAACAACGCCAATACAAGAGACATATTGATTTATATATGTTTACCTGCAAGTTTAATGTGGCTAAAGCGATACTTTAGAAACGATAAAGTTTATTGAGATATTTTAAAAGAATCCTGTATGATATTAAAACTTCTTCACATATGCTTATGAGAGATCTCCTTAACGTTATTTTAATATGAAAAATCTTTTAAGCAATCGCGAAAACATCTTTTAATATATCGCTTAATACATGTCAAAATTTAAAAAAGAAATTTAAAAAAGAAAATATCCCATACATTCTAAGTAATTTTGTGAGATATACAAACGCTTATTAGAATATCGGAAAGATATCGACGTTAGTCAGGACCCTTCTTCCGCAGAAAGAGGATAAACTCAGGATTATTCGAACAGCAAGACATTCGACACGCGCATAAAGACGGTGATTACGTTGATATCCGAATTTTAGTCATTTGCGAGCGACTTGATCTGCAGGATGTATAAGTAAAGTCGTGTTACTACACGCTTCGTTGGTTCGTGCGATGAGGCCGCTGGAAACGATGAAAAGTCGCGAGAAAATCGAAGTGCACGGAATGCCAACACGTGGGTGAAACGAGAAGGGAGGAAAGTTAGGACAGACACATCAGTGCAATGTGGCTAACGTTTGTTTACGCGCGAAAGCTTTCGCGACACAATGAGCTTTTTACTCTTCGCTACGTGTAGCAAGTTGTGTAGTGCTGGTGTAGCGTTAAATTCTGAGGAGAAAGAAATTAGTGTATTATCTCTTTCCTTCCTCTTTTCCTCTGTTATTTTTTCCTCTCCAGACGTGCGTTGCATCACAAATTGCAAAAACTCTTTATTTTTAGCTATGTTTTGTTACAAGTTGATGCTAACAATTTACACTTTCTCAGACTTTCTCAGACTAACTTTTAATCTGGTTTTTCTTTAATGTATTTAAATTAATCCTAGATTCATTAAAATTCATAAAGAAAAAATGAATTCTATAGATTTGTTAATTAAACACGCATATAACAAGTAGAATAAGAAAAAATGTTATTCAACAATTTATTCTATTGTTATAACTGCCAGTAGTGTCAGTAAAAGGAAGAACTAAGTTCTTCTTTTATCGATAGTTGCAGAGCTATTCAAGTTTTTTTGTAAAGTTAGCGCTCCATTTTTAAAATTTTGGATTGATAGAGTTTTCGCTTCTACTAGGAGTTCTACAGAGTTTCTGATACGTTTTAAAAAGAGCTCTGGCGCTTCAATAGGGTCTGCGAAGCTTGAAAAGTGCGCATCAGGTTCGTAAAAAAGTGATATCGATAAAAAAAGATGACACGGGCCAAGTTGCAGGATGAACTCGTGGCGTATAAACGCGGGGATACGTTTAGTTCTAGCATGGTGTTTAAGGGGTTAATGTCACAAAGCTGAACGGCCGGTCACTGGTTTGCAGTTTATACTAGGCATATAGTTTTATAACCCATCAATCGTACAAGTTCTTTTTGACCACTTGCCAACTTGTGATAGATTGTCGTTTCCGACATTTCGATCCAACTAGCGCAACATACGCTCCGAAGTTGTATAAAGTTGTGCGAATTGTGAGTTAATGCTTACGGCAATTTTCTCTCTCGCGAACTTGATATGTACGAATTTTTTGAATTTAATCTGATTCACATTTTATCGGTTACAACATGTCTCTCCATCTTTAATAAAAGGAACGACTTAATGAAAGAGAAGAAATAACAATTCTCATAATGTCAGAAGTTTTTCCAACATCAGTTCCCTTTGTTATACAATATATTCAAGTTCCAATCAGTATCTATGGATCACTTAAAACTAGCACTTACCGATTTCCTGATTGGTTATCCTGGCATGGCAGCTGCTGGAAGCGTAGAGCAATAGCGCGAGGAGCGATGCGAGGGATCCAAGGCGGGCGGCCATCTCATCTCGAGGCATCTCGACGCCCCAACGTCACGTCACGTCACGTCACGTCGCGCCGCGTCACTCGTGTCAGCGACACACTCACCCCTTCAGTGCTTGCTTTTTTACAGCACTCGTCTTCTGCTTTCTACCTTTCTCTTTCTCCCGCCCTCCGTCGTCGTTGACGAAACGCGCGAACCAGGTCCCAGGCACTCTTGAAAGCACTTTCCGCGCGACTCAAATTCTCATCGTCGAACTTGTCCTCCGCAAATTCGTCTCGGGTTTTTCCTCGTCAAACCTTCAAACACAACGATCACACGTGAAATCATCGATAAGTAACGAAAACATGCGTCAATTCCTCCTCTCTTATTTCTTACTTAGGGAATCGTATTTTACGCGCGTATTTTACGCGCTCACCTTCCCGGGGGAAAGATTGAAATGGAGAACACGGAATATCCTGCTGTCTAAGTGTGCAAACAAGGGTTGCATTGATCCCAGGACAAACTACTTCGGTCTAACGTAAAACAAACGAGATTTTTCCCCACTTTAAAAGAGAAGTATGCTTTTTAAGCCGGAACTTTTTCCGCGTACCGAAGTGAATAGCAAACTAATCTAGCTGAAGAGAAATCTGAATTATTATAATTCGATAAAATGCGGGTTTCTCATGTAACATTGAGCCAGAACTCTCGTCTGCAGAACAATGACTGCACTAACTGTCACGTAAACGGTCGATATTGGATTATCGCTTAAGTTCAGCAGCTGTGAAACATCGTTTGTTCTCTAATCCGAAATTTGCTCGCGACGCAACGTAACGCACGATATCGCGATTTCGGAAAATTGCGACCCTTGCAAATGTAACGTGCGAATTCGCGTTACCCACTTCGCACAACGCTCAACCATGTCTCTCCCTCTCGAATTCTATTCTGCTGATTTTCCTTTCTCACCTGCAGCGACACGCATGCAGTTTCGATACCCGTCGTTGCTGCCGCTCAAACTCTCTCGATAGCTGACGTCGTGCATTCGGCGTAATCACGCTGTTGTTTTCTCAAACCTTTTTTCTAAAAACTGTCTGCATATCCGGAAAAAATCTCCTTTCCCTCCCCCTTTCTCCTCTTCACCCCGTTTTCATGAAATATTTTTAACACCACTCCCGCGGGAGCTAGAGAATAGAAAGGAAAAAGAGAGTGCGGAAATATTTTATCCAGCGACGCAATTATTTCCGCTGCGAATAATTCGACCGACAAATCGAGAGGAGAAGGAAAAAAGTGTATCGTACCAACGTGCGCGCATGTCCATCGCGGTGACAACAGTGTTTCTTGTTTAAGTTTTTGACGTGCAAGCGAATGACAGAACTCGTCGATCGTGACACGGCAAAATGATACAGCGCGCCGCGTTTAATATCGCGATTGTCGTTTAATCGAGTTATGTGGCCCAGTTATTATTTTATTTACCGATCGGTCGCGCAACAAGTTTATTTCCGGATACTTGCCGTCGCCGTGCTGGCGATGCTATAGCTAAGCGGTGCTATAACGTTAGCGCCGTTGCACCCTCATTATTTCATGGTTCGCACGTTTGTATCGCGATATATCGAATCGCATGATTCTATTAACTTCGACACGAGGACGCACTTCGGTCAATGCATTGCGCTTTAGAAAAAATAATGTACCTGCTGTGTGTATAACGTATAATCTCTTATCATTTATATGTCGCTGTGTTGGGAGAAAAAGTAACATGGCTTTCGAGAAATAACAAAAGGCTTTTCTTGAAAAGAATTAATTTGTATAAACACTTTCCTCTTGCATCATGTTTACCCGGTTTCGAACATGTTGGACAGAATATTTTAGTGAAGCATCTTGACGCATTCAAACTTGCATTATAAAAATTGCATAATATATAAAGGGCATAAAGGACATAAAAGACTATTTTAGTAAATGTTTTTCTATAATAATTGGAGTAAATTATTATTGGAGAACGTATTGCGCAACAAAGTGCGCCATCGTCTATAATAATACAGTGACTTTGAAAATGACAAACGACATAAAAGTTTAAAACTGATATAAACGCAACATTGTCTGAAATTATTGTATTTTATAAATATTCATGTAAATGTACAATCTTAATTGCACTTTATAGTTGTTACAAATATATCACATTGTACTACAGAGACGAAAAGTATCACAAACAAGTAAAATAAAAAAATATTTTTTAAAATCTGTTATCTTTGATAACAAACATGTTTTTATATTTTGCAACAAAGATTACTGATCAAACACTGAACAAACAATTTGAGTACAAAGAGCAAATTAAAATATTCAAATATTCTTCTATCCAAATGTATCAACTATTGAAAAACCTTTTGTTACAAAACAAGAAATAATATTTTATACTGATTATTGCCAACATTATTTAAACCGTCACGTTACAATCATCAAGAAGAAATTGTAAATACTTCAAATTGAGCGATGCTTAACTCAATGCCACTCAATGCTGACAGATAATTGTGCCTTTAATTACTTTTCGCGGGCGGAACTTGGAGAAATAAATAATTAATTTCTTCCGCCGTCTTCCGCTGTTCGCTCGAGTATCTAACGAAGCAAAAAATAGCATCAATTTTTACGATGAACAATCGAACAAATGAGAGAGCGAGAGAGAAAGAGTGACTGAGAGAATGAGCGAGCAAAGCGCGTATCGAAGGATGTGCATCGTCCGAGAAATTGCATTGTAAAATTGTAAAATCACGAGCGGGCCGCATCGGGTCGTTTAATTTGAGACTAATTAACGGTTCAATCACGTTCCGCGTAGAGATCGCAAGGGACTCAATAAATTACGATTCATTATTCCACATCGTACGACAGTCTACGTAAAAGAAGTGCCCGGAAAGTTTCATGCGGGAGTTAAACCGCTAACCGAAAATTTCTGCGTTAATTCCACAATATCCAAAGGTTGCCAATTCTCATCAGTAGAGGAGAAAGTGATGACATCCTATATTGTTTTCAATATTCTGTGAGATTCCAATATTGGAAAATGCATGTGATGTAATAAATATTTTAAAAAATTTAATTTATAATTAAACTCTCTTATAATAAATGACGCTATAGAAGAGTTTTTACAAAACTTTTATTTTGTGAGAAAATTATAATCAAACCTATCAAAATGATTAAAATATTTGTTTCATTTTCCATTAAACATATCAGAAACATTAACAAAAATAAAATAATAATCTCGTTAAAAACATTTACCATACTCATAAATGAACATAAAAGTTGTTCATATATGTATGTTATACTAGTGCTTTAACAATTAACCATAGATGTAGAACACGTAATAATATTTCCGCCGCAGGCTGCAACACCTCATTGCAGCTGTTATGAAATGTTAACAGTTTCAGATTACACTTTCCCCAGTTTACATTACGATCCCGAATGAGCTTACATAATGTCCGATGTAACATATTCAAGTCATATATCTACAATAGTTTTAACATCTCAATCTTGCATTTCCTCTCTTAGCGATTTATCTCTCGGTTAAGTTTGTCCGACGCGACGTGCTATATTATCGGAAGAATCGCGAGCAACACGCGGATTGAAATTTTCGATGGAAGAACGTTCGTAATCCTGTTCGTAACTAATAGCCTGAACGGTTTGGTGAAATCACGGCGCGGATTAGACACGCCACAATGCAAAATGCCCGGGATTCTTAGGACAGATCGCAGCTAGAATGCCCCGATGAAACAGCATAATACCAGGAATGTAATCGCCTACCCGACCATCAGATTTCCATGTAAATGCATTGACGCACCTACCGGTAGAACTATTCGGTGGTGACCGTCGAGGGATCAAGAGGATCCAGCCTTAACCGTCTTCTCACCGTGATCTCTATATGCTTATAAACGGGCTGACAATAGGTGAATTTAATGACCGCGAGAATTTCGCTCCGCTGGGTATGCCATGTGCACTCTCCTCGCGCGACATCGTCATTACAATCACTAAACGCGGATCAATAACGTAGAGTATAATATAATTTATATCTGATAATGATGGAAATAACTGTTCATGACACTACACGTTGCTCTTACCTATTCAGAATATCATGTAACGTAGCCAAGTTACTTGTCACACTTGTCACATTTGTCTAATTTCTAAAGAGAAAAATATGTAAATTTTATCATTAGAAATACGCGTATCTTTGTTTTGAATTAAAACTACGCGTTTCGCTATGAGTTTAACATGATCCCGTGACAATCTGTGTTAAACACCACGATTGATATATCGGGAAACAAATTAGAAAATGACGCGTCAGGAAGAAAGAAGAATTAGCAGTTCTATTCCAGATCTTCGTACCTCGACAGATATAATTTGTGAAGCTAACGTGCCGCCCTTTTTATAGCGTATTCTTTTCATCTTTCCGATCACAAAGGCACAAATTGTTTTCGTGACTGGCAACGCGCACCTTTTTCGAGAAAATTGCCAGTCAACCGGTGACAAGCACCCAATTTAAGTCCCATGTAATACGTTCGTGTAACTGTTCCCAGATTTATCGTGTCCGTTTGATCGCTACGTCGCATGGGAACTCGTCGCTCCCAAAATGGTTCTTTTTCGAAGAAAGAAACCTGCCTACTTAACATGGAAATCTTCGAAAGATTAAAATTCTTGCAGCGGAGTATACAAATTGTGAATACCTTGCTGCGAAGTTGCTTTAATAGCATGTACCTGCATGCGATGCTGTGATGGACGCATATTTATCCCTTAAATCGCATGTGATTTATGATACATGAAGACAAGAAGCAATGAACGTAAAAAACATTATGTGACACGATGTGAAATATTAAAAATTAATTTATTATTTTATTATGTGGCAAGCCTTTTGAAGCGTAATATTGCTGCTTCACACGTATGCATACAATACAATGACGAGACTATTGTAATGCGCAATTTTATTTTTACTCATAAATACTTTAGTAGTAAACACTATGTCGCTGTAGCAAAGCAAGAAATATTACACTTGGTATTCTATATGTCATAATAAAATGTTTCCGATATTCCATATTTGCGTACGACGTTATACCTAAGACAACACACAATGTCTCGTTACCTATTTCGATATAATAGTATCGTGAATCAATCCAATTGTATTTGATAATTTTCCTCGTGCATCCTCGTGCCGAAAACTCGTATCATCGATTAATCACGAATAAATATACGAATAAATGCTCAACGAATATATACTATTGTATAATATATTTGCTCATTAATGTCGGAACATGTTTTCGGAAATTTCATTGTTTGTTATCCTCGTCATACATCAACTACCATCAGAATCAATGAAGCTTACCGCTGATGTTACAATTAAAAATTTTTAAATTGGCTTACTGTGAAATTACCACACAAATTAGAAGGAAAGGTTGCAATATGCGAGGACTAGTGTTGATGAGCGCAACAAAGTCAAATTGTAGCATCCTGCGGAAAAGGTGCCGTGCAATTGTTAATTTATATCCCGTAATTAAAAATTACGAATGCGCATCTCGCCTGTAGCAATTTCGCGATATGTATGGATACGAAATAACTGTGAAATTGCATATGTTCAGCGAAGAAAGTGGAACATTTTAATAATGAAACAACAGATAAATGTACACAAAGCGCGTACAAAGAATACGCTCCAACTCTATCTTGGTGCTGCATTATTAAGAAATATTTAAACAGTAGGTCAAATCTTGAATATGTGAAGGTATGCGAAAGAAGATTCTTCAGGTAAACATGTCGTCAGAACTGCAGGTTGGTGAAGCATATTTGCAATGTATTTACAGTTATCTAATTCAAAAAATGTATGCTCCACAATAAGTAAGTTCGTTAAATTCTACTGAATTTTGTGTAATTATAAAAAATATTTTTTAAATTGCAAATTTAATTTAATGTAAAGTAATAAAATATTACTACATTCTTCTAGAAAGTTAACAAGATACATTTATAAATCCTTTGATATTTTTATTTCAATCATTTGATGAGACATATAGGTATATTTATTTATGATGTATATAATAATTTAGTTGTGTGTATATCTATATTTTTTTCGATGAAATATTGGATTGATCCAAAAGATAGGCAGAGGTGGAAATCCTTTGTAGAAACCTTAAGCTCCTGACTGGAGTAGGGAGAATAATAATAATAATTGGATTGACCGGAAAGGTGGTGTGGAATTTTGCAAAACAAATCCGCGCAGACTTTCCTCTTAACGCCTTATATCTTGAAATCTACTTTCTTTGGTAGAAAAAAAAACAAAGTATAACGAAGGTGCTTGCAGAAGTTCGTAAGATCACAAATGAATGGATTTCCTCAAAAGATGAATCATTTCATTGGCACAAGATTAAACTATTACTCGAAATATAGCATTAACAAACTTATTAATTAGAAAGATGAGTAATAGCAACGACTAATACTTTAATTAAAATATTATATGTAATCTTCTTGTTCTTAATAAAAATAACTTTTATCATACGAATTTTTGCAAGCATCTATTATGAAATATCTATTATAAAAAATACTGCATTGCCAAGAAAGTATCTTTTATCTTCAGATTGTCTTACGTATCTTCAGATATGGACTTTAATACTATTACTCCAAAGTACGTGTCTTACAATATTAATGCTAGTTCTTCAATATCAGTATAGAGACAATGTGTGCAATTGTGATAGCTAATGATTTGATAGCTAATAATAAATATTTACTAAACAAATCCTTATTTATGCAATATACGTTGATCATATTATATTGGTAATGTGATCAATGTTTATATTGTAATAAACATTGATCATATTATATTGGCGATTAAATATCATCTGCTATGAATTTATGATATAATAATTATTCACCGTAAAAAATTAATTTGATATAATATAATTAACACTAATTTGATTATTCACCGTAAAAAATTCATCGATCATTTCCGTCTTCGTCTAAACGTAATCTGTAATCTGGACGAAAATTGAACGAAAAAGGAACGGTAAATAACCTTACCTTTATAAGATCCGTGAGAATCGGAATCACAATGCAGGACATCCTCCTCGAACACAATCTCTGCCCGTGATTGCAGTTCGTTTCGCGCACGAAGGTCCGGTTGCCATCACCCGGAGTGACACTTTGCAGCTTCTCACGGGAGCTTCATCACCGTATCAATCCTCTCGATCACGAACACACACGCACGCACACACTCGCGAAAGGGAGAGCCGGACGCGTAGGATCATAAAAGGGAGCACACTCCTGCAACTTGTTGCAAATTTGGAGCGCGCGAATTTTGACACCTTTAAATCACTCGTATCGGCGTTGCTACCGCGTCGATTTAATCTGTCAGTGTTGGCAAGCCCGAACGAACTTCCGCGGCAAACTTCATGCCTCACGAGAATCCACGACGTGCAAATGTTTTTCAATGTACTCGAATTCAATGTTACTCACCGACTCCGACACTCGTTTTATTCGAACCGCGCGGATCAGCTCAAAGCGATCGGCGTCCGGTAGTCGAGGAGGGGGTGACTTCTCGCTCAACTAGGCGTAAAAGGGATAAAGAGACGCGACGACTGCACGACGAGCACTGAGCGAGGCGCGCGTTGAATGGGGTACGGGGCGCGCGCCGGTCGCTCGCCCGAACATGCTCGAACGTCGCCGAGGACGACCGAAGTGATCGCGGAGTGTGCCCGGCGCGCGAGCGTGAACGGCTTCCGCATGGCGCAGTTTTTTGATTAACGCTCGCGTAATGTCCATGACGAGCGCGCCCGCGCGCACGCTCGAGTTTCGCATTTCCGATTTGCGAAGAGTCCGCTGTCACGAGGTATACAACGATGACGGAGAAATTCCGTCCCGAATGGAAAAATCTCGACAGCGCGACTGATTTGTGACTAACTTCACGACTTCCCGAACATCGCAAAATGGTAGTGCGAGCGAGCGCTGCGTCTCACGTATTGCCGCATCGTCGAACGTAACGCCGAGCGTCGCGCGCGGCTAATGTCGCGTAAGTTATCCGATATTTGCCGGGTAATGTCGCGTGACTCGTTCGATATTGCGAGATTAATACTTTTAGCGTCTCCTGCGGCCTTCTGTCGCGGTTAAATGACACATACCCGCCCATCCACTTACAAGCTATGGACTTTCGATCGCACTGTCGATGTCGAATTCACGATGGCGGCCAGCGCGTCAACTTCATAGTCCGACTGGTAAGCATTTCTTTTGACGGTGAACAATAAAATGTCGGACAGAGTGCGATAAATGTCTATGATACAAATTGTTAAAGACAGAAATGCCAGAATGTTTGAAAGCTTTTACTTTACATCATTTTTGTACATTAACATGAATTTGCGTGAATATTTAATCTGTAAATTAATTAATATAAATGTATGCATTAAAACAGATGGCATTATGTGACTTGCGTGCAATTATGATTACGATATAATATAAATTGTAACAGGTATAAACTATATTATGATATATAATCAAGTTTGTGTTCTTTGTAGTAACATTTGAATACCATAAATATTAATAGTAATAATACATACAAATTATAAATTACATATAACAATATGTTATTATATATAATTTAATATACATAATACTATAATCATAATGATGATGATGCACATCCATTTATATTATTATTTTAAGCAACACACAATCTTCTTAAATCAGAAATTAATTTATAATAAAGTAGATAGTAAAAGTTATATACATATACATATATGTATATACATGTAAATATTTTACATATTTCATATAAATAATTGTTTAACCTTTCTTTTTCAAGAAATTAACCGAATAAATGTTGAGTTTATAATAACAAGGGCAAGAGTAACGTTCGGGTGTAATTCAATAAGAAGAATCAGAGTTAATAATTAAAAATAATAATTGAAAACAGTTTTCCCATTATATAACATAACATAATGGGAATATATAAACGTTATATAACATATAACATTTATGTCAGCATAAGGAAAGTTATTAACGTAGCGTACATATATATAAAATAATATTCTATATGCAAGAGCCAGAACTGTAACACTCTCAATAATCGATGTGCATCTTCCAAAGCTTTTGCAGTACGGAAACTGACATTTGAGACTTTTGCATTCATTATTGTTATGTATATTTTATCATCAAATGGATTGATCCATGAGCAATTGTACGACTGAAGTACCGAGTCACAAAGAAATATGAATATTGCGTCCTGAAAATTTATATAAATTTATAATATCGAACGGAAAAGGAGAAGGGAATTATAAATAGAACGCAAATTACGTGTCGCAGATTATCATTCGTAGCTTCTTGAAACAACATATTACTTCTGCTGCAAATAATACGCGGGTGGTATACGAGTACGGTTTCCGATTACGCAAAACGCGGAAAATGTCACCGTACTTGCGAATAATTGGAGCATTCGCGGATTGAACGCATTATTCTGCCATGTTCCATGCATTTTTTTGCACGTTACAAGGGCGTCGTGCATGCAGCGTCGTTTTATTCCCGGAGCGTGGCGTTCCCACTGTTTGCGGTCTTGTTGAATATCTGCATTGAGTATGTCGAGAGAGCATGTACTCTCGCGAGTTGTCGATATGTACACACGCAGGGAGGGTGTATCTCGGCATTCCCTCTTGATGCGCTCGCCAAGGTACGCATGCATTTTTATAAACCGGCAAAGCGGATATACTGGTTACGCTCCTTGATCCGTATCTCAAATTTGCGTCACGCAACAAACGCACGCGAAAAAAAATCGATTATTTGTCTTTAATATATCTAAAGAAAATAGGTAGATATTAACGAGCAACAATTCTGAATCATAAATTAAGCTCAAAGCCAGCTCAAAGGTTAAATGATGGAAATCCCAAAAGGAATTTATTAAAATATAATACTCTTAGGTTCCTATTAAACCGTGTATAAAAATAATCTTTCTTGTAAATTTTTGCCAAAATTTATGTTAAATACTCGTTAACACGTTTCCATGTCGTACTTAAGATGCAACAAAGCATTTCCAGATGAGGTAGCTCGTACGCTCATGTTGAAAGTTATCCTAGCTCTTCTGACGTCTACCCAGCAGGTGCACTCACGTGATTTGCTTGTCCCAGTTGATGAGAATACATATACCGCTTCACCACAAGAAAATTCCTCGCTGTATAATGTCATATTGATAAAGATAATGACGCTATGTCTAATAACGTAATGATAAAGACATTTAGACAAAGATGACATATTAGATAAATTTCTTTGGACAAAAGAAACTCTTTTTTTTATTATCCATATTTTATTACATTTTATTAACAAAGTTCTTTAACTTATAACGTGTTCTGTTTATCCTATAATAAGCTACCTTATTAATAGAATACATGTCTGCAATGTTTCTGAATTGTTGCTAAAGATCAGGAAATAATGCAATATATATATATATATATATACTGGTTTATGTTCAAAGTAGAGTGCAAATAAAGCACAGTTTTGCAACATTGTGTATAAATTTTAATGAAGTGAGTATGCAAACTGCTGCAGTATATTTATTTACCAAGATTTTGAAACTGAAACTACCACACCTTTAAAATAAGCAGCTTATATTTAATGTACATACATGTACGAATTATACTAAGATGCCTTGCACTCTAAATCCCCCATTCTGTTTATCGTGGCATTTAATGTCTTCACTAAATATCCTATGATTTTCTTTGCAAAGCAGAAAAAGCTAGAAAAATGTCAAGAATAATAAAAAATATCTTTAATAGAAATATAAAAATTGGATAAATAGATACGTTATAAAATGATAATAATATGTAGTTATTATCTTTTTACTTCCATTCCTAATATATTTAATACAAAATGTTTTTTTCAAAATTCTTTATTTTTTCTTTCTTTTCTTCCTTTCAGCATTAATCACACGAGGCAAGTTGGCCGCTTATTAAGCAGTGGGCTTATTGGGTGACCAATTATTCAAATATCATCGTATAAATACATAAGTAAGCGAGAGCCAGCCGAGTTGATCCTACGTGATGTCGCTTTGTATACATATGAAAGGTACCGACAAAAGCAAACGGTCGTTATTCGCCAGGATCTTCTTGTCGAGTGCTCCTTTTTCGTGTTGCATGCGTACCGATAGGAGCGAGGAGGAATCCGTTTCAAAAGTGGCGCAAGAAATTATGACTGCACCGCCGTGGAGACCACCTAGAGCCTCCGTTTTCTGCCATCGCTCGAATGCACGCACATGCAGCTACCACTGATAACTACGACGAATCTCGCAGTGACGTTTTCTTTAATGACTTCGGTATCTCGACCGACTGCCTTAAGACAACTTGTAGCACAGCAAGGTAGCATTGGCATATAAAGAATAACACAGGTATATCGTTAGAAAGCATTTTTGCATTATTTCCCGCGAACAAAAATCATATCAGCCATTGAATTCTGTTGAAAATTGTAACTTTTGTGATACGTACTTTAGCTAAATTAACGCGAAAGAATTTGTTAAACATGTTACACTTGGCAAACATAAAGCTATATTCGTGTTCCCATTATAAAACGTGGTATGAAATATGAGAAGCTCTGAAAAAGAGAAATTATGAGAAAGAGCGATATGAATTACAAGACACAGAAATTAATTACGCATATGTCATGAATAATGTGATCTTGAATTTGAACTTTCTACTCATTGAATCAAGTCATTCAGATTGTTCGACGAAAATCAATATTTCAAACTCGACTTTTTCTTAATAAAAAAGTTAGCAATAATAAATTCTGTCAGCTATTAAACATTACATATTGATCATCATACTTTATAAGTTTGAACTACTTAAATTAAAAAACCTTTTGCATATTATGCTTTTTTTTATTTATTATGCAAGCAGATATGTTATCCTTTATTTAATTTTTAATACATTTTAACCTATTATGATTTTAAAGCTTAATTATTACAATATATTAATTTAAAGCTTAATTATTACAATGTATAATGTAAAAAATTAAATTAAATTAAAGCTTGAAATACCATAAATTTTAGTCAGGAAAACTAACAAAAAGAAATATTGCAGAATTTAAATTCTTTATGCATTAAATATTTAAAAGATAACTCGCAATTTTGAAATGTATATGTTACGATAGAAATGGGATTTATAAATTAGTGAAATTATAATTAGCATTTGCATAAAATTATCAATAACGGGTTATATAAATCTAGTAACAATTTATAAAAAAGTAAATTTAGTGAAAGTGAATAATTATTTTTATTTTATACTGTTTGCTATAAAATCATTGGTGATTGTATAGAATTGTAGATTTAATTGTATAAGAGCATACATTTATATTCAACATTATTTATATTCAACATATTCAAAAAGTTTATAGAATCTAGAATTTTTAATATTTTTTCTCTAACATACACCCCCAATGACATAAACACTAACTCAATCACGTCAAACAATTCTGGAATTTCTGTCTCATTTCTTAATTTAACAAAGCTCTGGTAAGTAAGACATCGATCAAGCACATTCTCGATATCGCCTTTTTATCCCTTGACCTGCAACCGCCATTCTTCTCTCGCTAGGTTTCTCAGAATACATTTTGACAACATGCCGAGAACCAACCGCGGCGTCCTGCGGTCTCGTCGGAGTTTACGAGAATGCATATCATTGGCCCTATTGTGCGGTTTACGGACCCAGGCAGGAGCACGAAAGGGCCCTTTTCGAGATGCTTGTACGAAGGTAGGAAAATTTTCCACGCATGATCTTTTATTATTGTTCATTTTAAGCACCGGCATTCAACGACAGGTATGCGAGATTCTTATTTCCGTCCCGTAGAAACACTTGAGAGGCATAGTCCGACGATATTATCGCGTTAAGGATACTATCATCATAAATTGACATATTAAAAGGAGCATATCATTTTGATGAATACAGCCCATTATCTCATCCATTATTTCCCTCGCTTTTATCATAGTTTTCTGTGAGCTTTAATCAATTAAGATTATATGATTCTCCAATATACAGAAATCAATGATTTTAGGAATAATTCTAGATACGCTGCGTGCATAAATTCTTCCAGTTTACACAATGATTGCAATGACTTTTTGATATTAAGTCAAGCAAGATAATGCAGAGTAAATATCAATTATTTTGTTATTTTATTTTAATTTATTATTTTAGATTTTCTAAGAAAAAATCTTTTAATCGTTTACAGTATCTTATAGTAAGTATGTACCCTGACGTGAACGAGTTAAGCGTGGGTAATGAGGTTAATGGCCCCCGACAGGCACCTTGTGGTGAGAAGAACCGCAGTACGACGTCTCGAGACTTAAACGTGTCGCTTTAAATAGTCGATCAACCACTTAATGTCTCTTGATTGTGCCAATTTGAGAGAACTAGTGCGCGTGTTTCCAACAAAACGCTTACCGCAGCATGAACATTGAATACATACTAAAACATACCCGTAGTATTTCAACCTTTCCATAATTAACATAAATGTAGCAATCAGTTGCGTACATTTTATTTTACTTCACAATTTTGCAATTATCAGAACGTACCTTTCAATCAAATCTTATTCATCAGATTGTTTCGCAGCATAAACATTTTATGAAACATGCGAGACTTAGGAATATTTAATTCTAGAAAAATTAAGTTTTAATTTATTCGCGTGAATGCATAAACTGTGTCTGTGTAAAAAATGCCTTTTCATCTTACAAATCTTTTATTTCTTCAACTATCGTAGAATCACTTTGTACATCATTATTTTGTATTAGCTTAACGGTAAAAGGGTTATCGATTATCGTAGATGCCGATATTCGCATCGATGAGCAAGTGGAATTATTTGCCAATAATCCATAGATGCGTCACTATTCGATCTTGGAAAGAAACCGTCTGAAAGAGCCTACAACAAGGAGAACTCGCACGGTCGGTTTGTCACGAATTCATTATCGAATTCGTTTGAATTTGTTAGCTAGACGCTTTGTATTTCGCTTTGCCGCCTTCGCTGTTGGATGAAATCTCGAGGTTTCATCCAACGTGGATCTTTTCGCGCGTGACGTACATTGCAAACGAGGATTCATCTGAAATTAAATCCTCTTCGATATCCCTTTTGATGTAATTCGTTTTAATTTTATCTTGCTTTCGTGTGTTTTGGTCTCCACAAAAACAACGTGTAGAGACATGGTAGAAATCTCCCGAAACTCTCGAACCAGCGAACATGATCGATATGTTCGAACGTTCTGCCTGACTTTTTTCCTCCAAGTATCCTTTATGGATTTGTACGAACCAGCAGGTGGAAGTGAGGTATTGTTTATTTTAATTCACGGAATATGCATTCATACTACGTTCGGAAATCAAGCGCAGTTATGGAAACGTTATTTCGCGAATTGCGTTTTGCTGAACAGATATTTTTATCGACTTTTTCTACGATGATATTCTATTGGATATTGTACAGTCTCTATTACACGAATAGTTAAATATTACACGAATAGGTAAATATTACTATTCCAAATATTTTTATTACTATTTCTTATAACATATTTTTCAGAACGATTGTCAAAAAATGAGTTTTATTGTTATCTTAGACCGTCACTAAAAGGAAATAAAATTCATATTTATGCCACGCGAAAGGAATTAAAATTTAATCTCAGCAGTTTGGCTCGTCATCAGCACTATCTGCTACGACACACGCGATGCAAAAAAATAAAAACTGTTTTATGCATTGAGACACTGTAATTCCTATTTACATTTAACATTCCTCATGTTTTGCTGTGAATAGTTATCGGATGTAATGCATAAATTATTTATTAGGAAGGATGAATTATATCATAAATATGGATCTGCATAATACTGATATATGGCGTATAAACATTGATTTGGATATTACGTGAATAGTAATGAATGAAACATGCATCAATCTCGGAATCTATATAGAGCAAATATAATATATTGAAAGGAACTTTGGATGAAAGATTCAATGAAGAATTTATAAATTCAAGAAAATGCGGGAAAATATGGGAATCTCTTATGCACCTACGGAGTATAAAGTCTCTATTGGAGGTTTATTTTATCTGAACTTAGCGTGAGGCAGTTTGGAGAAAAATGAGCTTCCGCCAAATAGCGTTTCTATCATAATGGTGAAAATTTCGATCACGCTATGACGAACAGGATAAAATAAATGCAAAACGTAAGATCAGACGTGCATGATGTTACACGTGGCGATGCATCGTCAGGTTTTGTGGTATCCCAGCTTATTCGCGACGACGATATACTTTGATACCAGAATCCGTTCGCATCTTCCATAGGATTTACATAACGCTCCGTATCCATATACGAAGCGAGTCGATGATAAATAATAACACAAAGCAACGTTCCACGATTTACGGAAATTCCATCAAAAATTAATTTTATAGCATTTTATAGAAAGATAACACACGATTCAAATATAACGAAAAGTGAAATTTATAAAAATGTTGAAAAGAATTAATGAAAAAAAATAATGAATGAATACTTAAGAGCAGTTATGAGCTATTAACAAAATCCGGACTAACAAGAAATGTTATCTAATCAGCTAATCTAAGATTAATCACCAATCGATTTATTCACGTTCCATCAATCGTATCAATCGATGTATCCACGGAAATGTTATACATTGTCGTGGAGCATCGCGACAGTTAGAAGTAAACCAACGTTCTGTCGAATGTGCGCAAAGAAATATTGTAAAAATCACAACGAAAGTCGAACTATCTCATCTCCAAGATAATAAACAGTGACGACGTCGTTATGGATTCCCTCGAGTCGCGAGAACGAGAGTCACGGGCGATAAAACCGGCGCCCGAAACGAGCGAGATTTAAACTGTCGGTCCGACAGCAGCGGTCGCATGGATCGCGAGATTAGTTCGAAAGCGAGTTAGCTGTTATCCGCGTGCTTAACGTCGAGAGACGTAAACGTCGAAGAGCGTACTCGAGGCTGAAGTACGCCCCTTTAGACGTGGACGCTACCGAGGGAAAGTGTCCGAAGAGAGAGAGACCGTCGTCGGCGTCGTCGGCGCCGCCTGGTACATTTCGGATAAATATTTGGTGGTCGCGATGATATCACTTTTGGACTATAAAGTGCAGCGATGGGAAAAAAGTTAGGTACGTTCTTCGTGAGAAAACAGCCAAGCGAAAGTTACTAATCCCCGCCGCTTTTCGGGAAAAATTAAACGAGCGCCAGATGAGAATGAGACGGAAGTCCGCACGAGTTGTAATGATAGAAGGGAAATTGTGCAAGTGTAAAAAGATTATACGAGGACGTAAAAGAAAGCTGCGAGCAGCAGAGGAAGCTGTGAGCATAGTCCTAACAATATAAAAATCTTTTGCATGCATCGCGTAATACCGTATGCGCGTATGCTATTAGAAGGAAGGATTAGTTCTGACGAAAAAGTGAATTGTTCTCATGGAAGGTATTTTTAAGCATGAATCTCATACCGCGTATATTGTGACTCGTCAAATTTTCATATAAATTTACGAACGTACATTTTAATATATTTTATTCTACTGAGGCAATATAAGTAATTTATGTGACAATGTTTAATACATATTTTAGTTGATTTTGTGAATTTCGCATGCTGCAGCGTTTTATTGTAAACTTTTGATCCGATAATCGGATACAAATATTCATTGATAAAGTATCGTTTAAATGTATATCGCTTGTTCTAATGAGGCTTAACAAGCTCGTACAGGACATTTAATCGATAACTCCCGTTACGTTGACCTGATAATGATACGCAAGTGTGAAGAGTCAAATTTATAAAAGCGATCGACGAGCGGTCGGAATTTCACTTTATCGCGGTTGCTCCGCTTACAAACCAGGAACACACCGTGAAAATTCATTTTAACCGACGCCAAGCTTCAACGCAATCCAAAACAATGCGCGTTAGTTGTGAAAAAAAGAGGAGAAACATGTGGGAACAAAGCGAAAATCGCTGGAGCACACATCGATTTCGATACATTGATCTGCTGACGGGCAGATTCATTGTTTCGATATTTTCCATCGCATATTTTAATTGACACTCGAGAAGCGCGTCGCGAGAACCCATCCACACATGAACGCGTGTTCAGCATTGTGAAAAGCTCAATGCCAATCGCCGGAAAGCGTAACTGTTATGTAACGCATTTCTGTGGGTAAAAGCACTAATTTGCTTGCTCCACTAGAATAGAGCTCGAATAGATCAATAAAAAGCGATGCGTTCTCGTATAACTCAGCGGGCAAGACTCTGCAAAATTTGTTTTCAAGCAAACGAGCATGATGAGGACTTCCTTAAAGTCTTTCGATTAAAGAATTCTTTTATTATCTGGCGAAATTCTTTTTTTATCTTCTGATATGCAATATCTTATTAAATTATTATTAATAATACTTATAATTTTAATTTCATATATATACAGGGTGTCCCAGAATTGTGTATGAAGCGCTCGTGAGCGGGTAGAACGCATCGAACTGAGAAGAAAAGTCCTTTACCGTTTTGAAATTTTCGCAATAGTTAACGAGTTATTAATTATTAAAAATCGCTATATTAGTCCGGCCTACCGCCGAATGCAAGCGCGTGGCGAGATGCGACTGCCTAGAGATCGAGGTTGCTAGGCGAGCGGAGAATTGTTTATTACAAGTGGCAATGGCTAGGCAGGAGCGACTTGTAATAAACAATTCTCCGCTCGCCTAGCAACCTCGATCTCTAGGCGGTCGCATCTCGCCGCGCGCTTGCATTCGGCGGTAGGCCGGACTAATATAGCGATTTTTAATAATTAATAACTCGTTAACTATTGCGAAAATTTCAAAACGGTAAAGGACTTTTCTTCTCAGTTCGATGCGTTCTACCCGCTCACGAGCGCTTCATACACAATTCTGGGACACCCTGTATATATACTGTTTCTTATTTTTACGCGAATCTAAAAATATAGAGGTTTAGAGAAAAACTATTAATAAAGTGCATATACTTGTCCTTTAGAGTTTTGTTCTATAATTGCACGATTGAAACGTTCTGTCCGCCATAACGTCGCATGTCGTATGCTATGTTGTGTCCCACGATATCGACGACTAGGATATATCCCCCTCGGTTATTTTGCCGGTTTTCGCGGAATTTCGAGAGCATTAAATCGAAGCACGTTCCTTATCACGCGGCCATGCTCAACCCATGTCGCCATAATGCATCTGCCGAGCCAGCTAGTTTCACAGGAAAACACATTCGCGACAGTATTTTCGAGCTTCGTTCGATCCTTCGTGTGAATTCTCGTGACAATTTTCTGCAGTCATAATGCCAAAATTTTAATATTACAATACTATTTAATGCTACATGCTCCAAGAGAAATTTATCATGGATCACTTTCAAATTAAATAAATGAAGTGATATCAATAAGATTGAAACATGAATTCCTCGTATTTGCTTTAATAGTTTGTATCTTCACATAAAATCACATTGATTTTTTTGTAATATCGTCTTTCTGCATTTTGCTTTCAAATCATCACATTCACTTTTAACTATTATAAATGTATTCTATATGTAACTTATAGGATTTGTTAGTCACAAGAGAATAGAGATATATTAATATCGACAATTTTAATTTATATCGTTTTCCTTGCTTTTCACATATAAAGATTCCGATGCATATATTTTCAGAATATAGAGAAAGTACTGTTTTTAATATGACTATTTAAAGTATTAGAATATATTTAATGTTTTTACAATTAAGTGTTTTTTAAAGTGTTACGAATCTAAATAGTTTGCATTGTAACGCTTACATAATAGAACAAAATCACTGTGGTTGTAGTTTGCAATGATGCGCAAAGCTTTAGGCATTAAAGAGCATTACCCAAGGGATATTGCTCTATATGGATTAATTATCACATGCACAACAACAGCCATTTGTAATCAGATAAAATTACATTTCCTATGTAAATAAGTACTGTAAATTAGAAAGATCCTATTATTATACAAAAAGAAATGATATTAGTATAACAAAGTATGTTTCTAAAATAATTCACATTCTGACAGTAAAATTTAACAGTTGCCGTTTTAGTGTAGGATAAACATAATTCTATAAACATAGTTCTATAAATGTTTTATATGAAATATTATTTCCAAACTGCATATAATTGTATAACAGAATATGAAATGCTTAAGTTGTAATATGAGAATAGTACTTGTATCCAAAATAACATGAGTGTTACACAAATATGAATAACTATGCAAAATGGAAAAGCAAGAGATCCACCTTAGTTTGTAACGATCAATAATTAAAAAGCAGGAGAAGGAGGAGTTAATTAATCGTGGCGCATGGCTGTAAGATGTGAAAAGAAAATTGTTGAAAGGTTAATTAAAATTCTGGTACTGAACCGGGGTATTGTGTGCATTTTTCTCTCACACGGGCACGGCGAAGGGATCCAAGCTCGATCTTCTTGAGCTCGAGCGTCGAGCAGATTCGATGTAAGGACGAATTCTTTTCACGAGCGGTACGCTATTTGCCGCGTAATAATGAAGCTGGCGGTTCATTAGTCGCAAAAAAATGTCCAGCAGCTAACGTTATTGGACAATCCGGCTACCGCTTTATCTCGCTTTTATTCGACCCTTTATCCGCGCTCTCTCGCTCGCTCATGTCGACCGTGCTTACCCCTCCTTCTCCCTTGCCCGTGGCAAATCCCTCTCGCTGCGTAGCTCTGCGGAATCGCAGCCTCAGTCACTGTTCCACTCCAGGGATTAAGTGTATATCAGATGATACGAGATTCCGTAGAATTGAATGTGCCACCGGCGGCGTTACAGTACTGACGATACATATATATACTGAGGGGGGATTATTCTGTTATTTTATCGGGTACCCGGGATCGAACACGCCGGCGGGCTTGACCGAGATGCCCCGTTCGTGCATTGTTGGTCCAGCGAAAAGGTGGGCGTGCATATTTATCGCGTAGTCAAGGGTAGTTTGTTTGGGCAACGATGGCGATTCACATTTCTGTCAGAAGGGACGCAGTCACGCGATTTAGTAGACGTCAATCATTATGCCGTTTCTGGTTGATACGAGTGAAGAGCAAAGGTAAAATGGAAAAGGGATGATATCGCTATATAAAAAAAATTAAAACTCTAAAAATATTACATATTTTTATTTTAAAGTTTAAATTTTAAATTTTATTTTTAAATTTTATTTTTAAATTTTAACATCTCTTTTATTAATTACATAGAAAGTATAGTGATTAAAACATTGTGAAACAAACTCTTATTACAAATAAAGTATTACAAATAAAGAAAAATATATACTTTAACTTTAGGTATAACAAGATATGGATTGTTTCTTTACCGTTATTACCTTTACTGTTATTAGAGTATCTCATTTATTTTAACAGAGAATTGCATTGTTAATTACTCAAAACATTGCAATCGTTAAATTACAATTTTTTATGCATCGATACTTTTTCTGGAACATTCAACACGTTTCTTCAAACTAGATTTGTTACCAAGATAAACGCAAATTTCCAAATAAATAAAATTAATATGACAGCTTATGACAATGAAATTGCACGTTAATAAAATTAGTAAGTTCATAAAAAATTGTGCCTACTATCGTAACACCATACTTGTCGTGATAAATCGCCAACTCGCAACAAGTAGTTAACAGCGATATAACGTTCGCAGTAATATAAAACCCTTCTCACTCAGAGATTACAACGCGACACGATAACGTACGATAATTTCCATCGTGTAACGACCGCAATATTTTTTTCCCACCACCAGAATTATATGGAGCGTAACTCACAGCCTTTTAAAATAAAAGAACATTCGAATGGACGAACGTGTTAATTTAACGAGCTGTACACGAAAAAATAAAGCCAATCTCACTGAACCGCTCGTCATTGGCACGTCGCGAATTCTATATAATTCTCCAGAATGCGATACGTTGCTTAGCCTTGAAAGCGAAATTCGAATCAAGAAATTTAAACTTTGCATAATATCATTGATTATATTGACGGAAATCTATTAAAATAATGAGGTAGAACAAGATAAAATACGCAACAGTAAATTATGTAAATTATTATCCGCATGTGAGTGACGGGAATTATCACCTTGTAGACGATGAAACAAAAATAAAACTTTGACTCATAAATGACGGGAGAAATGAAACTGCAGGTCAACAGGCTCGAAGTCTTCGAGTCGAAGACAAGTATGATAGCGAAAAGTCTCACCGAATGAAAGCAAATGAAAAGAGCAAAAGATACGCATATGTAAAACTGATAAATGTGCAAATGCGGGATACAAAAGTAGATAAAACTAAACTAAAATGTGTCACAATATATCAATGTGTATTAGAGAGCATGAAAATAGTAAACGGAATGATCGGTGTAACTCACTATACAATATGATATGGGAGAATGCATATCAGAAAGAAAAAGCGCATAATAACGGAAGAGTTCGATAAGAAAATAGGACAGAAGTCGCAGCAGTATGCGAGAATACGATATATAATTCTACACGAATTTTTCAGCCAGAATACAAAAGAACTTTCGGTTACATAATCGCGTGATTGATGATCAGAATTTTTCGAAACTACAGTAGAATATCTCGGAATAAGGAAGAACGTGGAATGTGCTGGAGAACAGAAGATCGTTAGATACGATCTCGTAAAGATCAGTGTAACTAAACCGGTCGCATTGGCTAAACAAAATTCTCCTCGCGTATCCAACCACGCGATATTCCGGGCAAGTGAGAGATACACTCACGAAGCGACTAGAAGCGGCGCGAAACAGCTCGTGGAAGGGTCGAGGTGGATAGATGGAAGAAGGAGAATGTGTTCAGAAGCTGCGGGGAAAGGAGACGCAGCGTGGAGAAACCGAAAGAGAACGAGATGGAGGAGGAAGACCCTCCAATAACAGTCGCTCTCGTATTTCCAACCATTCAGAGCTGAAGGGAACCCACGTCGCCAAAGTGGAATCCCAATCTCGAGCCAGAGAGACCCGCCGCACGATATTTGCACCGACGATTTTCACGAAACTATTTAACGAAGAGGGAGAAAGGTGGAAGGAGAGAGAATGAGAGCAAGAGAGGTAAAGAGAGATTCGTGTGCCATCCGTGACATGTTACACATCTTGCCCAAGTGACGTGGATCTTAACCAGATTTATTCCGACCTACAGGACTAAGGATCTTCCTTGATCTCTTAACTCGCTATTGGCGCTGAAGTCTCCCTCAATGAAGTCATCAACCGCATGCCTGTGTTTCTTCGTTTACGAAGACACGACGGTGAACTGTGACGCATGATGAGGAAATAGTGGAGACTTTCGTGACCGTCTTTTTTCATTTAAGATTAGCCACGAAATTAGAAATTGTATTTTAACCAGTCACATGAGTTAACGAACATAAATTTTCGCGTGACATTTTCTGACTTGTCTTTAAAAAATAATATTATTTGTTCGAGTTTAGAAAATAAGCTGTTCATGAAAATTTTATCTAATCTTTCAATTTCATAATGATATCCCGTAATGTTGCGCAGATCATTATAAAGAAATCAAAACTCGATCAAAAACAAATTGTTAAATAAAGTCTTGCTATCTTCCACAGTTATTTATAACGATCGATAGCATCGAAAGTAATTCTCTCTCTTGTCATTTCATTTGCAGTCTTCTACCTCCGTGTAAAAACAAAACATTATATATATCTGGCCGTGTCACCCTATCATCTTCATCGAGCATTGCGAGCAGTACGCTTAAAGTTCCTTAATTAAACGGATTGACAGGTACATTACTAAGAGCCGCGTTATCGAGAGATCGATCTGCCATGCGGTGGAAAGATCGACCGCCAGGCACGACCGAATGTATCCTGTTTTTTTTCGCTCTCGTGAATCGCCTGTCCAGAAAGTAACCGACGGCTGTCTTCCTTTGGGTCCCTTCGTAATTCCGTAGCTCAGTCGGTGCCTTTGAGGAGCCACCTTTAAACCGCCTTCGTATGAGGAATCGGATCTTGTATAACAAGAGGAGATATCGAGGAGAAGGTACTGTGCTTTCTCTATCTCCAACGCCGCCGAGATTCCTCCAAGTTGGAAAGACACGGTTGGAGTGTCTTTCTCAACTACGACTGTTCAATTGTATCCTATTCTCGAAATACGCATTAACAGACGTTGAAACGAGCTTTAAAGGGAAAATCCAGCGATCGAGACATTCAACTTGACTGATAAAAGTCAGTCGATCGAGAAATGCTCGATCGATTCCTTGAGCAATCAAATGCTAGACTATTATTGCACAACGTATTTAGCTGTCGAGGTTCATCATTCGTACATCTAAATTCAAAACAACGCCAAACATCGTCGAGCACGAAGATCCCAAGTCTCCCAAAAAGAATGTATTATTATCTAAATTGCTATTCTCACTGAAATTCTAGCTAAAGGTGTCTATTTGAAACGGGTCCTCGAGATGAAAGGATCGCTCGTCTAGACTCTGTAGGAAGAATTATTCCAGAATGCTTACTTTCGCTTATCGTGAAGAGCGTGCTTGAGCCCGGGCTTTATATGCAGAGTGCTTGTTTAATAATCAAGAGACTTCGCGCGGGATGCATCGCGGTGCCGGCATGCCAAGCCGCTTAATCAAAATTCTATCGCATCGAGCGCCCTCCTCGAGTGCCGGATCGTTGTTCCTTTTTTTTCGCCACTTTATGATTCGTCGTCAGGGGTGTACCTGTCAGCAGGCAAACGAGAGTATACCTGCGACGAAGTGATCATTGGATCTTTATTGTTCTTTCTGTGATACGACGAAGTACACGGGTACGTTTTCTGCCCGACAGGTGGAATTTAATATCGTGTATGTATATATATAATACCAAGTATACGGTTACATGTAATACATATATATCTGTGTGTCTCACAATTTATAACTACATTATATGGTAACAGTAAATTATATAACAGGATACGCACATACACATGTACAACACGTGCCGAGCTAACTTGACGGATCTGCTATGAAAGGATTAACGTCATTAACAAATTTCTGCAACGTTGAAAATTACAAATTTTTTTACAATAATAAACAATCAAGAACAATTAGTGAATAAGTGATACATTTATGTGTTAGCAATTTTATAAAATTGAATTGATATAATGTAAGTTAAAAGGAATTTTTATTTTTCATATTTTTTAATTTTTTTTTTTAAAATTCTTTATTGCATAGAATAATTGTAAAGTTTTATGTCTACTATCTTCAAAGTTAAGGAAAGATGCAGAAATGCAAAAGTTGGCGATAAACAAACAACATTCTCGAAATATGTATAGCTAGTTTCTTTGCGGGACTCCAACAAAACTCGCAGAACTCGCGGGATGCGCATAATTAATGATATTCTTCGCGGCAGGCAATGTGCTCGCGCGAATGCACTTCGTTAACCAGGCAGGAGTATATGGCGTTAATAAATTTTCCTTAGCTCTCGCAGTGGAGTATTCACGCTGGGACAGGTGGTAATATGCTAATTAGGATAGCTCTCGCATGAGTATTCACGCTGGACAGGTGGTAATATGCTAATTAGGATTCTCTTAAACCTGTTTACGGCTATCTTATGAAATTGATAAGATAGCACGAAACTGAACAGATCGACCTCGTCTAGTTGTACACGCGCACATTCCTTCTGCCTTATGGATGGAATTCTCATTCAATTTTACGATTGCATATTTTTCATTTTGAAATTAGTAATTCTATGGCTTGTTTCGACACAACAATCTAATATAGAGGATTGCTGCGACGTGCTCTCTGCAAGATATATGATGGCTATTCGTTATGATGGTATCCGCGCATGTGGTAGCGACAAGTGCGTATCTATGCATCGTATAAATTGAATGAGAACTTCCATTCCATAAGGCAGAAGGAATGTGCGCGTGTACAACTAGACGAGGTCGATCTGTTCAGGTTTCGTGCTATCTTATCAATTTCATAAGATAGCCGTAAACAGGTTTAAGAGAATCCTAATTAGCATATTACCACCTGTCCCAGCGTGAATACTCCACTGCGGAGGCTAAGGAAAATTTATTAACGCCATATACTCCTGCCTGGTTAACGAAGTGCATTCGCGCGAGCACATTGCCTGCCGCGAAGAATATCATTAATTATGCGCATCCCGCGAGTTCTGCGAGTTTTGTTGGAGTCCCGCAAAGAAACTAGCTATACATATTTCGAGAATGTTGTTTGTTTATCGCCAACTTTTGCATTTCTGCATCTTTCCTTAACTTTGAAGATAGTAGACATAAAACTTTACAATTATTCTATGCAATAAAGAATTTTAAAAAATATGAAAAATTAAAAAATATGAAAAATAAAAATTCCTTTTAACTTACATTATATCAATTCAATTTTATAAAATTGCTAACACATAAATGTATCACTTATTCACTAATTGTTCTTGATTGTTTATTATTGTAAAAAAATTTGTAATTTTCAACGTTGCAGAAATTTGTTAATGACGTTAATCCTTTCATAGCAGATCCGTCAAGTTAGCTCGGCACGTGTTGTACATGTGTATGTGCGTATCCTGTTATATAATTTACTGTTACCATATAATGTAGTTATAAATTGTGAGACACACAGATATATATGTATTACATGTAACCGTATACTTGGTATTATATATATACATACACGATATTAAATTCCACCTGTCGGGCAGAAAACGTACCCGTGTACTTCGTCGTATCACAGAAAGAACAATAAAGATCCAATGATCACTTCGTCGCAGGTATACTCTCGTTTGCCTGCTGACAGGTACACCCCTGACGACGAATCATAAAGTGGCGAAAAAAAAGGAACAACGATCCGGCACTCGAGGAGGGCGCTCGATGCGATAGAATTTTGATTAAGCGGCTTGGCATGCCGGCACCGCGATGCATCCCGCGCGAAGTCTCTTGATTATTAAACAAGCACTCTGCATATAAAGCCCGGGCTCAAGCACGCTCTTCACGATAAGCGAAAGTAAGCATTCTGGAATAATTCTTCCTACAGAGTCTAGACGAGCGATCCTTTCATCTCGAGGACCCGTTTCAAATAGACACGCTTTAGCTAGAATTTTCAGTGAGAATAGCAATTTAGATAATAATACATTCTTTCTTGGAGACTTGGGATCTTCGTGCTCGACGATGTTTGGCGTTGTTTTGAAATTTAGGATGTACGAATGATGAACCTCGACAGCTAATACGTTGTGCAATAATAGTCTAGCATTTGATTGCTCAAGGAATCATCGAGCATTTCTCGATCGACTGACTTTTTATCAGTCAAGTTGAATGTCTCGATCGCTGGATTTTCCCTTTAAAGCTCGTTTCAACGTCTGTTAATGCGTATTTCGAGAATAGGATACAATTGAACAGTCGTAGTTGAGAAAGACACTCCAACCGTGTCTTTCCAACTTGGAGGAATCTCGGCGGCGTTGGAGATAGAGAAAGCACAGTACCTTCTCCTCGATATCTCCTCTTGTTATACAAGATCCGATTCCTCATACGAAGGCGGTTTAAAGGTGGCTCCTCAAAGGCACCGACTGAGCTACGGAATTACGAAGGGACCCAAAGGAAGACAGCCGTCGGTTACTTTCTGGACAGGCGATTCACGAGAGCGAAAAAAAACAGGATACATTCGGTCGTGCCTGGCGGTCGATCTTTCCACCGCATGGCAGATCGATCTCTCGATAACGCGGCTCTTAGTAATGTACCTGTCAATCCGTTTAATTAAGGAACTTTAAGCGTACTGCTCGCAATGCTCGATGAAGATGATAGGGTGACACGGCCAGATATATATAATGTTTTGTTTTACACGGAGGTAGAAGACTGCAAATGAAATGACAAGAGAGAGAATTACTTTTGATGCTATCGATCGTTATAAATAACTGTGGAAGATAGCAAGACTTTATTTAACAATTTGTTTTTGATCGAGTTTTGATTTCTTTATAATGATCTGCGCAACATTACGGATATCATTATGAAATTGAAAGATTAGATAAAATTTTCATGAACAGCTTATTTTCTAAACTCGAACAAATAATATTATTTTTAAAGACAAGTCAGAAAATGTCACGCGAAAATTTATGTTCGTTAACTCATGTGACTGGTTAAAATACAATTTCTAATTTCGTGGCTAATCTTAAATGAAAAAAGACGGTCACGAAAGTCTCCACTATTTCCTCATCATGCGTCACAGTTCACCGTCGTGTCTTCGTAAACGAAGAAACACAGGCATGCGGTTGATGACTTCATTGAGGGAGACTTCAGCGCCAATAGCGAGTTAAGAGATCAAGGAAGATCCTTAGTCCTGTAGGTCGAATAAATCTGGTTAAGATCCACGTCACTTGGGCAAGATGTGTAACATGTCACGGATGGCACACGAATCTCTCTTTACCTCTCTTGCTCTCATTCTCTCTCCTTCCACCTTTTCCCTCTTCGTTAAATAGTTTCGTGAAAATCGTCGGTGCAAATATCGTGCGGCGGGTCTCTCTGGCTCGAGATTGGGATTCCACTTTGGCGACGTGGGTTCCCTTCAGCTCTGAATGGTTGGAAATACGAGAGCGACTGTTATTGGAGGGTCTTCCTCCTCCATCTCGTTCTCTTTCGGTTTCTCCACGCTGCGTCTCCTTTCCCCGCAGCTTCTGAACACATTCTCCTTCTTCCATCTATCCACCTCGACCCTTCCACGAGCTGTTTCGCGCCGCTTCTAGTCGCTTCGTGAGTGTATCTCTCACTTGCCCGGAATATCGCGTGGTTGGATACGCGAGGAGAATTTTGTTTAGCCAATGCGACCGGTTTAGTTACACTGATCTTTACGAGATCGTATCTAACGATCTTCTGTTCTCCAGCACATTCCACGTTTTCCTTATTCCGAGATATTCTACTGTAGTTTCGAAAAATTCTGATCATCAATCACGCGATTATGTAACCGAAAGTTCTTTTGTATTCTGGCTGAAAAATTCGTGTAGAATTATATATCGTATTCTCGCATACTGCTGCGACTTCTGTCTATTTTCTTATCGAACTCTTCCGTTATTATGCGCTTTTTCTTTCTGATATGCATTCTCCCATATCATATTGTATAGTGAGTTACACCGATCATTCCGTTTACTATTTTCATGCTCTCTAATACACATTGATATATTGTGACACATTTTAGTTTAGTTTATCTACTTTGTATCCCGCATTTGCACATTTATCAGTTTTACATATGCGTATCTTTTGCTCTTTTCATTTGCTTCATTCGGTGAGACTTTTCGCTATCATACTTGTCTTCGACTCGAAGACTTCGAGCCTGTGACCTGCAGTTTCATTCTCCGTCATTATGAGTCAAAGTTTTATTTTTGTTTCATCGTCTACAAGGTGATAATTCCCGTCACTCACATGCGGATAATAATTTACATATTTACTGTTGCGTATTTTATCTTGTTCTACCTCATTATTTTAATAGATTTCCGTCAATATAATCAATGATATTATGCAAAGTTTAAATTCTTGATTCGAATTTCGCTTTCAAGCTAAGCAACGTATCGCATTCTGGAGAATTATATAGAATTCGCGACGTGCCAATGACGAGCGGTTCAGTGAGATTGGCTTTATTTTTTCGTGTACAGCTCGTTAAATAACACGTTCGTCCATTCGAATGTTCTTTTATTTTAAAAGGCTTGAGTTACGCTCCATATAATTCTGGTGGTGGGAAAAAATATGCGGTCGTTACACGATGGAAATTATCGTACGTTATCGTGTCGCGTTGTAATCTCTGAGTGAGAAGGGTTTTATATTACTGCGAACGTTATATCGCTGTTAACTACTTGTTGCGAGTTGGCGATTTATCACGACAAGTATGGTGTTACGATAGTAGGCCACAATTTTTTATGAACTTACTAATTTTATTAACGTGCAATTTCATTGTCATAAGCTGTCATATTAATTTATTTATTTGGAAATTTGCTTTATCTTGGTAACAAATCTAGTTTGAAGAAACGTGTTGAATGTTCCAGAAAAAGTATCGATGCATAAAAAATTGTAATTTAACGATTGCAATGTTTGAGTAATTAACAATGCAATTCTCTGTTAAAATAAATGAGATACTCTAATAACAGTAAAGGTAATAACGGTAAAGAAACAATCCATATCTTGTTATACCTAAAGTTAAGTATATATTTTTCTTATTGTAATACTTATTTGTAATAAGAGTTTGTTTCACAATGTTTTAATCACTATACTTTCTATGTAATTAATAAAAGAGATGTTAAAATTTAAAATAAAATTTAAAAATAAAATTTAAAATTTAAACTTTAAAATAAAAATATGTAATATTTTTAGAGTTTTAATTTTTTTATATAGCGATATCATCCCTTTCCATTTTACCTTTGCTCTTCACTCGTATCAACCAGAAACGCATAATGATTGACGTCTACTAAATCGCGTGACTGCGTCCCTTCTGACAGAAATGTGAATCGCCATCGTTGCCCAAACAAACTACCCTTGACTACGCGATAAATATGCACGCCCACCTTTTCGCTGGACCAACAATGCACGAACGGGGCATCTCGGTCAAGCCCGCCGGCGTGTTCGATCCCGGGTACCGATAAAATAACAGAATAATCCCCCCTCGGTATATATATGTATCGTCAGTACTGTAACGCCGCCGGTGGCACATTCAATTCTACGGAATCTCGTATCATCTGATATACACTTAATCCCTGGAGTGGAACAGTGACTGAGGCTGCGATTCCGCAGAGCTACGCAGCGAGAGGGATTTGCCACGGGCAAGGAGAAGGAGGGGTAAGCACGGTCGACATGAGCGAGCGAGAGAGCGCGGATAAAGGGTCGAATAAAAGCGAGATAAAGCGGTAGCCGGATTGTCCAATAACGTTAGCTGCTGGACATTTTTTTGCGACTAATGAACCGCCAGCTTCATTATTACGCGGCAAATAGCGTACCGCTCGTGAAAAGAATTCGTCCTTACATCGAATCTGCTCGACGCTCGAGCTCAAGAAGATCGAGCTTGGATCCCTTCGCCGTGTCCGTGTGAGAGAAAAATGCACACAATACCCCGGTTCAGTACCAGAATTTTAATTAACCTTTCAACAATTTTCTTTTCACATCTTACAGCCATGCGCCACGATTAATAACTCCTCCTTCTCCTGCTTTTTAATTATTGATCGTTACAAACTAAGTGGATCTCTTGCTTTTCCATTTTGCATAGTTATTCATATTTGTGTAACACTCATGTTATTTTGGATACAAGTACTATTCTCATATTACAACTTAAGCATTCATATTCTGTTATACAATTATATGCAGTTTGGAAATAATATTTCATATAAAACATTTATAGAACTATGTTTATAGAATTATGTTTATCCTACACTAAAACGGCAACTGTTAAATTTTACTGTCAGAATGTGAATTATTTTAGAAACATACTTTGTTATACTAATATCATTTCTTTTTGTATAATAATAGGATCTTTCTAATTTACAGTACTTATTTACATAGGAAATGTAATTTTATCTGATTACAAATGGCTGTTGTTGTGCATGTGATAATTAATCCATATAGAGCAATATCCCTTGGGTAATGCTCTTTAATGCCTAAAGCTTTGCGCATCATTGCAAACTACAACCACAGTGATTTTGTTCTATTATGTAAGCGTTACAATGCAAAACTATTTAGATTCGTAACACTTTAAAAAACACTTAATTGTAAAAACATTAAATATATTCTAATACTTTAAATAGTCATATTAAAAACAGTACTTTCTCTATATTCTGAAAATATATGCATCGGAACTTTATATGTGAAAAGCAAGGAAACGATATAAATTAAAATTGTCGATATTAATATATCTCTATTCTCTTGTGACTAACAAATCCTATAAGTTACATATAGAATACATTTATAATAGTTAAAAGTGAATGTGATGATTTGAAAGCAAAATGCAGAAAGACGATATTACAAAAAAATCAATGTGATTTTATGTGAAGATACAAACTATTAAAGCAAATACGAGGAATTCATGTTTCAATCTTATTGATATCACTTCATTTATTTAATTTGAAAGTGATCCATGATAAATTCTCTTGGAGCATGTAGCATTAAATAGTATTGTAATATTAAAATTTTGGCATTATGACTGCAGAAAATTGTCACGAGAATTCACACGAAGGATCGAACGAAGCTCGAAAATACTGTCGCGAATGTGTTTTCCTGTGAAACTAGCTGGCTCGGCAGATGCATTATGGCGACATGGGTTGAGCATGGCCGCGTGATAAGGAACGTGCTTCGATTTAATGCTCTCGAAATTCCGCGAAAACCGGCAAAATAACCGAGGGGGATATATCCTAGTCGTCGATATCGTGGGACACAACATAGCATACGACATGCCGACGTTAGGCGGACAGAACGTTTCAATCTGCAATTATAGAACAAACTCTAAAGGCAAGTATATGCACTTTATATAGTTTTTCTCTAAACCTCTATATTTTAGATTCGCGTAAAAATAAGAAACAGTATAATACAGGTGTCCAGAATGGTATGAAGCGTCGTGAGCGAGAACGCATCGAACTGAGAAGAAAAGTCCTTTACCGTTTTAAATTTTCGCAATAGTAACGAGTATTAATTATTAAAATCGCTATATTAGTCCCCTACCGCAATGCAAGCGCCGGCGAGATGCGACCCTAGAGATCGAGGTGCTAGCGAGCGGAGAATTGTTAATTACAAGTCGCTCCTGCAGCCATTGCCACTTGCATACAGCTCCTAGTGATTACGTCGCATTTCGGCGCTTGCATTCGGCGTAGGCGACTAATATGCGAAAAATTAATACCGTTAACTTGCGAAAATTCAAACGGTAAAGGACTCTTCTCATTCGATGCGTTCACCGCTCACGACGCTTCATACACAATTCTGGACACCCTGTATATATAGAACGAACTAAAAAAGAGGGAGAAAAAAAAAAGAGAAGAGGAGAAGAGGGAAGTGAGGAAGGGAATAGAGAAGGATATATCCTCGGTTATTTGCCGGTTTCGCGGAATTTCGAGAGCATTAAATCGAAGCACGTTCCTTATCACGCGGCCATGCTCAACCCATGTCGCCATAATGCATCTGCCGAGCCAGCTAGTTTCACAGGAAAACACATTCGCGACAGTATTTTCGAGCTTCGTTCGATCCTTCGTGTGAATTCTCGTGACAATTTTCTGCAGTCATAATGCCAAAATTTTAATATTACAATACTATTTAATGCTACATGCTCCAAGAGAAATTTATCATGGATCACTTTCAAATTAAATAAATGAAGTGATATCAATAAGATTGAAACATGAATTCCTCGTATTTGCTTTAATAGTTTGTATCTTCACATAAAATCACATTGATTTTTTTGTAATATCGTCTTTCTGCATTTTGCTTTCAAATCATCACATTCACTTTTAACTATTATAAATGTATTCTATATGTAACTTATAGGATTTGTTAGTCACAGAGAATAGAGATATATTAATATCGACAATTTTAATTTATATCGTTTTCCTTGCTTTTCACATATAAAGATTCCGATGCATATATTTTCAGAATATAGAGAAAGTACTGTTTTTAATATGACTATTTAAAGTATTAGAATATATTTAATGTTTTTACAATTAAGTGTTTTTTAAAGTGTTACGAATCTAAATAGTTTGCATTGTAACGCTTACATAATAGAACAAAATCACTGTGGTTGTAGTTTGCAATGATGCGCAAAGCTTTAGCATTAAAGAGCATTACCCAAGGGATATTGCTCTATATGGATTAATTATCACATGCACAACAACAGCCATTTGTAATCAGATAAAATTACATTTCCTATGTAAATAAGTACTGTAAATTAGAAAGATCCTATTATTATACAAAAAGAAATGATATTAGTATAACAAAGTATGTTTCTAAAATAATTCACATTCTGACAGTAAAATTTAACAGTTGCCGTTTTAGTGTAGGATAAACATAATTCTATAAACATAGTTCTATAAATGTTTTATATGAAATATTATTTCCAAACTGCATATAATTGTATAACAGAATATGAAATGCTTAAGTTGTAATATGAGAATAGTACTTGTATCCAAAATAACATGAGTGTTACACAAATATGAATAACTATGCAAAATGGAAAAGCAAGAGATCCACCTTAGTTTGTAACGATCAATAATTAAAAAGCAGGAGAAGGAGGAGTTAATTAATCGTGGCGCATGGCTGTAAGATGTGAAAAGAAAATTGTTGAAAGGTTAATTAAAATTCTGGTACTGAACCGGGGTATTGTGTGCATTTTTCTCTCACACGGACACGGCGAAGGGATCCAAGCTCGATCTTCTTGAGCTCGAGCGTCGAGCAGATTCGATGTAAGGACGAATTCTTTTCACGAGCGGTACGCTATTTGCCGCGTAATAATGAAGCTGGCGGTTCATTAGTCGCAAAAAAATGTCCAGCAGCTAACGTTATTGGACAATCCGGCTACCGCTTTATCTCGCTTTTATTCGACCCTTTATCCGCGCTCTCTCGCTCGCTCATGTCGACCGTGCTTACCCCTCCTTCTCCCTTGCCCGTGGCAAATCCCTCTCGCTGCGTAGCTCTGCGGAATCGCAGCCTCAGTCACTGTTCCACTCCAGGGATTAAGTGTATATCAGATGATACGAGATTCCGTAGAATTGAATGTGCCACCGGCGGCGTTACAGTACTGACGATACATATATATACCGAGGGGGGATTATTCTGTTATTTTATCGGGTACCCGGGATCGAACACGCCGGCGGGCTTGACCGAGATGCCCCGTTCGTGCATTGTTGGTCCAGCGAAAAGGTGGGCGTGCATATTTATCGCGTAGTCAAGGGTAGTTTGTTTGGGCAACGATGGCGATTCACATTTCTGTCAGAAGGGACGCAGTCACGCGATTTAGTAGACGTCAATCATTATGCCGTTTCTGGTTGATACGAGTGAAGAGCAAAGGTAAAATGGAAAAGGGATGATATCGCTATATAAAAAAAATTAAAACTCTAAAAATATTACATATTTTTATTTTAAAGTTTAAATTTTAAATTTTATTTTTAAATTTTATTTTTAAATTTTAACATCTCTTTTATTAATTACATAGAAAGTATAGTGATTAAAACATTGTGAAACAAACTCTTATTACAAATAAAGTATTACAAATAAAGAAAAATATATACTTAACTTTAGGTATAACAAGATATGGATTGTTTCTTTACCGTTATTACCTTTACTGTTATTAGAGTATCTCATTTATTTTAACAGAGAATTGCATTGTTAATTACTCAAAACATTGCAATCGTTAAATTACAATTTTTTATGCATCGATACTTTTTCTGGAACATTCAACACGTTTCTTCAAACTAGATTTGTTACCAAGATAAACGCAAATTTCCAAATAAATAAAATTAATATGACAGCTTATGACAATGAAATTGCACGTTAATAAAATTAGTAAGTTCATAAAAAATTGTGCCTACTATCGTAACACCATACTTGTCGTGATAAATCGCCAACTCGCAACAAGTAGTTAACAGCGATATAACGTTCGCAGTAATATAAAACCCTTCTCACTCAGAGATTACAACGCGACACGATAACGTACGATAATTTCCATCGTGTAACGACCGCAATATTTTTTTCCCACCACCAGAATTATATGGAGCGTAACTCACAGCCTTTTAAAATAAAAGAACATTCGAATGGACGAACGTGTTAATTTAACGAGCTGTACACGAAAAAATAAAGCCAATCTCACTGAACCGCTCGTCATTGGCACGTCGCGAATTCTATATAATTCTCCAGAATGCGATACGTTGCTTAGCCTTGAAAGCGAAATTCGAATCAAGAAATTTAAACTTTGCATAATATCATTGATTATATTGACGGAAATCTATTAAAATAATGAGGTAGAACAAGATAAAATACGCAACAGTAAATTATGTAAATTATTATCCGCATGTGAGTGACGGGAATTATCACCTTGTAGACGATGAAACAAAAATAAAACTTTGACTCATAAATGACGGGAGAAATGAAACTGCAGGTCAACAGGCTCGAAGTCTTCGAGTCGAAGACAAGTATGATAGCGAAAAGTCTCACCGAATGAAAGCAAATGAAAAGAGCAAAAGATACGCATATGTAAAACTGATAAATGTGCAAATGCGGGATACAAAAGTAGATAAAACTAAACTAAAATGTGTCACAATATATCAATGTGTATTAGAGAGCATGAAAATAGTAAACGGAATGATCGGTGTAACTCACTATACAATATGATATGGGAGAATGCATATCAGAAAGAAAAAGCGCATAATAACGGAAGAGTTCGATAAGAAAATAGGACAGAAGTCGCAGCAGTATGCGAGAATACGATATATAATTCTACACGAATTTTTCAGCCAGAATACAAAAGAACTTTCGGTTACATAATCGCGTGATTGATGATCAGAATTTTTCGAAACTACAGTAGAATATCTCGGAATAAGGAAGAACGTGGAATGTGCTGGAGAACAGAAGATCGTTAGATACGATCTCGTAAAGATCAGTGTAACTAAACCGGTCGCATTGGCTAAACAAAATTCTCCTCGCGTATCCAACCACGCGATATTCCGGGCAAGTGAGAGATACACTCACGAAGCGACTAGAAGCGGCGCGAAACAGCTCGTGGAAGGGTCGAGGTGGATAGATGGAAGAAGGAGAATGTGTTCAGAAGCTGCGGGGAAAGGAGACGCAGCGTGGAGAAACCGAAAGAGAACGAGATGGAGGAGGAAGACCCTCCAATAACAGTCGCTCTCGTATTTCCAACCATTCAGAGCTGAAGGGAACCCACGTCGCCAAAGTGGAATCCCAATCTCGAGCCAGAGAGACCCGCCGCACGATATTTGCACCGACGATTTTCACGAAACTATTTAACGAAGAGGGAGAAAGGTGGAAGGAGAGAGAATGAGAGCAAGAGAGGTAAAGAGAGATTCGTGTGCCATCCGTGACATGTTACACATCTTGCCCAAGTGACGTGGATCTTAACCAGATTTATTCCGACCTACAGGACTAAGGATCTTCCTTGATCTCTTAACTCGCTATTGGCGCTGAAGTCTCCCTCAATGAAGTCATCAACCGCATGCCTGTGTTTCTTCGTTTACGAAGACACGACGGTGAACTGTGACGCATGATGAGGAAATAGTGGAGACTTTCGTGACCGTCTTTTTTCATTTAAGATTAGCCACGAAATTAGAAATTGTATTTTAACCAGTCACATGAGTTAACGAACATAAATTTTCGCGTGACATTTTCTGACTTGTCTTTAAAAAATAATATTATTTGTTCGAGTTTAGAAAATAAGCTGTTCATGAAAATTTTATCTAATCTTTCAATTTCATAATGATATCCCGTAATGTTGCGCAGATCATTATAAAGAAATCAAAACTCGATCAAAAACAAATTGTTAAATAAAGTCTTGCTATCTTCCACAGTTATTTATAACGATCGATAGCATCAAAAGTAATTCTCTCTCTTGTCATTTCATTTGCAGTCTTCTACCTCCGTGTAAAAACAAAACATTATATATATCTGGCCGTGTCACCCTATCATCTTCATCGAGCATTGCGAGCAGTACGCTTAAAGTTCCTTAATTAAACGGATTGACAGGTACATTACTAAGAGCCGCGTTATCGAGAGATCGATCTGCCATGCGGTGGAAAGATCGACCGCCAGGCACGACCGAATGTATCCTGTTTTTTTTCGCTCTCGTGAATCGCCTGTCCAGAAAGTAACCGACGGCTGTCTTCCTTTGGGTCCCTTCGTAATTCCGTAGCTCAGTCGGTGCCTTTGAGGAGCCACCTTTAAACCGCCTTCGTATGAGGAATCGGATCTTGTATAACAAGAGGAGATATCGAGGAGAAGGTACTGTGCTTTCTCTATCTCCAACGCCGCCGAGATTCCTCCAAGTTGGAAAGACACGGTTGGAGTGTCTTTCTCAACTACGACTGTTCAATTGTATCCTATTCTCGAAATACGCATTAACAGACGTTGAAACGAGCTTTAAAGGGAAAATCCAGCGATCGAGACATTCAACTTGACTGATAAAAGTCAGTCGATCGAGAAATGCTCGATCGATTCCTTGAGCAATCAAATGCTAGACTATTATTGCACAACGTATTTAGCTGTCGAGGTTCATCATTCGTACATCCTAAATTTCAAAACAACGCCAAACATCGTCGAGCACGAAGATCCCAAGTCTCCCAAGAAAGAATGTATTATTATCTAAATTGCTATTCTCACTGAAAATTCTAGCTAAAGCGTGTCTATTTGAAACGGGTCCTCGAGATGAAAGGATCGCTCGTCTAGACTCTGTAGGAAGAATTATTCCAGAATGCTTACTTTCGCTTATCGTGAAGAGCGTGCTTGAGCCCGGGCTTTATATGCAGAGTGCTTGTTTAATAATCAAGAGACTTCGCGCGGGATGCATCGCGGTGCCGGCATGCCAAGCCGCTTAATCAAAATTCTATCGCATCGAGCGCCCTCCTCGAGTGCCGGATCGTTGTTCCTTTTTTTTCGCCACTTTATGATTCGTCGTCAGGGGTGTACCTGTCAGCAGGCAAACGAGAGTATACCTGCGACGAAGTGATCATTGGATCTTTATTGTTCTTTCTGTGATACGACGAAGTACACGGGTACGTTTTCTGCCCGACAGGTGGAATTTAATATCGTGTATGTATATATATAATACCAAGTATACGGTTACATGTAATACATATATATCTGTGTGTCTCACAATTTATAACTACATTATATGGTAACAGTAAATTATATAACAGGATACGCACATACACATGTACAACACGTGCCGAGCTAACTTGACGGATCTGCTATGAAAGGATTAACGTCATTAACAAATTTCTGCAACGTTGAAAATTACAAATTTTTTTACAATAATAAACAATCAAGAACAATTAGTGAATAAGTGATACATTTATGTGTTAGCAATTTTATAAAATTGAATTGATATAATGTAAGTTAAAAGGAATTTTTATTTTTCATATTTTTTAATTTTTCATATTTTTTAAAATTCTTTATTGCATAGAATAATTGTAAAGTTTTATGTCTACTATCTTCAAAGTTAAGGAAAGATGCAGAAATGCAAAAGTTGGCGATAAACAAACAACATTCTCGAAATATGTATAGCTAGTTTCTTTGCGGGACTCCAACAAAACTCGCAGAACTCGCGGGATGCGCATAATTAATGATATTCTTCGCGGCAGGCAATGTGCTCGCGCGAATGCACTTCGTTAACCAGGCAGGAGTATATGGCGTTAATAAATTTTCCTTAGCTCTCGCAGTGGAGTATTCACGCTGGGACAGGTGGTAATATGCTAATTAGGATTCTCTTAAACCTGTTTACGGCTATCTTATGAAATTGATAAGATAGCACGAAACCTGAACAGATCGACCTCGTCTAGTTGTACACGCGCACATTCCTTCTGCCTTATGGAATGGAAGTTCTCATTCAATTTATACGATGCATAGATACGCACTTGTCGCTACCACCATGCGCGATACCATCATAACGAATAGCCATCATATATCTTGCAGAGAGCACGTCGCAGCAATCCTCTATATTAGATTGTTGTGTCGAAACAAGCCATAGAATTACTAATTTCAAAATGAAAAATCATAATGTTTTAGTATATCTACATGTATCAAATTTAGTATTACATGCAGTAAAATAAGTGCTTAGTTCTGTGAAATATGAGCTTATTTCTGTGAAATATGTCATATGCAAAACTAAAAGCACGAGATATTCGTATTACTTCTCACAAAATCTGACAAAAAAACAAGAACACATTTAATTGAAATAATTAATACAAATGTTATTACAATGTGTATTACCTGCAAGATTATTAAAATTTGTTTAAATATTATTGAAAATAAATAAAAATGTTTTTAATTCTGAAATATGTAAAAGCTTATTTTAGATAATATTGTAAAAATTGTAACAAAAATAATTCAGGTTATACATTACTATCATTGTAATAATAAAGATGTTCAAATTAATGACCCTTGGACTCAAAACTCGAATCAATTCCATTGCTGTTAATTAATTGATGTCGTAGGCATAAAATGGATGGCTATGGCGATCGTGAAACTTGTGTCAAGTGGCGCCGGATACCAACCACCGAATGTTTCAGTTATAACTTGTCATAGTTCTTGAACTAAAATCGATAGAGCGTAAATTTCGTCGGCTTTGCGTTAAACTCGTTACGAAGGATAATGGCCGGCAGCTTTCGGATCCCACAGACTCGAATCAGGGACAGTTTGATCGAGTATTCGTTAGATGAGTTTACGATACATTTCCATACTATCCATACTATTAGAAATATAAAACCGCAGAAATAATTAATATGAAAAACAGTAATACGTTATGTTACCTTCAAACTATTCTTTCAATTTTAGTATACATAGTATATTTTTAGTAATTTAGGAATTGCATAACTTGTGAAAATCTTAATTAAATTGTATATAAACGTATATAAATTCAAAATTTTTTATTATTTATATTTAGCATAATTTGGACTTACAATTTGCTATGTTAATATTTACGATTTATACGCAAATTATATTAAAAAATCGAGATGTAAAACTATAATATTATGATATTTAAAATATAATATTAAATTTCCAGATTAAATAATAATTACATATTGAAATCATGACGTGCAAATCGCGTGAAATTTCAGAGAACATTATAGAAAAAAATTTATATTTCTAATATTACAAAGTGTTATAAAATTGAATTTTTTCTAAATATAATATCGCGTGTGTGCAACGTGTGTTACATATCGCAAGTAATGGCAATATACTCTCCACACGTCCATGCTACACAATGCGATGCATTTGTGCCAGCGCATTTATTCAAATAATGCTGCAGAATGTCAGAGATGTGCACTTCGGCGCCGGACGCTCTCAACTAGCTCTCGCATTCTTTTCTTCTCTCCTTTCCAGCGCGCTCGTCACAAATAACAGGTCGTCCGGTATATATTTTATAACTACACGCGTGTCGATGCCGGCGCGTCGTTATACGCTTCTCTCGAACCCCGTAATCATCGCCTACCATCTATTCCTACCGGCGAATGCAGGTATTGGTGCTACACTGCATACCGCTCGAGGGCGAATCCTCTGCCCTCAACGGGAGGAGGGACATCCTCCCGTTACCACGGAACCTCCCGACAATAAATACACCACCACAAACCCCTTCACTACTATGAAGTTGCCCTTCTTTCTCTCTCTCTTTCTCTCTCTCACTCTGTTTCTCTGTCTTTCGCTTCCTCGTTAACTCTAAGACAACTCGAGACAGACTCGAGATAACATTCAAGATCAACGATTATGATTGGATGATAGGTGATTATCATTAATTGTCGACACATGCGTCTCCCAAAGAAATCGTGAGATTTCTTCGAGGATTCTCTAGCTCCTGTCGTGTTGTATCTGTTTAATGTGACAACGGAAATACATTAGTTTTCTTAGAATAGTTGATCAACGTGTCAGGGGATTAGCCGTGGGCGGATGTTGCAGGTAAGAGTTGGAAGATCTTGAATAGGCGACATTAATAATACGGAATTTTAGAAATAGAGATTGTTATAGCGGTATATTACGAAATAGGAATGCCGCAATCGTTTACGTTAGCTTTCCTTTTTGCAGACCTTTAAAGGTAGACCTGATTATACCATGAATTTCTTGAGAACCTGACACGTACAAATTCGCGAGCGCGTAAGCAGGGTGGAGGAAGGTGGGATGCATATCCGATCACGCCGCATTTTACCTGCGGGCAGAAATTTACATCTCCGGCAAAAGCATTTAATCAGCTGGTGTCCAAATGGAATTTGGTAGCGCTTTAAAAGGGTGTGCAAGGGGGAACCAGTCAGATAGAGAGAAAGGGAATGTGGGGTAGGCTCGAACATGGTATATTCGATGCCTGGCAGCCGATGCCACTCAGGCAGCTTTGTTGAATTTCACGCCATTTGAGTAAATGGGGGAGCAGATCAAACAGTGTGGATACGTTGCAGCGCCGTCCGTGCATTGCTGTTGCAACGCGCGATCGATGTAATTCTGATCGTGCTCGCTTTCCCTTCAGCAAACTCTCTATCCCTCTTCCTCCCTCCCTCTCTCCCTCCCTCCCCCCATCTCTCTCCATCTTTTTCCGATTAGTCCAAACTCCCTCTTACGCCAGAATGGCGGCTGGCCGTCATAATTACGGCTTTCCCGCCTCCGTTCTCTCTTCTGACGCGATTTCAGCCAATCTGCAATCAACGCGCGGACAAATGATAGTGTCGCAATTTCGCGATCGAACACGCCGCCGTCGCTTTGTCAAGCGGACACGCGATTTTCCTTCCCGATGGAACGCGAAGTGACGGTTCGGTCATTCTTTACCGCTGCTTTAGGAGCGAGAAAAGAGGTCCGATAGAAAATCTGATAAGAAGAAATGTGTTCTGTCTCGGAAAGGAACGGGATAATGCCCGACGTAAAATAGTAGCGAGTTACCGCTGAGTAATATTAATAGAAACTCACTGAACGTTTCGTATATTTAGTATCTCGAGGAGCGATAAAATTTGCTCCAAATTAGAAACGTTTTCAGTGTGTGATTCTTGATATTATCTGCTGACCGCTTTATTTAATAATAAAAAATTATAATTTTTTATTATTCTTTTTTTCTTTATTATTTTCTAATGCTATACCTATTTATTTTACTTGGACATAGTAAATTTTCTGAAGAAGGATTTTTCAAAATTTTTAAAAAATTACGCCACCGATAAATAGATTTGTTTTAAATGGCTTTGTTTAATACAGCATGTTTTTACTCACAGAGATTAATTATGAGAAATTATCGTTGCATGTGACGTCGACCTATCCCCGAAATCAAAGCATCACACAGATGCGCCGTACGGCCGCAAACATGTTAATTAGCTAATTAATAAACCATGCAGTGATTACGTGTAATAACCATTAATCTATTACATCATTAAGCACGCAGTTTAAAACACGTGAGAGCAGCGTTTACGCGCGTTTCGGATAAAGTAATCTCGAAACTGCCAGGCACAAATCGTGGGAGCGACGTCTCCATCATCCGCACCATCGAATGATCATAAAGTCTCATCAAATCCGGCGTACCTTCCCCAATTACCATATCTTTATTCACGCGTGTCTATCCCATTATTACGCTCATTCAGCGACGATGCGTCCTTATTACCCGGGCTCTCCGTTTGACTTCACCGCGCGCTTTCATGCGTCATCGCACGAATAGCCGGTCCGCGTGCGAGGAGAGGTTCCCCGGGTAGATTACCTGCGGGTTTCTTTAACTAATGAGCCGTCAGGTTCATTACTGGGAATGAAACGCCAATGCGGGGAACGATGAATATTAATTCCGGCGCTAAAGAGGCAGCATCGATTTTCTAATAGCACATTTACCATAAATCTGAAAACTTGCCGTCCGCGTACGTTCTCTACAGCTCAATCTGCTCGGCTCCGGCGGTAACAAACGTCAAAAAATAAATAGGATCGGCGTATAATAGCTCGCCATAATCCCTAGATGGTTTTCTTGTGCCGTGCGGTGAGGCTCACGGCTTTATCGTTCCCGAGCGGTTCTCGAGCGACGCCCTCAAAATTTCTCCATTAAAAGCGGGCACGTTCGTGCTCGTGATAGATTATTACTCGCGGATATCGATTACCGTGTTACCAATAGGGATGAGCATCGATTATCGTTTATCGATTATCGTCTGAACACCCCAGCCGAACACCGATGGAGCTCGTCGACACTTTTCGAATCCATATTGGCCCGTGACAGTTCGTGGTTTCCGGTTACGATCAACAAACAATACTCGCTGAATCGATGATCAATCTACAGTGGTTAGTCGGTCAATCGGTTATCCACGTTCATAAATATCTTTTCTCGCGAGTTTTCAATTGAAGTTAATAGTTATAAATTGTCGTTTTTAATAGTTATAAATTGAACGTATAAAAAAAGCGTTAGAAAGGATTACATTCATGTCGCTCGTGTTTGCAGACTTCGAACAAGAAAAACCGGCTGTTGAAAAATGATGTGAGGAAGATGAAACATTTTACATGCGTGTTATTAAATGCCTGACTAGTTATTTATGTTCGCAGATATTGAAAATTTAATTATTATGCTTTCTTGGTTTTTTAATATTGGTTTCTTCCAAGTAATTTCAATCAAATGGACAACGTTTAAAATAACGTTGGGTAAACTGTTGTTAAACCGGTTCTTCATACAGACAAGGATTGGTTACCACACTGGAGAATTATTTAATATTTTAATTTACATTTTTCTTATGCCAATTTTTAAGGTTACTTTTTAAGAATATCTGAAAAAATTTAAGAAATACATATGTTTTCTTTGATTTATTGTTTAGAAGTTATTTGAGTAATTGGAGGTGTGAAATGCGATGCAGCATGGATCTTTTTTGACTACTGTGTGAGTTATCGTGGCATTAATCTGATTTATTATCTTAGACAGCTAAAACGGCACATGTAATGTACCTGATTAATTATCCATGTCATTTATATGTAAAACAAGAATTATATATTTGATGGCTATAATAAATCAAATGTAAAAGGATTACTTAAACAGTTTAGTATCTTTAACATAAAATTTTTAATAGAAAATTTTTTGCTTTTTTAAGACAAAAGGAATTTTAAAAAGCAAATATAAAAATTAGCAGAGAAATACTACATTTTATCAATATGTAATCTCAATCAATCAATTTATGTAATCTCAAAAATGGCACAATTAATTAAATGTACATTAATACATATATTTCTTTTTATTTAATTTTTTCAAAGACATGTAAAATGTGCGATGGAATTATAATCGCACCACGTGAATAAATGAAGTGATATTTCGTGCGTGCGAACAGTGGAAATTTATGAAACAAATGATTTGGTCAATAACCACGATTCATTGAAGCGAGCAAATTAGATCGTGCCAATAGCGGATATTGCACTGCAAAATGATTCGATGAAACTCATCGATCGACATTACATTTCCAGCCGCACTGTGACCTACTGTACTATGCTATGAAGCATTATTAAATGCCCATCCGCCATTCATGTCGGATATTGCCATGTATGTCTCAAAGAGAGTGCAGGATTATATGCATCTTGTTTATTCAACAAGAAAACAATTTCTTTTACAAATTTTCCTGAGTAATTTAACCTAAGATAAATATACTAAATGCAAAACATTTTATTATTTTATGACAGATGATGGATGCATTAACTAAAGTTTATGGCATGAAGCATTAAACACAATTAGATAAAATAATTAGATGGAACTAAAAAATAAAAAAATTCTTTTAATATTTCGATTTTAAAACTTGTTTATTCGTTCAATTAAGATAAGATCAAGATAAATCATAAGAGACCAATTCCTGCTTATAATAAATAAAGAGAACTAAATATGATCAAAATAATTTTGAATTATAATATAATGCACATTTAATATAATAATAGTAACAATATTTTAAACAATACAGCAATGTTATTTAAACAATTGTTAAACATGAAATTTGTGCATCGTCAACTTTAAAATATGCCAATTTGTGAATATATATTTCTTCTAAAAAGAATTTAAAAGAAAGAATCTAAAAATTAGCGAGAAAAAACATTTTACGTGCAATCCATGTTACAGTGATAAGCGCCTGATAACATAATGATTAGAGACATATCGTGAAAGGTGTGAATTCGTTCCATTTGATTGACCTACATTAAATCAATGTGCCAACATTTCGTTTAGGTCGAAAGCACGATTAATCTCACAGGACACGGTAACATCGCTTAATTCGCAAAAGTTCCAACACGACCCACAATGGAAACAGCAGCACCTGATACCTCGGCAAGCCCCGAGGCGCATTCAACACGCAAAACTCGCAGTTGCCCTCTGTTTCCATGCTATCTGTAACGCGAGTGCCAAGTAAGTTCGGAAACGCGGGCACAAAGTGACCCGCGCGGTGAAATCGCGACGCGCCGCAACCTCGCCTCCTCTCGCCGCCAAGCGATAAGGCAGAGTTGCGAATAGTTGATAAGGCAAGGGTTGTCAGAGAGCGAGATCTCGGCATCGCCCCTGAACATCAACCAAACATCGGGATTGCATTTATGTTGCTCTGAGAAAAAAAGTCCAACGTCTCGAGCCAGGTGATGGCTACTCTCTGATGAAAAAGATTATCATCCATTTTTCGATCGTTTAAGACCGCTTTCTTATTTCTAGAAAATATCGCACGAAATGAATCTCGACCGATAAATGCACCTCTCCTCTCACCGTCGATCTTTATCGCGACGATTCACAGTAATAATAACCGTTTGCGAATCCGGCGCGGACTGAGGCGTCTGCCGTTCTACGCTCCGGGACGTAAACGAGCCACTTTACGCAATCTCTCACCCGCCTTTTGTCGGGAATCCAGCAGCGGTTCAGCCGCGCGGCATTCGAGGCTGGAGCGAATTTAAGTTGCTTCGGCTCGGCATCATAAAACCAAATTTAACATTAATAAAGTTTCGTGCACTTTGTATCTGCGCGCGCGCATCTGCCTGCGGCTAATTCTTTGCAAAAGCGGCGGAACGAGTTTACCTCTTGCTTGAGCAACCTCTTTATCCGCGAGAAGCCTTTTAAGTTTGCAATTAAAAGTGTTGCGGACGTAATGCGCGGCCGCGCCGAGCGGAAAAGCGCTAAACGGAAGCCACCAACCGTTTTATGTCCGAGCTTAACGTTTCGGATTACAGGTTCTGGCTGTTAACGCATTAACGCGTGTATTTTCGTGCATTTTAACGAACTCACTGTCCCGTACAATCTCTATTTTCTAGAATTTTGGTGAAATCGCATTTAGGCTCTCTTTTCTAGCAAGAATACTGATATTTGTAATAAAACCTCGTGGCGTATATGCATGTATAAAATACTGATTATTCATGTTTACTCTTACGTTATCGCCAATTAGAGTTGATGAGACTTGTGTATAAGGCTAATTGAGACTTGTGTGTGTGTAAGGCTAGTTACAAGTTATATCGAATAGTGAGGATAATAGAATTGTCTCGAAAGAGAGCGACAAATAGATATGTAGCGTTGCGTGTTCCTTGTATAATCGAGAGGTATCTTTCTTCTTCAATCAGAAATCGGCAAGGGAAACTGCCATTTGTTTAAATTTTTCGAGCTTTGTGTTCAATCCGACATCCTAATGAAGCTTTAAAATTAATTCAATTGCTTATATCGCAACAAGATATCCTAAGATTATAATAAAAAATTTCTTGATTCTGCTATTAATGATTTTTTAAATAGTTCTAAATTATACATTTATAATGCTAAGAACCTTTACTGTTTCGGCAGTGTAATTAATAGATGCGTTTAATTATTATGTAAAATTATTATGCACGACACATTAACGCTACCATTACGTTATTACACTTGGCATATGTTGATACGTCATTTTCGGTAAATACCATTAATCATATCGCGGTAACTATTTTCGAGTATTTCCGTGCGGCTTTTCTCGCGCGGTCAGATGGCACGCGCGACAGAGCAGCAGGATTGCTTTAGCGGTAAAAGTGATTAGAACTCGTAATGTAATCGCATCATGCGTATTACTCGCTGTATGCTCACTACGAAGGGTCCAATTACGTCTCGAGTTTACGAGGACTAACTCTACGTCCCGCATACGAGAGAGTTCAATTTACGATGGAACAACTTGTGACGAACTAGTCAAGCGGAATTGAAGCCAAGGCGTAAAACTTGCAGGTGCACAATGAATTTCTTCGCGAACTTATTGGCATAATTCTTGTTAATCGATGTCCATCATCTTCTGGCTGTATTTTTTACATAAATTTTTATATGTATTCTTAACATAATCAAGTGCTTTAAATTGACAATGTTGCAATTAATTCCTAATCAAATTTATTTTTTGAATATTAATTAATATATACCTACGCATGAAAAACAATCGATTATATGCACACCTTTAAACTTTAATTTAATTTAAATACAATTTGTAGTATTCCAATGTTTTTGAATTTCTCTGGATTTCAAAGTTTGTAATATTTCAATATTTTTGAAATCTCTAGATAATCAAATCAGAAGTATTTCGAATTTTTTATAATTTGAATTTAAAAAATTTAATTTTTTGCGACCCAAAAACAAATTCTAGATTTATCTGAAATTTATCTAAATATTTCTTAAAAACTAAATGGACATACTAAAAGAATATGAAAGAATATATGTTAGCGATATTAACAGTATATTTGGAAAATTACGATTGCTGACAAATACTTACGTAATTCCTATGCAAATACGATTGAACATTTCGCATAATTCCCGAATTATGCAGGAGATAGAATGTATCGCGTGCGAATGTCAATGAACGCGTGACCCGCGATAGAATAAATTATTACTCGGTGTATATATATATAAATCTCCCCGCGAGTTACGATTACTGGAGCATGTAAAAACGGGGTACGGTAAAGGCATTAGGGCAACGCAGTAAAACAGCTCGCAAAAAGCCATCATGCATCGATATTTCATTGCTTTATATCACGTTACAATGCGCCATTGCCGTTCAAAGGCGTCGCATCGTCCGAGTCCGTTTGGCAGGATGTACGTTTTACGAGAAGTAATCGACCAGGTATTGGAAACACTTTCAGCGGCTGTTTATTAGTAAATACTGGACCTTTGTACGCAGGTTGTTATTACGAGACGGCAATCTGACGAGCGTGACCCGATAAAACCCGGTGGTTGGCTTATCGATCCGATCATCACCTGGTGGCGAGAAAAAAGTAACTGAGAAATTGCACGGATTAAAATTACACGTGCGCGAAAGGGGTGGGCGCGCTTTTATTTTCTACAATTTTCTTCGCGGCATATAAGGGAATATCGGCTCTCCAGTGAAATAACGACTATGCATTTTTTTTACGCGAGCAATCGTCCAGCGCATAAAGCGGACCGCTCGAAGTGAATGACGCTACGTACCGCTTAAGTACTAGTGAGTTGTTTAAACAAATTTTATATGCATTCTCTCAGATACATTAGTTTTTTTATTAGTATGAATATTAAAATGTACATCTATATTCTATCTCTCCTTATAGAATATTTGTAATTCACAGTGATATAATATTTATATGAAGAACATGCGATTTCTCCATTCTCTATATATATTGAAACGCACACAATTGCAAAGCGTTACTGGAAAAATTTACGCAATTTATTTTAGTGCCTATTTTTCCGAAAAACACCTTTTCCTGGTATCTCTCATATAACTGAGAATATATCGTACAGAAAAAAAAGGAACGCGAATCGTCGCGATCAAAGCTCGAGATGGTTATATTCGCTTTATCCGAGAGAAAACAGCAAAAGAGATCTCATGGTCGTGCCGATAAAACTGAAACCTCCTGCTTTCTATTCTGCTCGACGTGGCTTTTATTTCCCCTAAACGCCGCTATGCGGACCGGCATGCCAGAATTTACAACGAGATAACCGTTTACATTTCTCCAACAGCTACTTCAAATGCCAAAAAGTTTATGATAATTGTCGATGAAATTAAAAAGAAAAAACGAGTTATTATTACCTCTTTGTTCAGCCACGCTACGCGAAGAAGAGTGGCTCGCTCACCAAGTTTTACCATTGTTTGAACTTAAGAAGTAAGATTTGCGAAATTGGTATAAATTGAAATAGTTGTCAAAATTCAATGTTCTTTAAACGGTCGTTTGCAACTTCGTACAACAAGAGTCTTGTGAATCTAAGCAGCACTTAAAATAGCGGACAATTTGTAATCATTTGTAATCTAAACACATACATCGCGACAAACAACATAGCAACTGACAAACGGCAAAACTGTTTAACTTATCGTAGACAGTAGTGTAGCAATGCAGCAGTAAAGTAGTACTAATGTTCTCGTATCACCAACAAAACATTATTTGATATGCATTATTGATTCACATGAATTAAAGGTAGGATCAAATCGATGAATTAATCAGCGAATTAAGCAATATAGCATATTCAATTTGGCATCGCGGGCTTTAAAAGCAAATTCGAGGTGAACTCTCGAACGCTGAAGCGCACGAGCAAGCGAGCGAGGATGAGCATTTAATAATTAGGCTATCCGCTAGCTCTCTATGATGAACCTTCTGTGCGCGTTTCCGCGGCCGAAGCAAAATCATATAAGCCAGGATTCATAGCCGCAAGTTAGCCATTCTCTTTATTAAAACGAAAATGAATTTCGACGTGAACGAATATGAGGTGAATGCAACTGGACCGCAGCTTATAATGATAGTCGCGTCAAGAGTGCAAAGTAAAGCTTAATAATATTGATTTTTAAATCCGACAGTTTCTTGCCTCTTTTACATTTATTATTCTAGAATGATAGTAAATGACTTAATTATAACGGTTGTAGCCTTTATAAATCGTACACAGCATCCTTAGCGATTAAATAACTTGTGTGTCTATCTTGCATATCTATTATAAGAAACGATGTTCATAGTCCAGCTTTGAAAGAGTCATAATAGCTCTGTAGTAAATTAAGCAACGAAACCGACCATCTAATGATAACCAAATTTTATTACGTTGTAGTATTACTTTAATACGATTCGGCTGGTGGTCTCCGTCAAAGGATTAACGCATTCAGAGCTATGCGGTCTCCGGTATTTTATTACCCGACGACGAGGTAAGGTACGAGCCGACGCCAAACTCTTCGATCGAGATAACGTGTGCGCATGTGATGTCGTGGATAATTACTTAATTAAAATATCCCCGGGTCATGGATAGACCCGAACCGTTGCGCGATCAGAACCTTCATACTGATCTCCGAGCATTTTTCTCTTCTTCTGAGAAGCCGATAAATTCCGTCGTATTATGTCTTGATCGGGACAAGATCGCTCGCGAAATGAGGTCTTGTTTGCAGAAATAAATGGCGAACGGTGCTGCATCGATAAGGCGTGAAGCGAACGCCTGTTGAGCGATGCTGGCGGCTATTTCTGAACGTGGCTCGTCTCGAATTCGATTGCCTATTTGCTGCATTAATGATATCATTACGGGCGTGATTAGCGCGTTGCTTCATTATTAATTCAGAAATTTCATTTGTAGAATATACACGTTACATGATTACTTTTACATATGTATATACATAAAAGGATATAATTTCCCTTTTCGCGCAGCTCCACGAGAGATTAGAAGCAGAGATAGAACACGTAATTGAATCCCGAGAGAAAATCTCTTTGCGAAAATCTCGAAGCTAATCCTCACTTTGGAAAATTATATTACCCTGTAATTATCTTGTGTTACGTTTTCTCGCCGGTAGATTAATGCTAAGCAGCTAAATTGCAGTGATACATTTATTGGAAATTGCATATTATCTTATTACTCTTATCATGATTAATCTTATCAGGTTTAATACGTTGCATTATAAACATTACTTTATTACTCTTTTCGGAGACTTGTTTTATAAACATAATTTATAGCAAGTTATTCTTCATTATATCTTTTTTAGAAAAAGAAATCTGCGATTAATTGAGAAATAAAATTTGGTTTTGATTACAATAAAAAAGTAATGCGGTATGAAAATACAACAAACTTTAATACTATCATTATTATCTCTTCATTTGAATTATTTAATTGCATTGTATAACGGTGATATTTCACCACTATCGAGATATGAAATTTTAGTTGTATGGCGGTTTAGTTGCTTGTTCATATTACTATTTTAAATAGTACAGACGGTTAAATCCTGGAATGAAAAGCGCTCGTTTACATTGCCCGAAGTTTTGCGGTGCGCAGACGTCATATTTTCTGGGGCACTCGTTTGGAATGGTAAAGGCGTCCCAGAAAGCCAAGAAGCGAGCAAAAATCTGCTCGTCAATGGCAGACAATGGTTGTAGCTGTACACGACGGAAAAATCCCTCACTGTCAGGAAAAGGTTTGACCGAGGCAGCGGTAGTACGTTGCTCGGGATAAAAACTCTTTCGCGTTTCTTGTAAATTACATGTACATGTGGAATCTCGAAGGGTTGAGATCTCCTCGACAGTCAAAGAAAACACTGTGCAATAAAAAGTGAGACAAATAAACGGAATATGGCGCCATTGGAAAACGTATTAACATGATAAGTATACAATGAACGAAATACATTTGTATACTATGCACAAAAATTTTTGGAAAGCTATACGAATGTGATAAATGTGACAAATGTAAAGAAAGCGGACTTTTGTTTTTTCTTAATAAATAAGATTTCAACGAATATGTAACTAGAAAATTTTTTAAATTTTATTTCTATTATTATATATAACATATTAGTTAAATGCAGCTCAAAGAGAAATCCGATTTCTAATTAATCATATTAAAAAGATGAATAATAAGAGCAAGATATAAAGCTATTATAATAAAAAACGTTAAAAAAGATGTTTCTTACTACTGAAAATTTTGTTTTTTGGAAAAAGAGAGAAAGTCTTTATATTCTAGTATAAATTTGCGTACCATTTTATGTCAAATATCATAAATTATTATCCTATTTATCGCCGTTCGCCTTATTCTATAAACATAATAATGATAATTATAACGAGATTATAAAAACATTAGTCACATTTTAAATATCACGTTGTTTTAATAAAAAATGCGATATTGTTAAATATGTAAGCCCGTACTTTATATGTATAAACGCGGTTGACCTACTTCTTTTTACGTCCCTCTTACTCCTTTTTTTTGTGGTGACGGCAATAGAGTCCGCTGACTTTTCGACCAGATTATATCGAGTGTTCAGAAACTCGTCTATGTTTATGATAAACGTTACACGAATATTTTATCGCGCACATAATTTCCCATTATAATTTTTTAACAGTTAAATAATTGCAGACTAATTAAAAAAAAAACTATTTAATAATGAAAATAAAAATATTGTAATTAAGTGTATCTCAAAGTAAACAAGTTAACATTATTAAAATTACTCTTTCAACAGATTTTTTCAATTTTCTTCTTTCAAACACTTTTAAACGTTTTAACCAGATTCTAAAGATTCCAATAAAACTCTTGTTTTAAAATTCATCTTTCAAACGAATGAGAAATTTACAACAAACAATTACAACAGTAAAATATGTAACAAAAAGCAAATATCAAATATTTCTTTGGAAATGGAGTTCGGCTATGTACCGAGTTTTTAAAACAGTCGTACATTCACACGCGCTTATACTACACAGTTACGCTTGTAACGTACAAGCATGTAGCTAATTTCACTGGGAAAGCCTGGCAATTAGAGCACGCTCATTTAAACGTGATTTAAATGGAAATTGTCAAACTGCCGACATAAATGAGACGGGAGATTAAAGAACTGATTTTGCTGCCAACTTCGACATTGCGTATATTTATTCTGATGCAATTTATCTTTCATCTTATGCTTTGTTATCTTAATGTTTTGCTATAAAGATAATTACATAAATTTAAAAACATGTCGCTGCTTTATATTATTTAATAATTATAACAATATTTAATGTGAGAAGATGTGCATATGTAAACATTTTAATTTTTCTTATGATACGATATAGCGTTATTTACAATAAATTTTTGTAAATGACATAAAAAATTAAAGAAACAGAAGGAACGATAAAGCAATAAAGAAATAGAAGGCGTCACTGTAATTGCAAATTTTTATACAATAAAAATATAATTTTAAATTGCTAAATGAGTGAATATAATGCTCGATGAAGTCATCAAATATTCTGTCTTTGTTCTCGAATTAAAATTTTATAATGTTTTTGATAAAATCACTCGTTGAGAATAATTTTATTATTCCATAAAATTTCCGAGGAAGATAAATTGATAAATAGAATAGTAAATGACTTTTACATTGAGCGCGCGCGCAATATTTTTTTATAATATAATCGAATTTTTTTGTATTTTCTTATATACCAGCATGGTCTCAAAAATATTTTAATGCATAATACATAATTTAATATGCAAATAGTAAAAAGGTATGATAAAAAAATGAAAGGTTTTTTAAATAAAGAAATATTTTATATTTATCATGCTAGCTAAAATATCATGGATTAAGAATTGTTTCTTCGATTTCGTTGATTATGCACAATTCGCGATCAGAGACACCATTAGACGTGATTAAGAACACGCGGTTAAACAAAAATATAAATAAAAATTGTTAACAATTATTTTACTCGGGCGCATTGAGAGATTTTTCAATTATAATTATAATTCATTATTCAATTTAAATACCTTTTACTTTACTTTTACTTTTATTTTGATATTTCATGCGTTAGATTAATAAACTCGATTATATATTGCTCGCGTATATAAGATTTTGTAGGATTGTGTCATAAATTTCGAGTAGATTGTCGTAAAATGCTTTCAAATTAAATTAAAATAAACCCTTTTTAAAATAAAACCCACAAATATGTCGCGCGAATAATCTTCTCACAGATATTATGCGAAGAAGTCTTCGCAAACATGTTGCGAAACAGTATTCGCAAGTATATTACAAAGCAGATTTCGCAAATATAATACATTGCGGAGCAATGTTCTCCAAATATTGCGGAAATAAGCTTCGCCATCATAATGCGAAACAATTCATCGTGCGACCATAGCATGCCGCCGGTGAAGTAAAGTGAAACAAATCTTATTCCAACATAATTAGTCGTTCAACGACTTTAATAACAGTATCGCGTCGCAAGTGTAAAGTGAAGTGAAGAGTAAAATATAAAGTGAAGTGAAAAATAAAGGATGCACAACAAGGCAAGGAATTTCAGGCTAGAGAAGTTCCAAACGTTTTCATCGATGGATTACGTTTTCATCAATGGACTATGATGGATTCTACAAACTTTCATTGCGAATTGGTGAGTGCTCAATGTTTTCACTAATAGAATAACAATAATGCTTGCAGTAGTTTGCAAATCACAGTTATTCGTAATGAATAAAAACTGAATAGTTTTAGATTTGCACTCCGAAAAAGAAAAACTGTCTCATATTTGTACCACATTAGTAAAGTATTCAAAATTTCTAAAATCTACCTTCTCATATTCTATAACACATTTACAAAAGCGAGGCAGAATGAAAGAGAAAATTAATTTTTTGGTTCTTTTAACGTTACCACTAACTTATAAAATATTTCTAATTCTGCTGGATTCTGCCAACCAATAGAATTTTAAACGATTGAAAGTGTCGCAGGTCATGATAACGTTTGTATCTGATGTAATGTTAATCTCAGATTAAATAGCGTTGTTAACACCAAGGGCGTTGTAAAATCCGCTTGGAAAAAACGTTTTGAATATATCTGCGGAACCCTCCGGACATAATATCGATTCGAGCTGTGCTATGCACCGTCGAGAACGCAACGAAACGTTCGACTCGCTGGACTCGAACCGATATGCCATCCGAGAAGTGTAATCTCATCCGTGGATGTAGCGCCATTACATTTCGTTTCAATTAATCCAGCAGCCGTAGATCTCTGACATCTCATTCTTAATCACATCCGATATGCAGACCACGCGAAATTGATCTCGTTACTCGATACCGCAATAACATGACATCATTCTGTCACCTGTTTTGAACAAAATGCTCTTTATTTTTGTTGTTTCCTTCGCAGGATAATTAACGTCATAAAAATGTAAAACAAAGCATATCATATTTTTGAAAATGTATGAATTATTGATATTATTGTGTACGTATGTGTACTTTTGCGTTCTGTTTAAGAGCAAGAGCTACATATGAACATATGTATCAAAGTCAATGCGGTAGCAGTAATGAGAGTAAACGTATGCAAAAAATTATGAAGTTTAAAAATTAATTAATCATGCTGCTTTGTTTTACAACATTTTTACTTTATTGCTATTGTATTATCTTATACAATTTTTTATTAAAAACAAGAGTGTATTAATATTCTGTTTTATAAATCTTTTGTAACAAATACATATTTTAATAAACTCCGAAATAATTTGAGCGCTAAATTGAAAATTGTGGATATAGTCATATCGCGCCATGTGGTCCATAGGTAGCAATGCATTAAAGCTTAGTAAATGATTTACAGGCGATTTATCAGTGATAAATAAAAGTTAAATTAATTTCGCCTGCTGTTATAGACCTGTTTATATTCATTAACCACTACTGCAGCTGTTCCATAAAATAACGTCGAGATAGGTTGCGGTCCACTTAGCGCTTAATAAATGCTTCAAAATACTTTTTATCCTTTTTTTATTTGAAAGAAGAAAAAGGATAGAAAGTATTTTGAAGCATTTGTAATGTTAAGAACCTCACCCATAGCTTAGATACAAAATAAAATATGTCAACTGGTCAATGATCCAGCACAGTTACTGCAAATAAAAAATGTTCTTATGAATTAAAATAAATCAAATAACAAGTTTATGAAGTGTTATTATTATACGTGCATTCATTGTTCAGACCTATATATACATATATACAGTGCTGGCAAAAAGTTCCGGAACGGTTAAAAATCTTGGAAAATAATGATTTAGTGGAAAAATGTTTCAAATAAAAAGTATAGGGCTTAAAAAAATCTATTAGATGATGATATATATTTGACCTTGGTATGACCTTGGAAAGCCCGGTCATGGTCAACATAAAAATCTTAAATGGAAACCCCTATTTTTTATTACATATTCTTGTAACTTAGCTCGAGAGCTTTTCGAAACGCTATAATAAATTTTTTTTCTCTTACGTACTTTTTGACTTATAAGGCTTGAAGGTTACACAGTACCGCCGGCATTAGAATTCCCCAAGGTGTACCGCGTGGAGGTTGCACGGTCGGATTTACACCTCTTTTGTGTGTGTGTGTTTGTGTGTGTGTGCGTGCGTGTGCGTGTGCGTGCGTGCGTATGTGTGCGTGTATGAGTGTGTGTGTGCGCGCGCGCGTGTGTGTGTTCTTCATAAAACTAACTTCACAAAAATAGTTTATACTCGTATGTACGAACAACGGCATTAATGCCGTCCGAAAATACGTGTGACGCACATTAAGAAAGCGCGTCACTTATAAACTTTCTCGCGTATAGGTGAGGTGTTCCGATAACTATTTTGCTCGCTCGTGTTTACCTCACCTACAACCGGCATTGTGTAAGCGACCCGATCGTTGTGTGCGATCACACGGGTATTCGGACGGCATTAATGCCGTTGTTCGTACATACGAGTATAAACTATTTTCGAAATGTTACTTAGAGCAAAGTTTCGTAAGAAGACTTAATAAGTGTTTAGATGTTAATGGACACCAGTTCGAACATTTAATAAAGTAAAAGAACAAAATGATAAAGTCTTTTAATTAATTTATCATTAATTGCAATGCATTCTACTTTAAGGTTTAAATGCGTATAACTTTTGATAGAAGCATTTTTCAAACAAATGTTTCAGATAAAATTTACTCGTTTTTTCCCGTAAAATCCAAATATGCAACATTTTATAAGCAGTTCCATTTAAGAAAACACAGTTGACCTTCACATGACCTTGACAACACTCTTCAAAGTCATACTGATGTTGCTATGTAATGCGCTACTTGAAATCTTACAACTTTTGTCTGAAATATTTCTTTCTAAAATGCATAGTTTATGAAATATTCGACCGTTTCCAGACTTTTGGTACACCCTGTATATTGCTATCTCTATTTTTGTTGATTTATATTCATTGTGCAGGAAACTGTGATAAAATGATTTCTACATCAAAATTTGAAAATAACTGTGTATTAAAACTTATTGATATACTAAACATTGTATTATTTTGACAAAATAATAAAATAATTGATAGAATCACGGAATATTGATAGAATCATGGAATATTGGTAGCAGATTTGTGATCTTATTTATAATTACTATTTATAAAAACTTATAATAATTGTTGTAAATGTATTATACTTATATTTAGTTTTTATATATCATTTTTTAACACTATTAAACTATAAAATATATAAAATTATTTTAATCCACTGATAAATTTAAATAAATAAGTCACACATCATATACATGAAACATAAATAATTCAAGAAACACATTCATAATAATAATAATATCTAAAATAGATAAAAGAAGATATTTATGATATTACACTACAAATCTGTTATTGACACAATTAATGATATTTCTACTAATGCAATTAAGCGATTCTATTAAACTATTAGCATAAATTAATATACATGTACACTGGCTGTAATAAAATTATATTGATAATGACATTAACATCGATATGTTGAACAATTATTTAAACCACATTAAATTCCCACGATGAATATAGTATAACGAAATCGAGCCGTTTATCGATGAATATATTAAATTAAATTAAGAGCTAGCCATCTTACAGATGACTAATAAATATCACAAGCGTGGATCTCGGCTTATCTACGTGCGTATTCAATGAAGGAAGTGTTTCTTTTGAAAATTTATTCGTTTTACCGTTAGAAAGTTATCGTGTTTCACTTATACAAGAGCCATTTACATTTCTAATACATATTTACAAGTTTCTTTACAAATTCAATATTACAAATTCCAATACACATTTAATAATTATATCAAAAAAACAGCGTAGAATCAATAATATTTCGACAGTATTTTTACTTTGCTATTGCCGCGTTGCAAATTATTTATACATGCATCTATTTTCGCAAGACAAAAAGAACCGTGGACACCGGGGCATCCGCAAAGGCCGGCCACTTCATCCCGCTTTGAATATTATACACGTTTCACCCGTATGTCCATGTATTATATGTATATATATTTACTCCAAGTCAAAACGTTCGTTCCATAGTCAAAAAGAGTCTGGAAAATGGCGCACTTTATTCCGTATATATTCGAAAAAGGCCACGCTTTCCCGCAAAAAGGAATATATCGGGAGCCGCGCGCGGGTGGCCGGACGGGTGTCGTCGAATCGAATTGGATTCGAGACGCGGCGGGGGTGCACGACGCGGCGATTCGGGGGATGAACGCGCGATCCATCGCGCTCTGCGCGACGAACGCGCGGTCCGCAGCACTTAAGGGCTTAACGAAGATAATTCCGGGCTCCCGCGTGGAGTATCGCGTGCACACAACACTTACTCCCGAGATGTAATCCCGAATCGATGCACAACGTGGGGCGCGATAGAGCACAACGCGACTACGCCGCGTTGCGTCGCGTTGTGGCGCGGCGGCATCGACGACGAACCGACCGACCATCCTCTCGATACACCTCGTACCCGTTGGTCATTTAACGTAGCGTCATTATTGGTCAGTCGCCGGATTATAATGAGGCTAGCATGTTGGGATTAAACGTACTGCGGCGCAGTGTGTAAATGCGCGTCCATCCCTGCGACCGACAACCATGGCCGGCAAAGATGGTCAGGCTTCACAGTCAGGCTTCGTGCTTCGTGCACATTGACGGATGACGAGGGATGATAAAGCTACTGATGATAAATCTCCTTGGCGATTTCTTTAAATATGAGCTCTTAGCCCTAACTCTGTCTCTCAGTAGCTCATTTTAGGTACTGACAATAAGAGATGATTCGTTTTCTAGATACTTTTATCAAGGGTTAAAGTTGTAATCGATTCTGAAGATTGCGTCCATTTGTTTTAAATATGTATTTAAAACGTAATTAAGTTTGTAATTAAGTAGTTTTAGCACTTTATTCGTCTCTTATTCTTCATGTATGCAGAATTGTATGCTAATTGTACGCATGGGACCAATAGCGAATTGTTCCATAAACGCACGAATCGCTTAAGAAAAACATGAAGATTCTCAGAAACTGCGAGAGCAAAATTTTCGTCGATTTTTAACTTTTTAATAATTTTATTGGTCGCTCAAAAGGTCATCTAATGCTTCTTTGATTTGAAATATTTTGTAATGAAAGGAACCTCAAAATCAGATTCTACAAGCATCTTCATCCGCTGTTGCATGGTATGCCGGCAGCGAAATGCAGGCTTAGAGCATGAGTGAGCAGTGCAACATGGTTAAACAATTCGCTGACAATGGCCCGTGTGCTGGTACTGGATTTCTAGTACGGATTATTATCGCGACGAGTTAAGCGCCGCGTTTATACACAGGGTTACCGCGTGCAGCAACGGCAATGGTATTATCTGTGGTCAATCTGAAGATTTCATCTTTAATGAAATCTGAATCTATTAAACAGTATAATTACGATAAGAAAAATTGTATTTAAACTATAATTGTTTCTAATTTCTAAAGATCTTATCTTAAAATTAGAATCATTAAGTAAAATCAATAGTCCATTAAATTAAATATCGAAAATAAAAAGTAAGTTCATTCTTCATTTAACAAAATATATCTTATATGTAATAACAAATATCTTTACCTTCATGGATTTCCAAATTTGAGACTTAATTGTTATAAAATAACATATAATTATTTCACAAAGATTTGTTTTCAGACCAATTAAAGAACATTTTAATGTTAGCCTTATTCTTTAACACTCTTTTACAAAACAATAACGAATAATTTTTTATATAATGCATTACATTTACGAAATCTCTTTATTATTTTGTATGAATAAAAATTTGCATTTCGGTGAATTCTGTGATAGATGAACATTTACAAATGGTATGCATACTATATTATAATATTACTACAAAATCTCGCTACGAAATCTATTGTGTCAATAAAATAAATTGATTAGAAAAAATTACTAATTCATTTTAAAGAATTATGTGCCTTTAACGAATAGCAAAATGGCATTTGTAACGTCCTGTGGGCATTAAATCCACATGCGCGTAACAGCGATAGCACTCGTTATCGCAATTTCTATAGTAACTTGCTCAAATAAAGGATCGCGCCCGATGCAATGGCATGCAATGGATTCTTTGTTTGTTCGCATGTTATGCTCAATCATTTCTTTGTTCCTTCGCGGTCTACGTTTTCAATGCACATTGCCGAAGAATACAATTGCTCTCGTGAATAGATATCGATGCAGTTTAGGCGACTTACTCTTGAAATCGAGTTTACCCACAAACCAAAACGTGATATAGTTATCCTATTATATAAAGATTTATTGCATACTGTTAGAAGTTTTAATAAATTGTTAATGTTAATGTAAAATATACTTTATAGAGCAGTATAATAAAATTCATATAAATAAAAATTTTGTTAAATCATTATAACGCTAATACACATTACTATGTGCAAAAAGGAGAACTTTACTCGTAAGAAAATAATTATAATTTTTATTATAATTATTTTTTAATTTAGGACAATAGCGATATTATATAGAATCTGTTAGCGAAATTTGTTCAAGTTCCTTGAATTTGTGTCACTTCAATTTAGGGTTAAGAGCAATTTCGTAAATCGTTCTTTATGTACAATACTTCGTCGTAATTCGATTCAGACGCGGCATTAAACAAAGTGTTTAATTACATCACATCCCTCATAGTACACCCACAGCCGGACGTAACTGTGTCGGAATTCAAGAAGCATCGTTATAGCTTCGTCCATGAAATATTCATCGCTACCGACAAATATCGAGGACGACTTTTCACCCTGCGGGAGGGCCGTAATTTTCGACCGGTCGATGAGTTATGTCCGGCGGCCTAATGAGCCACGCATAATGGAATAACTGATCTACCCTTTTTTTCTCTCGACCTTCCGGTCCTTTTTTACACAGCCGTTGGCCACAAATTACTCCACTGCAACTAATGAACAAACCCTTCTGGACGCTCCCTCCATGCCCTCCATCACATATTACGCGCGTGGCAGGCTGCGAAATTCTATTCCCTACTGTTATCTTCTTGGACGTCCTTCGAGATTAACTGATATAATCCGGCTAAAATAAACGACGGGATATTGGAATATTTTTTTAGTCTTGCAGAATTGATTCGCTGAAATATTACCTCAATACATCTATGAGTCTTTTTTATATGATAAGTTTATAGACAGAGATAAGTTTATCTCGTTATATTGGAAATACGATACTATGCAATACACTGGAGAGAATAATTGAATTTTAAATTGTGGTAAAATAATACACAGACATGATATATTTTCTGTTTTCTACCATCGTGTCAATTTGTTGTTTATTGAGATGCTTTTAATTTGCTAATATGAATATAAAAAAATTTGATATAATCTCATACCACTGTTCTGAAAACTGAAATAAAAAATAATGTAAAACATACCATTATTTCATGCTACTTGGGGGATCACGAGAGACAGAGTGTCTTCGCAGCAAATGTAGATGAGTTCGGAAGTTATTCGGCCCGATAAAAGTGATTTTTTCCGTGAAATACTTCCAATATAAATCACGCTCTTAGCTCGCCGACAATCCGGTACAAGCAGCGCGCTGTAAATTCAACGGGAAAAAATAAAAATGCACGCGGCGGGTACAATCCGAGTATCGGGCATGCACTCGACATCGGGCGTCTCGCATAACGCGTCCGCGCAAAGAGGAATGAAGAGGAGAGAAGAAGAGAGAAGAAAAAGAGAGAACGGCTGTTCGAAACCGCAGAGTACGATGGGGCCGAGATGAGATGGTAATGGAACGATTTCCACGACGTCGTCATCGACTCGGTCCCGAGAAAAATCGACTAATTCGAGCGGTTGAGACGCAAGGTTTACCGCGCATCTCGCTTCGGCATCGAACAAAAGGACGAGCAACGGTATAGAAAAAAAGACAGAGCAGCCAGCGTTCACGAGCGAGAAGAAGGCAAACGAACCGACTGACTCGTATCTCGCCCTTGGCTGTTTTCAGCTTCTCTCTGTGCCTTTTCGGCTTCCTCTCTGCGTCTCGCTCGTTGCTTCTGTGCTACTTGAAGTTGATCGCGGCTTGTCTCCTTCTCTCGTTTTTTCTCTCTTTCACTCTCTCTTTTTCCTTAACGACCTGAGATCAAGAGACCGGCTACCAGATTCTCCTCTTTTTTTCGATTATTATAACGCTATATGCCACGACACGCCAGTACGTCGTAAGCCAATGCTATTATTTCCCGCTTCCTTCCCTCGCCTTATGGCCAGTTTTTGGTGGCAGCGAGGGAAAAGCAATCTTCAGGGATTATGCACGAGGGAAGGCGCGAGCATCTCTGAAGGATGTCGTGGAAGGATTAGACTTGTTGGATGTGAGTGCTCAACACGTCTATCCAATTATCCTTTAAGACTTATGACACAAAATAAACAGATTAACACAGATACAGTACACGAGTCTCTTTGGACAGACCCGATTGTCCCAAACTCTATATAACTTAGGTCAATCTGAAAAAATCATTGTTATTCTTTCTCTAAACAACTAACTAAACTAGCTAAACAACTTTCTGATTTTGTTTAGAGATATTAATCTAAATATGAATATTTTACATATATTGTAAGTTATAATTATTTACTTTTCTCCTATACTTTTCTCCTATACTTTTCTCCACAACTTTTTAATAACATTTGTATAATGTTTCTAAATTATTTTTAGTATATTATATTTTGAATTATATTGCCAAATTGCCAAATGATAATAATTTCAACAGAATTATGGTAGCTAAAATATAACATTTCCACAGACTTATGTTAATTAATATTATTTTTTAAAAGACTTCTTCAGCATTGAGCTCAACAATTATAGTTAGCAAAATGTTTGAAATTTTAAAGACAAAGTTTAATTTATATAATATTAAAATCATGCATTTTTGTCAAAGTAAATTTTAAAGTTAATTAACTATTGGAAAAGTTCTCTGAACGTTGCGAAAGGTATAACGCTCAGTATATATAATATAGTCGACCACTGGATTGTATACATAGCTTTAAACTGTGTTTGCTCGAATGTTTTCCGCGATATGAACGTTACAAGTTTACAATTTGTTAGCATGATATGAATCACAAGCATTTTAATAGGCGACATAATGAATGTAATGATTATTAAAAAAGAAACATTAATTTCATTTTTTTTCATAAATGTTACGAGGTTACGAGTCTTGCTAGTCATGGCTTCTTTAAATCTATTTCTACGTAATTTCTTTATAATTTACATAAAATTCTTTAGTTGTATATATCGCTTCCAAATTATTTCAAACTATTAATTTGCTCTGTGCAATAGTTTAATAATATTAACATTGTAATTATTTGTTCATTTTTCCAGTTCCAATATAAATTTCATGAAATTTATGTAAATTGTTATTTTACCATCTTTCCCAAAGTCGCTAGTAGAGCTTTAAATAGAACTATCGGCTAAACATTTATTCCTAATTTGAAAAATTTCTTAATGCTCTTTGTAGATTTATCATGCGAACTATGGAGAAAGAATATTATTCGTGAAGAAACGGTAAATCGATAAATTGTTTGCGCAATGCGCGAGACGTAGAGATAAAGCGATAAAGCGCGGAACAAGAATAAAAGTTCAAGCGACTTACAAAAGACTATTACTGATCCCACTCGACTTAAAGTCCCGTCATGGTTAAATCCGATTATTCGTGCTTCCTCCTTTTGAGGTACGACTTTAAAGAGCCGAGTCAGGGCCGTGCTGATCCATAGGATTTTCGTTACGCCTCGCGAAAAGTCAGCTACTTTGGCGAATGCAATCTGCAATATCCAGGATATCACCTTTCGTATCAAGTAACGTTGACGGTTATAATTAATCTTTTTATCTCATTAACTATATTGGTGACGTAAATCCCCAATGAATAGCAATTATACTTTTAATGCCCTTCGAAATCTAATTCAGATAGCTCTAGCAATTAATAACATTAGTTGCAGCAAAATATTTAAGCCATTGCTACGAAAACATTTTTATAACTGTCGTCTTATACAAAATGGTTTATAATGTATAGAATATTTAGCTTAATTCATTTCATATCAAAACTCTAATCTTCCCTTATCTTTCTTTAACCAGACGCTATGAATCTAAAAAAAGAAAAAACGTTTTCAAATTTTTTATTTTAACATTTGTTTACAATATATGAAAATTTATCAAAAAAATCTTATATTTCTCACTCTCTCAGGTAATTTTCAAAAGATTTCACTATAACAAAATCTAGAATTAAAATATTTTATATCTTACATGTGCAAGCCACACGGAAGAATATGACGCACCCTCAACGAAATTGTAATAGATTAAAACTTACTTTTCAAAAAGAAATTAGCGCTTTGTCCATCAATTATTACAGATACATCCTGTAACAGTTTTCATAAAAAACGATTGTAACAATGTGACACAGAAATGTTGCGCGAAAGAGCTTTACACGCATGACGCTCCGAACGTCATACCATTTTTGTTAGAACTGATACTCTCCGATCATTATACAAGTCTACAAAGCCACTTGTCGCGAACAAATCCAATTATTTGTCCCAGCCGATAGAGCCTTTTTTAAGGATCACCGATCGAGACGATCAGAGAGGATCTCGCTCCATTCTCCCGTCTCTTTCTTCTCCTCGTTTTGTCTGCTTTTCTCTCCGCGTGACGACAAACGACTTCGTGCCTGAAGCAAACTCGATTACTTCTTGCTAGGTTGGTTCCTTGAGGTATACATCTCGAGGGACTCATTACGGAGCAACTTTGACTCCTGAATAACTCGAGCGAGAAATTTTACTGTCCTCGCGTTTTCGTCAATATCAGGATATAGGAGACAATAATCTATCGGGCCTAAACCGCATTAATTAGCATTGTACGTTTAGAACCCGCGTTGGCTTCATGTGTCGCTTCTAATTGCTCGAGGTGCATTCTTCATTTGTAATTCAATTCCGTCGGATTATTCGCGTTACTTTGGCATAATGGGCCGCGGTGAGCCACGCGCGTGTGGTACAGTTTTAATGCGCAATTCGAATTTATAATTTAATTTGTAATTTAATTCGCGCCTTAATTTGTCTTTATTGGCGTAGTATTCCTAGCGCGCCGGCTTCGAGTCCACGAGTGCACCGGCACGCCCGTTAATCTTATAATGCATTTTTAATGCGCGATTGAACGATGTAATTTAGTCTCTAATTTAATTCGCGATATCTCGCGATCGCGAATGTCGGATACAAGTGCGGATCGTACTCGTTATTCCTTTTAATCTTCCCCGTAAAGCTTAACTTTCGCAATTTATAAACGAGCTGATATCTACATATATACATGCGCATTGTCATTTAAAACTTTTCTTCAGCCGGAAGAATTTTAAAACGCGATGAGAAAACTTTATTTCTGATCGATGCATCGCGACTCACGCACAATGGATTTTTCAGATTATTTCATTGAAATGAGGCATTCGGTACAGCCAACCGACCAACCACGGAAATGCAGTCAACAGAATTACGGCGAATTCAACGTAAATAAAATCAAAAGCGGCGTGCACCGCAAGCATATTCCTGGCGTCTAGAAAGCCCATAATTTTGCCTATCGATCCTTGATAAAAAGCGCCAGGCAAGGGGGTGGATAGGGGTCGGAAGGGAAGGGAAAAGGCAGGACATAGGCATTAGTCGGATGTCATCGAATTGTTGGGAATCACGCGCGCGTACATACGCGATTGCAGCCCGCTCTCTTTCTCCTCGTAAAATATCGCTGCAAATTGGAACTGGCACACAATGAGGTACGGTTTAACAATGCGTTTGATTTGAATCGAAACGTCATGAAAATAATCACATCGCAACGGGACCACTCGAATTAATGGCCGGGTGTTTCCGGCGCGTCTCCGCGCGTCTCTCTGCCTCCTTGTTACCATCGTCCTCGCGCGTCTAACACGCGGTCGAGGAACAGAAATGGGCGTCTACGACGACGAATTTATTTAAAGTACTCGCCCAGAATACGTAGGAGCATCGAGAGGTGCATGCCATGGTTGCTTTGTCCCATGAAGGCAAACAACGAAAAGATAAATCATTCATTTATCAGGACAATTTATCGCGCGCGCCACTGCGGAAAATGACTAGTATACGCATTTTGATCCTTCCATCTTGTTTTGGTCTTCTCGAAAGTAACGTCGGGATCGAAACGTATTCGCGCATATTTCCGGTGCGTTATGTTCTTTGCATTGCGTATTTAAGAGTCATGCTTTTTTGTAAAGCAATGTCTAGGAATTATTGGAATTCTCTGTTCTAAGATTTAAATTATAAGACTGAGTAAGTTGCAAAATAAATATATTTGTCGTTTTTTGACAATATTAGCATTATTGCAATAATTAACACAATTATTCAATTAAATATAGAAAAAACAAACATTTGTTATAACTTATTTGATCTCTCGATTTTTTATTAAATGTTTTATTAAAAGGAAAAGTAGAGAGACAGGAATCTTATAATCTTCAGTAATCAGCGTATGCACACGAGAAAGACAAGATGAGAGCTAACATAAATAGACGACATAGATAAACGAATGAAAAAATATAATTAATTCACTAAAAGGGCGCTTCATGCTAAAACATAGATAATAAAGATACTATTATTATAATTATGTTTTATATTTCATAAATATCACAATTTATGGTATTATCTATTATAATATAAGTTTTATATAATATACGCGTTAATTCGGCTATATAATTATTTTGGGGAAACATGCTTAATGCGATGTGAGTAAAATGGGATTAATCTTTAATTATATCCAATACATTTCTGCCGTTTGCTCAAATGTGTACCATAAATACGATAATAATTTTGAATTTGTACATTAATATGAGAGGTGAGCTGCACGATAATCATTATTTCCAAGTAAATCCGGCAATATTTTATGCGAATTTGGAATAACGCAATAAATTACTCTTGGGGAAAAGTTAGTTTTAAATTATGTAAGTTCTGAATTATACGAGATCTTTAGAAACACATTCCTCGCATAAAATGCGACGTCCTGTATATCATTGCGTAACCACGAGTACGGAGTGTCTCAATTTCACCATCTTTCCTTTCAACCACATGCTCTTTGATAAATTTAGAGCACTTTGCTTTAACAAGACGTTGACGAAAACCGTTATTAACTTTGGCTTTTAATATTCCATGGTAAATATCCTGGCAATTAAATTTCAGATTTATATTTTTTGGCGCTTAACACCTAAACGAGTGTTTACCATTTATTCAGGTCCTTGTAATGCTTAAGATACTAATATCACTTAATTTTCATATATTCTTAATAGGGCATTATACCATTTCTAGAGTATTCTATCAATAAAACTCAAAAAAATTCTGTTTTATGATCTCATAAAATACAATATGTATCTCAGCTGCAAATTCAATTTACGCTAAAGTACAAAATACTTTATTTAGTTTAAGTTTATATTATTTCTGAGACATTCTTGTTTTATGTTAATTCTGTTTTATATTATCTTCTTAAGAAATCCGGTAATTGTAGCAATTGTCTTTTTAATCTCTAAGAGGGTGGTTTACCACTTTTGATTTGTGTTTGTCATTTAATAACAAAATTAATCTCGACACCCCTGTAATCTCCGCGCACACTTTCACCGAATTATCCAAGATCGTGGCAAGACTCGTGAATTATTTAACAAGTCAATAGCTTCAGCAGGAGTCGGAGGATTCAGGACGAGGCTCGCGTGTTTTTCTGGCGTACGCAAACGTGGCGTACGCAAACGTTTCATGCCACTCAGAAAACACAGACGAACACAAGCCTGCTGAAAAAAGAGAATAAGATTTTTTTAGCGGCTCGTACTATTTCATCGGAGTTCCTCTCTCTCTCCTTTCTTTTTCTATCTCCCTCCCTCCCTCTGTTTCACCCTTGCTATTCCTCTCCGCAGCCTGGTTTTTATTGGCAGCGAGCCATGAATATAAAATTACGCCGATGGGGTACATTTAGCTCTTTGCCAGGCTTCGCTAATTTACCTCATGACGAAGTTCCATTCCCGCCAAGCGCTTGATACGCGTTTGCGTTCCGATTGTTTCGCCGCACCCTTTGTGAATAGCCTCTTCTAAATTTTGGGCATTCCTCCGAGAAATAAATGTCAGAACAGCGAAGTGCGATATCTAAACGCTCCTGGTTCGATTAAGTTTACGTGCTTAATCGCAGATTAAAGAAAATTGCTGGAACTTTTAATTAACGAATTAACTGAAAGAAGACGTTGTTGGATGAGCTTTTATGTAAATCTGCTACTTTATCAAAATTATTAACTACCGCGCGATTTTAGTTAAAGACATATTTTCTAGTCTTTATATTCAATTTTTCACGCATCATGTGAAAAATGAGTACATCCCTCTTGGTATCACAGCGGCTGTATCCAGCCGGATTATTATTCCCCGCTGTGATGTTTATGCAGGTCGTCATGCTTTATTTCTCACCGCAAAGTCGCTTGTTTTTTCCCCAAGTTCTGACTTCGCTGTAACAGTTGCATCCAGTCATCAGGTCTCACAGCGTGATTATTATCGTACCGTTCCCTTTGTGCGGCGGAGCCGGCGCCAAACAAATAAATCAAGCAACTCGTCGCTCTTCAATTATATCGCCAACTTTAGTTGCTTCTTTACCGTCACGTTCCTCTTGATTGCGTGTCAGCTTGATACGGACTATTCTCAAATAGTGACGATCGTTCTTTTCGAAGATGATCAGGATGTATAAAATGACCAATTACATCTGATTTACACTCCTGCAATATCTGTCACTCTCGGCAGCGGCGAAAAATGGACGCATCAAGAAATAATTCAAGATACTTTCAAGATGCATGATGCATTAATTAAAGCTCGGAGGAGGCGCGCGTATGAGGACGATATCGTAAAAGAGCTTGCGCGTGTCTTAAATAATTTTCCTTTTCGCGCGAGCGACTCCAACGGAGGAGAGTTCCTCGCACGTTTGTGGGTATGTGTATCTCGTATTGTATCGGGACAATAGCGGGGTAACGAGAAATGGGTGCGAAAAGAAAAAGCCACTAAAGAAGCCTGACTGCGCTGGAATATAATAATAATCCTGACGGTCAGGATAATGCAGCTTTGTAACAATTTAGCTCTCTCTATGGCGCCGGCTGCAAAATGACGTCCACGATAGAGAGTTTAAAGGTTGCGTTAGCGATAATGCTGTCCGGCTATCGTACAACCTCATAAACACCACCCCAAGGAGCCGCTGTCATAATAGATATAAATAGGGATTACATAGTTGGGAAAATATTTGTGCTCCGTTGCGAGTTGTGCTCTGTGCAACCAATTTTAACATGAATTTGATTACGAAAACCACGTAGCTCTTTATCTCTCTGCTTTTCCTCTCAGCCCGCACGCATGCCATTTATGAATAATTATCTCATCTCGGTGCGCCCTGCAAGTGATTAAGCCATATTTTCTCTCCGATGCGATGAATCGGATTGTTCCACAGTTTCCACAATGATTAATCATTTTAGTTTGACAGGAAAATTAATCGCAATTAATTCTTTATAACTTTAGGTAATTGAAATATCTCGCAGCGGTTTGATATTGCTTTTAATTTGGCGCGCGGGAAATACAATTAACAAAAATAATTCTGCTAGTATACAATTCACAGCAATTATCATGCTACGAGCAGACTAGTGATGAAGTGATTAACGAAAAAGTAACTTCACGAACTGAATCAATATATATATATATATATATATATATATATATATATATGTATATATATTGCAAAGTAATCTCTTTTATATTTTCTACGCTTAGCTTTATATTCAAGAAAGTTTTAAATTCAAGGAAATTGATTTGTAAAAACTAAAGCATTACTAACATCTTTCTCCTATTTTAGAATAATAATTTCGTACTATGGAAACATTGTCAAATATTTGGAGCAATCACAAAATTTAAGCAAGAAAACTAGTGGCTTTTCTTTTGACCCCAGTATTTTATAACCCGCAGTAATATAAGTAAACTTAGTAGTCTTACTGAGTAGTCCCTGTAGTTCATTGAATGTCGGGGTGAAGAATTTTGAAGAAACGTGCAAGCTTCTCTCCAACTTTCGCGCGCAATCTCCATAATCTGGAATCCAGATACCACTGATTCGCTCAGCCACGCACACACGTGCACATACACGCGTGTACATACGCTATACGAGCGGCTTCCTTATGAAGCAGCGAGCACACATCCGCCCGACGTATTCCCAGTCACGGTCCTGATTAGCCTAATAGAAAACACAAACACGGTCTTAATGTATACCATCGATATATCATCCGCGCATCCACCTCTCTGAAATCTAGGCGCCCGGCTCCGTTGCAGTGGAAAAAAGGGGGACGGGAATTGGGTCAGTGCGAAATAATACAGATCTTTCTACGCGTGTTTCCGTGCGTGTTATTTTAAAAAGAAGACTCTTCCCGAAAGAAGAAAATATTGGCATAAGGGATATCTTCCTTGCATAACAGGCGCGTTTATTTCTCACGCGGAAACACAAAAAAATCATGAAAAAATCCAAAATGCAGTAGAACGCTGTGGAACAAGATTAATGTAACTTTTTGAACGACTTAAATTTTATCGTTTACTTTTTCCACTGACTTTGTGCGAGATACACCGTGCGGTAATTTTTGCAGAGCAAAAGAGGACGAGATTAAGAGGGCAAAAACCGGAAAATGCCATATAGAGATTGATGCACTTTACGCATATGCGCACTATAGGATGATATTCTCCACTAAAAATTGAAGGGAGGTTTTTTTCTATCAAAATTTAATGGCACGTTATTTCTGGAGTTTCCAAAAAATTTGGCATTAATAGGTCGATGTTGAATATGTTGTCGAGTTCAGCGATCTTTATTGTTCTAATCGACAATAATGAAAAGTCTTAAGTAAACGGAAAATTACAAGAATCATCAGAGATAAAATCACTTATATATGTCCAAATTACTATTTATAGAGTAATTACAAATACTATAACAAAAATGTCATCAGGCCTCGCATTATTAATTGCAATGCATATAAAACAAAAAAATCGAGATTATCAATTACGATTACGAGCACATACGGAAGACTGTTACTGCATCGCTATGGATTCAATGGTCCTAATATAACACAAAGGGGGTTATTACGACGCAAGGCGCATCGGAGCCGGATAGCTTCTGGCTATCTGCATTTCCTGCAATCTCGCAATCAGGCAATAGCATATCTGAAATTTAGAGCTTTTGGTAAAGTTATTGACCGAATTTTATCATCCTTCTTGTTATTTAATGCAAATTCCACATTCTTATTATCAACTAATTACTTTAAGTAGTGAATAATAATAAGTGGTGATATACTAATTAGTTTAAGTAGTAATAATAATAATAAGTAGTGAATAACAATAATAAGTAAAATAAATTTAATTAATGCAACACAACTTCGTAAAATTTTTGAAGCACACTTGATCTGATACTAAATTAAGATTGTTAAGCTCGTTATCATTAATAGCTGTTACTTATGTTCATAATATAATTTACTTAAGAATGAAAATTAGGTTCCTGTTTATATAATCATACGCCGGTCTTGAGATGAACCTGTTCTCAAGTCTTCTCTTAATGGACTCATTCCTAGCTCTCCGTGCTTTGCATAGTCTAGCTATACGATAACTACGTTTCTGCAATCGGTACGTATATACTTACGAGGCGATCGCGAGCGGACTTAAATGCGAAGCGAAGAAGGGAGAACGTCTCTCCCTTGTGTCTCGCCCTTCCCCTCTTTCTCGAACTTCGAATGTAACCGCGAAAATTTACAACGCCTCGCCCGGGGATTCCCGGCGATTGCGGCGCGCCTTAAATTCCACGGACAAGGTAGCCAGGATATTCCGGAGCGGACGGGAGGACAGAGTCTCGCAACGACGTGTTTTCCAGCACTTTTCGGAAATTGCACGGCGTAAGTATTTTACATCGAGCGTCGTTCGCGATGTAACCGGGGCCAATTCGCCGCGGTGCCAACTTCCGCAATTTATGTCGGTATTATTCTCGAGCATTCGTTCGCCACGAAAAGGCGGTGACCGACGCGCGCGGAACGTCCTCGCGTGTCTGGAAAGCCGATGTTCTCGCAGTACTTCGTGGAGGACAGCGGCATGCTTGTTACATAAAAAATTCTAGGATGAAGGTTGCGTGAAAAAGCACAGGAAGGATCCCGGTATGCTGAAAAACCACGCTGGCGGAAATTCGTAACGTTCATTTAAATTTCAGGAGTTTTATGAGGTTGAAAATTTCGCGCGCTAAGCACGCCCGGTGTGGCGAGCGCGTTTCAGCTAAGCTTTATCTGAACGACCGCGTTATGACAGTCTGCGATACTCTCGGGCTGACTGTAATGAGTGCAAGAAACGACGGTACCGTTGGTACAAACAAAATGCAGGGTTTTTATCAGATTTCTTTTAAAAGCCACATCAAAGCAGGGATGACTAATAGCGACGACTAGTTACGAGCTATTGCGTTATCTGTTTTCTTTTACATCGTTTATTCGTTATCTTTCCATTTATATATAAATGCTCAATTTCTTGCAAAAATCAGATCTCTTAAAGAAAAAGTAAAACAAAGGAATAAGACATAGAAGTAGAAGTTTTACATGAAAATATCACATATATAGCATTAAAACTTTTATCTAAAAATTACAATTAAGATTTTATTGAATATAATATTTTATTCAATAATATTTATATCAACATTACTGGTATTTTTCTTGAGAAGTTTGAAGTTAATTTTTTCTTGGCAACAAAGAAACCAGTACTTCTTGAATTGTAGGCAACCAAAGATGAAATGACTTTCTGTAAATTAAAATTCAGAAATTACTTACAGATATAATAAGTAGCAAAATCTTGCTTTTCTCATTTAATTCCAAACAACTTCTTTAACATATTTATAATGTAAAATCCAACTACAATACATTTAATAATAAGAAAATTAAATTAAAATAGAGAAACAAATAATGATCTTCCTTAATGTTTCGAAAAAAATTAACTGAGATTAAAAGAGTAAAACCTGATCCATTTTTAACGTGTTCTTTTCAAAATTGATGTAGCGGTGATAGGACATGTATATATTAAAAACAGGCTATTACATAAACGTTTCACGTGCCCTTAATACATTTACTTATTACATTTTTGTAAAGTACCATTTTCATGCCCTCTATCTCTTCAATCATCACGTTAATTCTGTGAGTGCCATTATGAGAAACATCATTTTTATGCCAATCTTATTATTATTATTATTAAAATATCTCAAAAAAAGATAATTAATTGAGTAAAAATAAACATTTCTGTTATCATCTAAAATTATTGTTATTGCTGGCTATACAGACACCGTTAATAATTGCTCATTTTCCCAAAAATTATAAATACGAAAGCAGTTTTAGATACTTTGTCAAGCGTCTCGCGCCAATTTATGGCAACTTAACACGTTGGATTGCGAAGCGAAAAATACTTAAGCCCGACAGAATGAAGAACCAGCTATTCTCGCTCGAGAAACCAGCGGTTTCTTTCACTATCTTCTACAGCAATGTTGCTGCGCGACCTTTGAGAGCTTATGTCAGACAGGAAGGGTCCGACGCGTCTTTCTACTCGTTTCTTTACGCTTTTAGACTAATAAAGACGCGTACACAAGTCGCGGAGGAAATGAAACTACCGGCAAAAGCGGCGGAGATGGCTTGCTACAAGATTCCTCATTGTTTTTAGGAGACCCGCGAGACGCCGTGGGTGACGTTATTATGATGTGTGCGCGAACAGGCGGTTACTTTATTGAAATTTAATAAATAATGCCGCGCATACGAGAATGGAGCTATTAGGGCAAGTTTTTAAGCCACTTGTCCGCGACCGATAAATCATCCCCTTGGCTCTTTATGCTAAGAAGCCGGCGTAGAATGGTAAGTGATGAAGATGGATCAAAATTGCTATTGTGCGTGTCACGCGCCTCCGCTTCCTCGTAGCGTCGCGTTGTAGTAAACAGGATTTTATTGGAAAGTCGCGCCAGAGGTTTATTCTTACTTGTTCCTTTAACGCCCCGGGGAACTGCGTGAGAGACAAATGGTTGCAGGCATAGACGTGTTGTAAAGTGTATCATGACGTGGGATAAGTTAGGAGACGCTGAGTATTATCCCTCAAACCGGTTCCATATTTTTTAATCTGATAAAATATATGATACACATGTCAATCGTGATTACCAATAAATTGCAGAAGATAATAATATTTCGTGCATCTGGAGATTTGTTTTAATAATGATATAAATGCGAGTACTTTCCTTTATTTAATTTTTCACTTTGTGCTAGTAAAGATTAAATATTAACTTTAGAAATAATATCTTTTAAAAAGAAATTTTAATATCCTATACATTTGTAACGAAATATTTTACATTTCAACGGTATTTTTATATTAAAAAAGTATAAATTACAAAAGTACAAAAGGGAGATACATATCATTTTCCATTGATACGAATATTCTTTTTATTCATTAGCTTTATGAAAAACTCACTCATTCGAATTATTAAAACGCGCGATCATAAATTTTAATTATGTTAGTTTAATTTGTTGTCTTTCTACTTTAACCGCTAATATGTTCACGTTACTTTGCGGGGAGGATTAATCCGGATCGGCCAAGCCCTCCGCCTTTTTCTCGAGGGCGGCAAATGGCAAATGGAAAATACGGTTAAGGTCGTGTCGGCATTATAATTCAATCTCTACGGTTTCCCGCCTCGCGGCAATAAATATTCGCGCTTGGCGAAAACTCGTGTTAACGCGAATAAGTAAATCAGCGTCGCGACGCGCCGAAGCGTGCACACGTGGCTGGACCCGTCACCACCGCTGCTTCTCATTGTTGGATTGCTCGGGAATTGCAATTGTTTCTCAATACTTTACACACCCGTTACACCCCTGCGGGGGCGGAAGCGCACACTCGCCGTTATCCGCCGATAGTTAATTTATATTGAACGATTGACGGCCGCTAATACAGTTGTATCTATCTCGCGATCCTTATTGTTAACGTCATTGTTCGTTTAATTGTCAAATACGATCGCTTCATAATAATAAATGTCAATTTATTTTATACGCGCGCGCCGCTAGAGGATTTTTAGTTACCATTCGTTAATTACTAAAACGGTTTATTTATTACACTCAGCTAACCATTATTGATTGTTCCACCGCCGGAAGCGTAGCAGCCGTACATGCATGGAACGCGCATACGCATATTTAAAATTGACAGATCATATGCAGCACGCATATCTACGAATGCCTGTGCAATGATGATTGCGTGATATATGGACATTTATTCGTGATACTGAAATTCACACGGCCGAGTAATCGAAAATATTTTCAGCTGTGATACGGTGTGATTTAACATCGAAATAGAACAAATTATAATACGCGAAAGATTTTCATCGGACTACCAAACGAATCGCCTCATATATCTTCCGGAACAATCGTATGCGCGCAGTTAAACGGAAGAAACGAGGAGGACGCATCAAAACATCCTCTAGAGCTACCACCGCAACAGTTTTATTACCCGTGTCGAATCTGGATACATTAATTACCATTTGCTTTCAGCAACCGCTTTTTGCTCACACTTTGGCTCCGGGAGTGGATGTAACGCCGGTCGCTATGAAGTCATTCATGCCAAGTGGGATGTAAACGACACGAGCGAGTAGAAAAAGGTGCATTCCTCAAGCGCAGACTGCATTCAACGCGTTGAGTGAAATTAATGTGTTTCCGCCGATGTACTGCCGACATCTTCGATAAAAAGTACCTTGATTTTTCAGAAGCGATGTTGAATCAGTATTTTAATGATGCAACGATATCGTAAATGGTTATTGAAACACAGACATGTATAAAGGAATCTTTTATTAAAACAATGTTTTCATTTTCACACAAAAACCTTTATAAACTTTTGGAAAATTTAATTAGAAACCAGATGAACTTTTCAGAACGCATTGTTTACAACGCCGGCTAAAACAAATTGACTTTTTCAAACTATCATTTATCATTTACGTGATTTAATTCCGATGAAGCTTTCTGCTCGATAGCTTGTAATTCCGATAAAGCTTTATGCTTGATAGCTTGTATCTCTTTTTTTATTAAACATAATAACAAATGACTACATTAAAAAACTGAATTTTTCAGAATAACACAAAAGAATAATGCACCTGTCATGCAGTTTATTCGAATATCACCTGTACGTTTCGTTGTGTATAGCGCAACCTTCAGAAAAATGTCGTGCAAGTTTTCTAAAAATTTCAACTAGAAAATTTATTTTCCCGAGAAAAGTTGTTCAGTATACATACAGCATCGATAGATTATACCCGCATGCAAGGAACATACAATGGAGTCCCTATGCCAAATCTTTTCGATCGTTCACACGGAATTTCTACTCGACGACCGCGGTGATCCTGGATTATGGAGCGAACGCGAACAATCGCGAACGAAAACTTTGCCAGTTTTCCGGTTGGAATTTTTGGCACGTACAGTATATACACGGGGTGTATCACTTAGTGCTTGAATAATTGAATGACATCTTTTTTTAAGATGAACAATATACGATATACATGAGTAATTAAAAAATATTTATACATATAAATTCATAATCCTAAATTACATGAAACTATATAGAACTATAGACATACAACTATGGATATATAACGTATAGAATCGAGGAATAAGTTTGAGAAAATTTTTATGTTAATAATTATATCTCAAGATTTTTGTCAAATACTGATAATTTACAATTACAATATTAATTAAAAATAATTAACTTGAATATAATATTGTAAAAATTATACAACATATATTTCGTAAATGAAAAGATGGAAGAAATGCAATACACATAATATATTCAACATTCTTATCATTTTTTGAATATCTACTTAGATAAATGGAATCGTTATTTAATCAACCGTTTATAATAACCTGTTATCACGGGATGAAAGAAGCGATCTTGATAATTGCAAAATAATAGTGAGTAGAAGATTGTTCGCATTAAATAGGACACCCTATATCCCAGTGTCGCACGAAGCGGAGAGCCGAAAAGTAGCACAAGAAAATCGAAGGGAATGATACGTAAGGAAGCGCCGAGCCCCGCCGGAAGTGGATGAATTGGCTCAAAGGCGATATGGCCCTGAAAGCCTCAAAGAGGTGGATCCGGCACTCAGGGCGACATAGATTATTCATGTAATTCTGCACTCACTTTGCCTCGCGATCGATCAGTCACGGAACGATGCTCATCTGAATAATGAAATTCGAGGATTCCTCGCGCCGATGACGCGACGGGACCCACTGAGATTTTCGAGTTCTCGAAACGCGAGCGGATCCGGTTGAATCCGCTCCTGAATCCCGGAACCGATTTCTCTCGGATCTGAAATCTAGAGATCTCGAGATCTCCCCTGATTGTAAATTAATTTCGGCGAAATTGCATAATTCTTTTTGGAAGCACGAATGAAAGAGTATGGCTACAATATATAATTGTAATCCATTAATGTATTTTATTATATTCTTTATTTGAAATTACTTTTCCTTAGTGTTATTCCTGTAAAATTATTAAACAAGATATTGGAATTTAGAATTTAAGGCAGATTATATATATATAGTGCGATTCTAAATAAAATGCTTTAAGAGCTATTTGAATATCGAATTGTCAATAAGAATTACATAGCAACGGTTTTTAATACATTATCATAATACAATACAAATTTTAGATTGCTTCTATATTGTTAACATATCAAACCGATTCATTGAAATGACGTAACAAAAATATTAACAATATAAAGTTAATCCAAGAAATTGGAAATTCTGTTTTCGTTAGAGTTAAAGCGAGTAATAATCTTATCATAAACTGTACTCTATTTACATTGCCCTTTATTTAAATCACTTCTTAATTATCTTTGAAATTTATAGCCTACTATATAGATAAGACGTTCTCACGCTCTTGAGATTGATGTACAGCGAGGGTCTACTTTAATACGAAGTCCTTACTTTCCTCAGAGCACGATGGCGAAAGTTTGGCCTTCCTGCCAATTTCAGCAATTTTGTAATGAAAAATGATACAGTGCCGCTGCAGGGAACAATACTCGGCACTGCTATTTCGCCAATGAGACAGCTCCATCCGTATATATTCCATGCACCCACCCTCGTTGTCTTCTCTGCAGTCCAAATTAAGTTTACCGTACTTTGATGTTGTACCTTAACAAGGTTCTAGCTAGGGTGCTGCTTTTGTTGCTAGTGTCTGCACGATCGCATTCCTCGGCAGCTTGCGCCGTTTGAAAACTTTTCTTTGAACCGCTCGAGCTGACAAAGGGAATTCTATAAGGACGAGAAAAATCGAAGCATGCGACTGATAGGCCAATAATCAGCTACGTCCGATGTGATTTCCGTCGTTCCGTCCGCAAAGTGCAGGTGTGATCAGTCGTCTTTGCACGGAAGAAACCTGGATCGTGCGCCGCAAGGAAAATTAGCATCAGCCAGTTGCAAATTTCGTGATGTGTCATTTATCATTTTTGTTTGTCTCTTGGTAACATGTTTCTTATTCGCCAATATTTTACAGGCAATGCAGCTTATCAATAACAAGTAAAACTGATATTATTCAATGATCAATCTAAATCGTTCATTAAAATAGAATCAAGGAGTTCCGCCAATACATGAATCGATATTTGAGAAGCTTGACAAATTGTAGCCAGTTACATTATGCGTTCAGTATATACAGACCAAGTATTGCATCTACAAACTTCTTAATGCGAATGATAAATGAAGGAACAACGTTATAAATAGACAATCAAATGGAATTATTCATTCGAGATTAGTTACAAGGCAGTCGCCAGTCGAGGCGATCTCTAATTAAAAAAGAAAGGAACGAGAAAGAGGAGAGAAAGAAAAGGCATATATACAGTAGCAACAGAAGAAATCTTGTTTCCGCGCGCAAAACACTTCAGCGTCTCACTTTGATCGTATCCCGTGTTTCCCTTCGGCATGATAAGTCCACGGTGTTTCTCGTTTCACGGCGTAATAACCATTCGCCCAGTGCCTGGGCAACGCGTGTTTCGCTGGGCCAACCCGGCAACAAGGTTTTACAGCCGGTCCCGCGAGACGATGAAATTCCTCCGGCCTGTCTGCGCGCGCTTTTGTGGCCTTCGAAGAGCTGTAAAAAGCCATCCCGGGGCTGAGGTGCGATTTCTATTTGCGCCTGCAGCAAACTGCTGCAACCGCTGTACCGCGAAACAACGCGAGCTTCCCTTGTACGATATACCGGCATAGAATTTCTATGCTGCGGCCACAGTAAACTCGCGATGACAAGGCGACATCGATTACAGTGAAATTTTGCATAACAGCCTTGGTACAAGCGCCATAGATGTATCTCTAAAAAGTATGTCACAGCGAGGGAAAGAGAACGAGAGAGGAAGAGCGAGAGAGAGAGAGAGAGAGAGAGAGAGAGAGTGTGGTAAAATGGACAGGACTTTTACTGAAGTTTCAAAGTTGAACGTGTCTTTAGTAATAGCATGGTCTTCTCTCGTCTCTTACCGCCTGCGACATTTTAACAGCAAATGTCTTGATACTCAAGTCAAATTAAATGATCATCCGAATAAAATTTACTCGAACGAATTTACTCAAAGGAATTTACTCGATGCGAAGTTACAATGCTGAAAGGTCGGAAAAGGAAACTATGTTTGAAAAGCCATTTTTATTTTCCCTTATATCTCTCTGAGTGATGAAGTGTTGTAAGACCGCTTTCATTTATATAGCTATCAATACCTCATGCGTCGGCTCTCCCAGCCTGGTAAAATAGTTTATCATTGAGCTACCAAAGAGAGAGAAAAGAAAAAGCGAGTCAGAGAGAAAAGAAAAAAATGGTTCACACAATTACAGGAATGCGTCAAATCAATCAATTCTAATTTCTCTGAAATTTACCGTATCAGAGATTGTCAGTATTTTTTTTTATTTTTTTATTCCCCTACGTATATTGATCAATTAGCTCAGGATTGATCGACGAGAAAGTCGATCAAAGAAATTGATTACCAATCGCAGTTTGCGAGTATCCATGTGAACGTACATATACACAGATTGTGCGGCATGGGTTTGGCTGTGCATCGGGGATGAACACGGCGAGCTCTCGCAATGCGCGTGGCAGCCCGACTCGTTACGCGCATTTCTTCGGGCTCTGCAAAATACGTAAATGACACGAGAGCGACGGGCATTAATCTCTCGTCCTTTCCAGCTGATGAAGTGGCAATTTCCTCCTGATAGTAGGAGGAAATAGGTTCTGCAGACCAGTTGATCAAACCCTGAACAGTAGCCTCCTACGCTGCGCCCTACTACCGACTCAGTTACCCAATGGCTATACTGCATCCACCAATCGATGCTGCACTGTATGCACCCTTGCTACCCCTCGGTCCACCCACCCGGGTGCCAGGAGCGTATTGCATGGACCGTGCTATGGAACGATCTCCGTGGCGCAATAATTAACGTCGCTTTAAAGTACGCGAAACTATAAGGCGAGACCACTTGATAACGTTGCTCCCGCGGGGACTATTTTTCCGCGGTAAACATCATCGCGGGACTGTCGACTAATTGTCGACTGGCGAGATGAAATCGTGAAGTCAACGTAAGGGAGAAACGAGGAATGGAGGGTGTCCCGGGGTGCTCTCGCTCTCGGGATGTTTGCGGACGGCGTTCGGCTCGTTTTTCCGGTTAATGAGCGTCGCGACAAAGCGCTCGGGGTCCAGAGAAATTTGGCTCGGGAATTGCATCCAAAAAAGTATTCCAACCAGCGCCGAGTGGTGCATCGCTACGGGCTCGCTGCGGCTCGCCCGTACTCAGAGACTGCTACGATGGGGTTCATACCGCGGACAGTAAATTACACCGTACACAGGAGTCGTGTGTACGTTCCGGTGCGCGCATTGAGTAACATTTCCCCGGGAGTGCATTTACAACGGATATTACATCGAACTGGCAGAAAAACGGGCACGTGTGCAGCGCGACTCGAGATTAAAAGCTATCGCTCGTCAGTGCCGATGAACTCGTTTTTTCGTCGGCGCTCTCTCGCTTGGTCTGCCTCTCTTTCTGTATTTCCCTCGTCTCTCCCTTTTCCTATTTTCTGTCCTTCTCTTTTTCTCTTTCTCTCTCTCTCTCTCTCTATCTCTCCGTCTCTGCACTCTGTATCTGTCCCTGTTTCACCGACAAACGCATAGCTTCAAGATATACAGCACGGGATATTGCCTATATACCGCGCCATGCGGCGATTATGTACATACCTGCTTGCGCCACCTCGAAGGAATGATCCGCCTGTCGATTCCTATTCCTGTTTGACCAGTGATTCATCGATCCTTCGATCGGGCGTAGTAGCGTGCTCTATTAATTTCTCCATTATTTCCGTTTCGCCTGATATAATTCGCGTGATGTTTGACACAAGTATTTTACAATCATTATACAGCAAAGGACAGTATCGATTTTCCTTCTAGAGATAAAAAGGGCACAATATTATAGAAATCTGACGCGTGCCATGCCATGCCTAGCGTGCGTGCGAGATCGTTGACAAGTTATTCATCGAGTTCTTCTTCATCGTCTTTCGGACGAGTGATTGACGAATGATTCTTCGTGTCTTTACTTGCCTTTCTAATGCGGCTATGTTTGCCCGCGACAAGAAGCATCAGATGCATCGTTGAGCGGGCGAGAAGATAAAATAAAAAAATCGTAATTAATGAGGAGCGCGTCAGCGGCTGCGAAACCGACACCGCCGCCGCGACCATGTCGCGAGGTAGAAATTTATCGCCGGTGTGGTTCTCTTCATTGAAAACGAGCGGATGCGGCACTCCGAGTCGCCATCACCGACGCCGCTTCGCTACAAGCTGAAGAGACGGCTTCGACGCGCGTAGCAAATGCTCCTCGTTACGACTGCGAAGACGTTACAAGCTCGAAATTCCTCGACACTCGTACCGCTACATGTAATTAACGATATTCCTCGTTTATATAGCGATTCGTCTCTCCGATGTAGCACGCCATCGTTACATTGCTTGCGCAACGTGAGAGATTCACACGAATATAAGAGAAAATCCTAATAAAAATTAAAAACGTACAGCTTGCTTGAATGCACGCGCGAGAGAGAGAGAGAGAAATATTTTATTATATTCTCCAATATATATAGAAGATCTTGTGTTTCTCGTATCTTTCAACGTATCAAATTTCTCAAACCAATTTAAAAATATATTCTAGCTTTATATAAGATTTTTTGATCAATTTTTATTTGATTTCAAGAACTTTGCATCGAGATTTAATTAATTTATTTAATCGATCAATTCGAAATTTAAATTAGGATATCTACGATTTTGTAAACTTTGAAGATGAGACGAGACGATATGAATCAAGAAAGCTTTTTTATTGGGAGGAAATAATTCCGCAGTGGTGAATTTGATGTGAAAAATATCATTGTTCCATACATATCGGTGTTATTTAGCGGTTGCCCTATGTATCGGACGTCACCGCAATCGTAGAACTGGCTATTCACTTCGAACGATTCGTACTGTGTCTGGATGCCTGACCACACGAGTGTATTTACTACTCGACATTTACCTTTGTCTGACCGGATGCGCACCACAACTACACGAAAGACTGATTCGCCACTTGATTACTTGTGTTCTCTGATCACACAAGTACTCTGACTACTTACGTTAGATACTCACGAGACTAGCTGCACAGACTATGACTGAGATATCTGCAAACTACGCTTGCACAAACCCTATTTATTCATGCAATACTAAAAGTGATAATAAAATATATACCAATTATTCTCTTTTGGATGTGTATTTTCTTAAACAATCACATTTTGCAGAAATTGTTTGTATATAACTGTGAATTTGTATTTTTAGAAGGTAAAAAATTTTAAAAATCCATAAACTGTTCCGCAAATTATTATTGTTTTACCCTGTTGTTTCGCTATACGTATTGCAGATTTACAAACATTCACGCAAACGATATCAACTATTCTGTTATACAGAGTGTATTCAGTTTCACTGAATGTCTGTCCATTATAACAGACACAGTTATTCAATAAACAAAATTTGGTATATTGGTGTTTGCAGCAACAAACCAATCCTGCACTTTATTTTTGCGTTATTGATTATTATTTCAAGGCCGCTATAACGCAGATTATACATACGGATTACATTTGACACAGATTTCTGTTTGATGATTGCAAATTGTTTCACGAATAAACAAAGGAGGTATCAGCTTTATTTCACGTAACACACAAGCTACATGCAATTGGTTCGAAGAGTGATGAAAACGTACGTTTATGAAGCTGATAGTATGATTAATAATTTTAACCTGCCATCGATCCAATATGTAAATGCGAAAGATTTATCGACTACTCTGAATAAATTAAATTCATATGATCCGAACATTACATCGCGACTTTCTCGTTTGCATGATACTATCTATGAAAATCAATATAATGACACAACAAATGTAACATTTTATTAATATGCTACATCATATACATCATATACGTACGTCGTCAAATTTATGAAAATATTGTTTATATATTTCACACAACTTGTCACGATAATCCAATAAACAATATTAAATTAGTAATAAAAGCACACGCACGTATACGATATCTAACGATACATATCATACATAGGATGTTCCCAACTTCGCACGTTATTTGTCATTGTCAAATAAAATGTTCTGATTGAATCAGAATATGTCAAATAAGTAAGTTTTTAATAATAAATAGTTAAAATTAAAAATATCTTTATAAACTGCACTTTAATAACTTAATTAACATCCAGTACATATAAATTACCAATTTATATAAACTTTTTTCTTATTTTATATAAATATGGAATTTTTGTGTATCATTCAAATATAAATTTAAAAAGCTCATTTTTAATTGATTTACAGGAACTCCCTCATGTAGAAATTATATGTATTATACATTTTATTTTTAATGACGCAATTTAAAGCTTTGTTGGAAAGTGGATATGTGTTAATATAAACTTATTGATTTTGATCAACTGATGTAATAGTTAAGTAGTTGTCAAGATTCTTAATATTGTGTAGCGATACATAATCATGTTTGTTATTGCGCACAGAGTATCCGATATTATTCAACGCTCCATAAAACATCTTCGGTTTTCTGAACAATCAATCATTGTTACGTCGCGCATCCGGCATCATTAATATCTAGAAACAAACCGAGACCTGAGTCAGACAGGCGACAGTAGCCGCAGCCGGACGCTTGTTTCGCATGCAAACTTATTGTTACTGAATACTTCTGACAGACCAATGCGCAACATTTCCAGGACGATCTGCTTAGTTGTCGCAAAGTTTTGCCTCTTCAGCGGTTGCTTGAATACATCCTGCGGTATTTATTAAAAGTATTATAAATTCAGCGAGCAAAAGGAACGCAGGTGCTATGCGGTTATTATTACATAATTTATTCGACTTACCAATTTTAGCGAATAATTCCGCAATTACGAGGATCATCGTCTTTCTATTTTCTCTCATCTATTTCCTCTGCATTCACATTGTTGTTACAACCACTAACTCAAATACTTGAAATCATTTTAAATAATTAAATAATTAAAACAATGTTTCCCGGCTTTCTTGCATACAAGAGGAAATATAAAATAAAGTTGGAAAATATCTCGTTTAAAAAAGGTGATAAATTATTCAATCAAAGAATATTGATCTCATATATCGTATTATTTCACTGAGTCAACAAATCTGCAATATTTAGTTTTGCAATACCAATTCTATTCCCCTGCAAAACGATATCGCAAACTGTATCGTTTTAAACTATTTGTTTTAATCTCGTAGACAATAAATAACAGATGATGTTTCAGAAAATCGAGAACTGCTGAGGTGGAAGAAGCGACAATGACGGTCAACAGTGAACAAAGTTCGCTTTTGATGGTTAACACAAAGGCCTCGCTAAACCTCGATGCAGGATGTTTGGACTGATCATTGATGGCTTTCGCTAGCGATTAAGCAAATGATTCAATCGGGACATTCAACAGTTACTCTTTATTGATGTTCCCATATTGACTTAGCCTCCTTTTGTGCAACTAGAGTAGATGATACTAAAATATATAACCGATAGAGTGCAACAGAAATAAATTGTTTAAATTGTTTATTCTAATTGTATTCCGCAAAATGATTTTCTCTCTGATTACTTTCCTCAGTATCCAAAAAAAGAGGATTTGGAAAAGTACAATATTATATATGTATTTTGTCTACATAAATTATAATATAATAGTTTATTGGAGTAATTTAAGTTTTATATAATATTTAATTGGTAGCTGCATTTTAAATTTTATTTTATAAACAAACGATGTAAACGAGCGGATTCACATATTTTTGCACGATGAAAAATGTAATGCAGCAAGCAATATCAGAGCTGTGCTGACTATACTAATACTAAAACCAATGATGGGAGCAGTTATAAAGAATCTCTAAGCCCTCAAGTATATAAAGTTTAAATCTTCTCTGAGCGAAATCCAGCAAATCCGCTGGCATAAGTAGGATTTATGTTAGACAGGAGAGACGATGTCTGACACCGTACCAATAGTAGAACAACCTAAAGATACAACTCACAAAGAACAAAGAATCAGAAAGAAATTAATCGCAAAGAAAAAGTATCGATCATAAATACATCAACGAATAAAAATAAATAGGTAGTTATTATTATTAGATGTTACAGCAGAGTAAGTAAAAAATCACGTGATCTAATACGATAAACATAGCAAATATCCAATTTAAATTTGAAAATATAATAAAAGCACTATATTCTGAATGTATTCTGAATATATTTGATATAATCATCTGACGAATATGCATACACATATACATACACATTATTAATGTGTATAATGTATGTGTATAAATTATCATTACATTGTCATTACATTGAATATATTCTGAATATATTTGATATAATCAAATCATCTGACGAATGTATACACATATACATACACATTGTTTTATTATTATCATTACATTGTATTTTTACTAAAATTTTCATAATTAAATAATTAAGATTTGTTCTTAATCTTATTATTATGAATTAATTGTTTACAAGATTATTATTAAGTTTATATCGAATATTTTATTGTAATTATATTATACCTCATAATTAATCTGTTACAATAACTATCAATTTGCTTCATTTAACTGTGTGTCAGAAAATTTATTATTTAATTTCCATTTTACACGCCATGGCATATTTCATGTGATACGTAATTGAAATTGCGTATCAATGAATATCGGAAATATAGAAACATATAATTCAAACGTTCAAAAGCTCACAGAAAGTTTAGTGTTTCCGGTAACCACATTTCTGACTCGGATTTCTCTCTTTCCCAACTATCCATTATCCAAACCTCCAATCGATTTCTCTGGCTTATCGTTACAGCGGTCCACCACTTTACCACTGCCATCATCTCGAAACTAGTGAAACGTTTTTGCTTGTAACAAGATAGTATGACGACCCGGCAGTGAAACAAATGTGACCATTGCTGAAACTCGATAACTGGTCCCGAGGCCCACAAACGCGCAAACATCGCCCCGTGTCAAAACTATCCTCCTTGGTCAGTTTATTGCAAGGAAGAACGAAGCTATCTCGTCGCCATGTATCCCACGGAATCCATGGGGTGGTTTATCCGGTTTTTAGTGGCGCAGCTGCGCATATCACCATGAACTCGCACCGACCGACATGGAATTTAGCGCGATCGGCACGAAATTTATTCAACCACTAAATAACCGTGATTAATTCTGATCACGTAAGCCAACCAGCGACGCTCCGGGTTTACGTCGCGATCATAGTCGCTCTTATATCGCAGCCTAATCGACATTCTCCCCGGGATCATTACTTAACCCGCCTTTATCCACGATCGTAATCAGTTCTGTTTTATACAATCAATTTCCCATCACACACACATATATATATACAGGGTGTCCCGGGTTTTAACCGACAAACTGCGGGAGCATATTCTACTAGTGGAAATAAGAAAAAATTCTTATATCGAGTTTGCTTAGAAATGCTTTATTACAAAGTTATAAACCAATATTGAAAAGAAATATGAGATAAGTAACAACGGAACATAGTGTAGAATTTGGAAGGTCGAAGGTGTTTATGTTATGTGTATTCACATGTATTCATGTTCACTATGTTGAAACGATTCAGTATGATTGTTACTTTCACAACAGTAGCTGTTAGATTTCAATCGTCGTGTCAACTAGCAATTACTATCAGAATGCCAAAAGTGTTTTCAAATGAGGAATACACTGATATTCATTTCGTGTACGGATTCTGTGACGGAAATGCACGAGCTGTCGTACGAGAGTATCAACGTAGATTTCCTAACAGGAGAGTACCAGATAGTTCTGTGTTTAGTAATACCCATTTGCAATTACGTAATTTGGGTTCATTTCGATCTATGAATGAATATGATGATGTTCGTTCAGCTCTAAGACACCGACGACGCTCGGAAAGAATCTTAAATCTTCGCCAAAACAGCTGGATACAGTTAGACGGTTGTCCATCGCACTATGCTAGACAAGTTAGAAACTGGTTAGATGAATATTATGCTCATAGGTGGATTGGTCGAGAAGGACCGGTTTTCTGGCCTCTAAGATCGCCCGATTTAACGCCTCTTGATTTTTATTTATGGGGAACTTTAAAAAATAAAGTTTACAGTACAGAAGTAATCTCGCTTGAAGATTTAAAGCAACGAATTACTAATTCAGTTACTGAGATGCAACAAAATTTTCAGGAATGTCGTACTGTAACAAATTCTGTACTACGTCGATGTCTAGCTTGTATCGATGTGCAAGGACAACATTTTGAAATGCGTCACTAAATCATTGCGTACATAATTTTTATTTTTGTGAAAAAATCCGTTGTTACTTATTTTATATTTCTTTTCAATATTGGTTTATAACTTTGTAATAAAGCATTTTTAAGCAAACTCGATATAAGAATTTTTTCTTATTTCCACTAGTAGAATATGCTCCCGCAGTTTGTCGGTTAAAACCCGGGACACCCTGTATATATGGCAAAATTAATTTATCTAGAGAAATCTCAGACTGTGTATGTGATATTATTTTTCTTGTAACGTACGTGTCGCCAATGTCGAAAATGAACGACGATCGAGCTTTATTCGCTTTGCTTTCTTTGATTAAAAATTAAATTATGCGTCCATAAAGTCGATGAACCTATGACAATTTCTCAAAATTTCTTCAGCTTTGTATACTTTCATTTTGTACGATTGCTATGTGCTCATCACACTTGAACCATTTTGCTAACACTAATAATAAAAATAACAATTAATCATATTAGCAGTTTGTAAATAGGTTTTGATTTTTTATTATTACATGATTAATGCGTACGTAAAACAATAGAGACGATGCAAGGGAGAATTATTGCTGATGAAATAAAGAAAAGTAAAAGGAAGCTAAGGTAGTGTCACGCTCGTTCTAATCGTATCCCGCAACTTTGGCCTCCGGGACGATTCTTTGCCGCGCGAGCGAGACAAAAGAGAGGGAGGTTGGGTTCGCAAAAAAAGGCAAAACAGATTTATTTTTCTTCCGGTGGTCTCCTCCCCGCTCTCCCGCCATAGATCTCTCCCTTTTATCCAGCGCGTAGCATGCGCAGCCCCGAAACGCGGCCGGCTTTCCCGCAGCGTGGTATTTATAACTTCGACTCATTTTCCCTCATTGCGCGGAACAGCGGGATCCGGATAAATAATTGTTTTTTGGCGAAAGTTTTATTGCGTTTCCCGTACGCGAGAGTGCAACGCGGTACGTATAAAGGGACGAGCGAACGGATTTATGGCTAAGAAGTTCGCCGACTCTACATACTCGGGTGACCGCTGTTGCTCAATTGTTTGAACTCTGTCGAGGTAATTGCACGACAAATTCGTGGTCGGAATTCTTTCAGAAAACCACAAACTGGAGCAGACGCGCGATAATCTGACAGGGTGGGTGGTTAATTTTTTCATTATAACATTATGGGGCATTATATATGTATAAACGAGAATCGATAAGGACACATGCGCGAGTTGAATTTTTCAAGACGAGAAGATAAATCTCGTTACAACATCGTATGTAGACAATTTGTGAAAATTAAATGACGCGTTATATTTCTGTATATATTATAATGATGATATTTAAAGCATGTCGTTAATTTTGTATTGCACGTACTGGATTCGTTGTCATAATGTCGATACGTAAAAGCGTAATAATTATTTATCTTTCCATTAGCTAATGCATCAGCGAGATATAAGCTTAAAATCGCGTTAGTTAAAAACCCGGCACTCTGGTAATAGCAATTATCGAATGCGACGCATTTCCCACCCGATATAGCGACATAAAAGGGTAAGAAACGAGAATGGGAAATTGAATGCAGGGGATAAAACCTTTTGGATTCGGGACACCTATTCGTGCGTCGTCATTCACGTACATGATATCCAAAAATACAATCGAATGCGATTTAAACGACCTTCGGTCCGCTGATTCCGATAATTCATGAATCAAATACGCACGGTTGAAAATATCATAAACCATTTCTGCATCACTGTAACAAAAAAACGCTACGGAAACGCTGTATTTCAGTCAATAATGACTTTCGCCACAATCGATGTTAATAGGAATAATAAAACAATTAAAATAAAATTTTCTGACGGCAAATGTAAACTATAATAAATGTATTTATGTATACGATTTTAATATTTTTTATATTTCTAAAAATATATCTATTTTTATTGAGCATTATCCTTTTGAAGAAATATTTTATATCTTTTTCGATTCATGTATAATTTTCATGCGTGCTCTTTATCTGGAGATTCTTTCTACAACTGCAATTAAATTTCTCCTATTTTCGCAAATAAAAATTATAATTCTTTAGGTTTTAACTTTAAACACACTTTTAATTAACCCTTAAATTATAATTGTTAAAGTTCGCCTGAAGTTAAATGAGAAAGTTCTATTATTAAGAAAATTATTTTGTTTTAAAAGAGCATCACATATTTTCAACTTGTGTGTGTGTTTTTAGCTTTTTAAAAACCAAAAATTTATTATATCGTGAATGCATGAAAGAAGTTTCCATCTTTCATTACTCTATTCATTAATATATAAATTAAAATTTTATATTAACATACTTACATTTTACGTAAATGAGTGATCTCAAAGCCGAAGAAAATGCAAACTATTTGTCCAGCAACTAAAATATTTTCATTCCTCTAGATCGAGGGGGCAGGAATTTCATGCTTCTGGGGAAGTGTGCACATATTGGCGAGAAAGGCAGTCAGTAACAGAAATCGAATATTATGGTACGCTATTACATGGGGGTACCAGCACATCTAAGGCCGGTAATATCGTCTAGCGAAGCTCACGTTCCATCTGACCAATCTGCAATGCTGTTTAATGTTTCAGATGTATACGTGTCTGTTTTCCCATCCTGATTTCTCTCGAGCCAGGGAAAGCAAAGATCGTCCTTAAACCGGCGACACTCTCGACAGCCAGAGAAAATCAGCACGGTTAGAGAGAAGATAATTAATGGCAAGCGTCCGTGCAAAAAACCTGCTCACGTCGTTCGCACTTGTGTGCGGTGCTGTTAAGGATTATAAATTGTTCGCCGTTCTTTTCGAAAGATTCGCCCGTCCGTCGTCCATTGCGCTCTTGCGTAACAACAACGAGCTTGCGAGCTTCTCAACCCTGTCCACGCTGTGCGCTTTCCAGCAGATCGCAGTAATGAACGCGTCCCGTGTTCGCATTCGGCGCGAGTCCGCCGTTATTGCATTGCTTGCGCTAAATAAATTATTCCGCTTGGACTTTGTGTACGCGAGGTGTTGCAAGTCGGTGTCCCCCGGATGGCAGATACATTAGAAGAGCCAGCGCTCGTCGATCGGAGTTTCTCTTGTGAGAATTTCGAATATGTGCTCAAAATAACTCGTACATCCATTATCCATAAAAGAATGTTCAATGAAGGAAAATTTAAATAAAACCTGAAAATGAGAAACAGAAGAAGAAAAAGAGAGAACGAGACATTATTAAAGCTGTAACAACAATCATTAGGTTTTATAAGGATATGCTTTAATAAATTTGAATACTTTTTTAAAATTTGATTGAGAGAAGATTCATAGACGACATGAATTAAAAATTACATTCTTTTCTTTGTTTGTATTTTTGCTATTTTAAAAGATACTTTAGCTTATACTCTCTCACATGTAACGAGTATATATATATATGTATAATACACGTGATATATCGTTGCACAGTATCGTGCATGCTGCATAACTCAACAAGATATTGGATGCTCTATTATCATAGTAAACCTCTGTTCCTCAACGGTCCTTTGATGACGTAATTATCTCCAGTAATTAAAGTACACATATACTTCGGATAATTATTGGCTCTTTAGTGACATATTGCTTACAGAAATTCGAAGCAAACTACTTTTTATTTCGATCAACAAATTATTATCCATTAACAGTATATTATATGTTTACAATAAATTAGCCCGACTAATATCTTAATATCTATTGCGCTTCATATAGGTATATTTTAGATTTTATTATTGACATGCACTATTAGTTATTATACATTCATTAATATTTGTATATTTTCTGTATATTCAGTTATTTAAAATAATATACATATACACATTGACAAAATTTATTGTATAAAATAAACTGTTAATAATAATATCTTGTCTCGATAACAGGGGCACAGACTGTTGACGATAGATCAAGGTTCTAATTCCTCAATCGTCTAATGGAATGCGAAAATTAGAAAAGCGGACGAGGGCACACATGCGATCTTCATCGATCCCATCCAAAAGTGTCATCACTCAGAGGTAGTGTCCGTGGGTCGCGATACACGATCGGTAGATAAAAGAAACGTGATGGAACTCCTGCTACTGTTGCAACCCGACTATGCTTCCCAGAGCGAGAAGGAAGGCAAGAGACAGTGGAGGGTAGTAAGTGGGCTAGTAAGTTTCACGATAACAGTTATAAATGACCCTCTCGAAGCACGGCGCCGCAGGACTCTCAGCTACGTGCCAGACACTGGCCCCTGCCTAACACACGCTCTTCATCGATATAGTCGTAAAAGGCACTAAACAAACATACGCTAAGTGCCTCAGCCTAGTATACGTGTATACATTTACGTAAACTTGATCGATAATCGCGCCCGTCGATCGCACGTCCTGACATTGCACCTCCCTCCCGTCACCGCTTCAAAGAAGCTTTCTTGTAACGTTGTCTCATAAGACTTTGATATCGCGAATTTTCAAACATCGATCAATTTAATATTTCACTCAGTAAACATAGATAGATGTTGGTGCGCGCGCGCATATGTATGTCTGCTTTCAATAAATAGATAAATGGAGAGATTGATGGAGAGATAAATATGAATATTATATATCTGAGATTTTAACAAATTAAAGGAAAAATTTGATTTTTCAGACTTGATCAGTTACCTCGAATTTATTATAAAAATAATGAAATATAAATAATGAAATATTTGTTATAAAAATAATGAAGTATAAATTAAAAAATAATAAAATATAAATAAAAAAATAATGAAATCTTTATTATCTTTAAAATAATTAAAGGTAGATGGATAATAAAAAAAATTATAATAAAAAAGATGAATTTTTTTATCAATCGGATAGTTTTGGATACATTTTGGAAAGTGACTCCTAAATGACATAGCATTCAAGGATACCACTGTATTACGCACCATCTAGGATAGATGTTACACCATAATTGCGCCGTCTTTTAGGGGAAATGCGACGCGTTACTCGGTGGTATTATGAACACAAATCTGCGTCGTCTCTCCGGAATGTTAACCGAAAGTCGCATTTCAACCCGAAGGATCGTCCTTCTCGGGAACGATTTCCCTGGCAATTCCTCCGAATTGGGACGCTCCCGACAGGTAGCTTTTAAGGAATTTAACCAGCCGCACATTAAACGGCGTGGATCTTGATAAATCTAAATGGAATTCTCATGTTACCGACTCACTTAGCATCTGACTTTCAGCGCAGATTTGCCAGTATTACTCGATGCCAAAAATCAATTTATTCGTACTAATCGTCGTCTTGTGGGTGCTATGACATATTTTCATAGAATTTAGAATATATACTACGAGCAAAGTTGGAAAGAATACCAAAAGAGATAAAATCGCGAGATATCTTTATTATTATTATATTGATACTTTATCGGTAAACCAAAATTACTTTAAAAAAAAGAAAAAACAGATATAAATTTTATTATCTTTCTTCTTAATAGTCAAATATTTTGTTTCTTCCAAATCCAATCCAAATCTTTTATTTGCAAATTTTATGACCAGTTTAATATTGACTTTTCCTTAAGAAAAATATCGAGCATGCAATATCTTTGTAACAAATCCTCAAATATAATATTTCAAATTGATAAACATTCAGAATTTGATGAAGTATAAAACTATCCATCTATACTTCTCTAAACTTCAATTCCGAAGAAATTGTTTATTTGCAGTCACTTATTATAATAATCAATGGACAATAGCGAAACAGTAATTGAATTAAAATTCTTTTCCGTAAATCTGCAGTAACGGAAATCGAAAACGGACAGCGGAAAATGATCGGAATTTCATAGGTCTCAATTCATCCCCATTTCATCCTTAAGTATAAAAGCTCATTATAGTAGCTTGAATGCATTTTGGGATCGCGCCCTTCAATTTCCGCGTTACCGTCTTCAAGCGGAGCGCGCAGATGCAAACGCGAACCACCCCTGCACGTAGTGGAACGCGTCGCGCCCTGAGCAGACGGGGTGAGTATCATGGCGGCAACTTTCGATATCGATCGTCGACCAGTGGGATGCTGGTCGCTCGACGTTTCGCCGACCGCACATCACCGTTCAGCACGCTGAATATTTTGTTATCATCTCCCATCTTTTTTTAAGTTTCTCCTACTATTATGTATAATTAAACAGAACTTATACTGCCAAGGTACATGTGCCAAAGAGTAAGAATTCGTCATAGGGAGTGTCCGCGAGTGTTCTACTTTCGCATGCATTTGTAAACAGCGTCGAAGATGCGGATACCGGTGCTCACGATATTGCTCAATGTCTTCAGCTTCACTTACGGTAAGCTTTCATTCCTATTACCGGCTAAAACGATATTAAGCGATTTATTAAAATATATGAATATATTTTTTCATACAGGGAGTAAAGTGTACGAGGCGAATCCTGACACAAAGAGACTGTACGATGATCTCCTCTCTAATTATAACAGATTGATACGTCCAGTTATTAATAATACAGAAACCTTAACGGTTTGGTTGGGACTAAAGCTGTCACAATTAATAGAGATGGTACAGACTGACATAAACGCTGTAAAAATATCAGTATCTTAAAATTGGATATTATTTTGCCAAAATCTTTATTCATTATTTGATTCATTAAAAATATGTATGGATTTTATAATAATTGTGCTTGGTGCTTTGCAGAATCTGAAGAATCAAGTGATGACAACAAATGTCTGGGTAGAACAGGTAAAATCAAAAAAGCATCTGCGCTGTCAATTCTTAAACTAATTTATTTTACTTTCATAATATCTTTTGACATTATTCAATTATGGACAAACTGGATAATAAGGAAATTAAACTGTGCTTGTTTCTTACAGAAATGGTTCGACTACAAATTACAATGGGATCCACAGGAGTATGGTGGTGTAGAAATGTTATACGTGCCTTCCGAAAACATATGGCTTCCGGATATTGTGCTATACAACAAGTACAAAACTGTAAAAGATTCTTTTAGAAGATGTACAATCAATCGTGTTGCGCGTTCCTTAAATAGACAAAAATTCCATTTACGAATGTCTATGTTGTATGAAAAATTGAAAAGATGGAATCTGATGGGATCAAAAAATAAGCTCTTATGTAGAAAATAATTCTCAAATTAAATTTTAAATTAATTTTCATTTAATGTACAGCGCTGACGGAAATTACGAAGTAACATTGATGACAAAAGCCACTTTGAAATATACTGGTGAAGTGTCCTGGAAACCGCCAGCTATTTACAAGTCATCCTGTGAGATCAATGTGGAGTATTTCCCGTTCGACGAGCAATCATGCATTATGAAATTCGGCTCATGGACGTACAACGGTGCTCAGGTAATAAATATATTTATATATATACATATATATATATTTTTGTTAATATAGAATGTATAGGACAATCAAAGCTTTTAATATTCTTTAGCTAGCTAACAAAGAGAGATTCGAATAATTGATTTTAACTCATATTTTCTAATTATTTACATTTATTATCGCTTTTAAATTTATGTAGCTTCAGCCTGATGTCTTTCGAAAGCGTGCTTTGTAAAGTTTCTTGTTCACAGGTAGATTTGAAGCATATGAAACAAGAGCCCGGCAGCAACCTCGTTGCGATCGGCATAGATCTCACTGATTTTTATTTATCAGTGGAATGGGACATTCTGGAAGTACCAGCAGCACGTAACGAAGAATATTATCCATGCTGCGAGGAACCTTACTCAGGTATGTACATGTATGTGTAAAGATTCAACAAAATTTTAAATTTTATATCGAATAAATCTCTCATTTTGATTTTGATAACCACTTTTAATTATTTTTATCATTTCTGTAAAAATTCATAAATTGATTTTATGTTAACTAATTTGCTCTGAATATATGAAGAGATTATGAGTCATTATTATCTTATAATTACAGATATAACATTTAATATTACAATGAGAAGAAAAACTCTGTTTTATACTGTCAATCTTATCATTCCTTGTGTTGGCATCACGTTTTTAACGGTATTAGTTTTCTACTTGCCCAGCGATTCCGGTGAAAAGGTAAGTGTATAAGATGAGGAACTTTTAAAATTTATATATATTTGTTTAATTTTATCATAACAAACATATCTATTGTTGCTTCATATTTCTCGTGCAGGTATCATTATGTTCCTCCATTCTCCTCTCGTTGACGGTGTTCTTCTTGCTGTTAGCCGAAATTATTCCACCGACATCATTGGCTATACCTTTGCTAGGAAAATATTTGTTGTTCACCATGATTTTAGTTACTCTGTCCATTTGGATCACCGTCTGCGTCTTAAATGTACACTTTCGGTAAGCAATACTTTATGTAAAAATATTTTTATTTTTAAATATGGATTACTTTACATGAGTTACATTAAACATTAAATTAATTAAGATTTTATATATTCGAAATGTAAGAAGATACATTATGCAGAAATGTAAGAAAATAGATTAAGGAAGTAATGAAGTGCGTTTTTAGTCTATTATATTTCTAAATATTATAATTGTCTTTAATCATTTATAATGTCAAAGTACTGATATCGTAGATCACCTTCCACTCATAATATGTCACCGTGGGTAAGACAAGTGTTTCTCAATTGGATGCCGAGAGTATTAATGATGCGTCGCACTCCATATTCTACCCCGGAATACGATGATACTTATATGAATAGTGCATACATCAACGAAATAGATTACAGGTAAAATCTTGATTCTTTTTTTATTAAATTTAAAGATAGGTCTCTCTCTCTCTCTTCAATAGTCTAAAAACTTTTAAATTGGTTATAATCAAAGAGAATTTTTACATGTACTTATTTTTTTTTTTCTGAGAAATATTGAATATAGTAAACTCTCTTTTATTAACTTTTTTGTAAATTATTAATAATAAAAGAATAAATATATAATAATTAAAATATATATAAATATGTGATGCGGAAAAATTAATATGATTAACAAGAGAAAAATGTTATTGGATGATAAAATGAATGTTTTTGTAATTTTACAGTAATTAAATTTTGCACAATATCTGATATTTCATAAATTTTTGTCAATTTTCATGACAGTGTAAGTGGTTACCCTTTGGAGCTAAAAGGCAGCCCAGATGCATTCGAAAGCGTCACTTCTACGTACAAAAGTATTAGAGATGACGATGCGCGACACATACCGCATGCATCAGGTAAAACTTTTATTATTTATCAGAAACCAGTATTTTCTTTTAAATTATTTAATAGAGGAAAGTCCCCGATTATGAGATACCATATCGATTTTGCCGAATGTAAGGAAATCTATAGGCAGAATTTAAAAATGTAATACGTTATCTTGAAGAGAATTTAATAAGCTTTAGGTTGGTGAAGTGAAAAATCTAATTTAAATATTATTTTTTCTGAAAATTAAAAAAATTTGAAAAAAGAGCTTTCCACAAGATCGCGAAAGTGTGCTCCTAATATAAGATACCTTGAGAAATCGGTGTTAAAAGTGCAAAATACATCAGTATTGCAAGTAAAAAACTTTATTAGATATTTTTATAAAAATACTACTGCCACAGCCTTCGCTAAATCTTCACGATTTCACTGTCGACGCTTCCTCGTTTCTCTAACCTCCATAGTCAGATTCTATAAAAATTAAATATACAAAACTTCGTAATATAAATTCGTATTAACTTTTCTTTAACCTTAACGTAGTATTTTCTTTCTTTTTATTACACTACATAATCTTCATATTCGAGCAATAATTATCTCATATTAAGAGTACCCTGAATATCTCATTATACGAGCCACACGCCTAGCGGTTCTGCGATCATGAAATCTAACCTCTACAATTAAGCAATTCAACAAATCGCGTATTTTCCTGTTACTACGATTCTACTCTATCATTGCATACTGAATTTATTGCCAACCATTTCTTTATTATGTAATAAACAAGGTTTAAAGACTTACCTTAAGTTCCTTTGACATGTTCACAATTCCACAAACCTTTTTTTGCAAAGGCTAAACGCAATAACGAACAATGAATTTTTCACTAAATACATTTTACACCAAGAGTAATAAGTTCATGGTGGAACTAACAGATGGTGCTCACTAGTTTAGCAGAAACCCCATTATCTCATATTAGGAGCATATCTCATAATAGGGGATTCTTCTCTACTTAACAATATTACATTTGTGTAAGAAATGAAAAAAGATTAAAAATATTTGAAAAGATTATTCAATGTATGGCTAAACAACTATGTGTAAAAACACCTTTTGCGATACATTATGCATTTAAATAATTATTTGTATCTGTAAAAGAAACAATATATATTATAAAAGTGCTAAAAATTGAGAAATATATGTATTGATCTGAATATCATTCCAGTTACTGACAGCGAAAATACGATACCAAGACTATCTCCAGATGTGATATCAGCTCTCAAAGGGGTACGTTTCATTGCTCAACATATAAAGGATGCCGATAAGGATAATGAGGTACATAAGTCATTTTTTAGACCATTTTCTCATAATCCCAATTTATTCTTATTATAATTTTATTACTACCATCAAGTTGATATACATAATATATATAATATATATAGAATTAGAATATTAATTACAAAATACCGCACCTTGGAATCCATCCATTATCAATCGTTACGAGTTTCATACATATTCGCACATATTCACATACGCACAAGATTCTACGCATTATTTATGCTAAAATGTTTTATATTTTTATATAAGTTTTACTTTTTTCTCTCTCAATATTTAATTCCGTAAATAAATTTTTCCTACTCTGCACCGATAGCTAATTATTTTCGCATTAAAAAAAACGTTCACTTATCTTTACAGGTCATAGAAGATTGGAAATTCGTAGCTATGGTATTGGACAGATTTTTTCTTTGGGTATTTACATTCGCGTGTATCGGCGGTACGCTGGGTATAATATTTCAAGCGCCCAGTCTGTATGATACGCGAGTACCTGTGGACCAACGACTCTCCGGTATATCATTGCGCAATTACATGTATCCTCCCCCGAACGGAACTTTTGATGAGGAGTAACTATTAAGGCACGTGTAAGATAATTCGCGTGTGAAGAACAATGGTACATTATGTCGTGCATATTCTGCTGAAATACATTTGGTATCCCTTCGTTCGACATCTATCATCTCTTCACGAAGATGTTCTTATTCTCATTCATATATTTTAATCAAAATTCTAAAAGGAGATATTGAATATCTGCTGCAATGTTTCTTCATGAATTAGGACAAGTAATTTATTACAATATTGTTAGATAAATAAATCATTTAATTAGAGAAAGAGAAAATCGAAAATATCTATACATCTCAAAATTACGCAATAATTAATTAAGCAATCATTCACACGCACAAACAGAAACATATATTTCTTTCTAGCTGAAAATTTCCAATTGCGTGACAATGGTTATAAACACGTAAATGTTAGACAAAGATTACGGATTGTATTATTGTTTCAGTGATTTCTCAAAGCATTTGATCTCTATATATCTATATTATATTATATTATATTATATATCATACAGAGATCTATAATTATATTAGATGATGCAAAAAATATATTTCCCTCCCTCCCCCCCGCCATTATATGTCGAAATAAATTATTTTACATTAACCTGTACATATGTAGATTGATGTAGATTAAATTCCTGAAATGTAACGATTTTCATCGATTTGTAAGAATTAATAATCATAAGTGGTGTCACAATATCGAAATTATAAATCATTAAGATATTTGTTTCTATATTTTGTTGGAAATAATCACTCGCTGGTACCGAATAGCTAGTAAAAAAAGAGCTTTCGACATTTTATTTATTTACATTATCAAGTATGAGCAATAGAGGTCAATTTATTTCGACATATGCAAAGAAAAAATTCGCACGATTCATGTTTCAATGTAGTCGATAGGAGACCCGAGAGCCTTAATCGTGAATAAAATAAACGTTAAACAAGCCAATCCAACATATTTTCCATGGGTTAAATAAATTGAAATAAGAGTCACATTGTAAATGATTCAAATTTGGCAGCTCGTACATGATTTTACATCCACGTTGACAGGACATTTATTATCATAAAAACGGAACGGTAACTTTTATTTTCATTCGGAGCACACATTACACGACCAAGCATTTTCAAAATAGCCCAAAAAAACTGTAGTAAAATACTTATCTCAGTCAGATCAGACTCAGAATTTTAATAATGAGTCTGGTTTATCAAGTGAGATCAGAAACACAAGTTGTATCTGTTTCGAGGAATGCAATGTTATTAAAATTACAAGAAATACAAATCTCGTTCACTCTCCTGTAAACTCCCTCAAAAATCGTTGCCAATATATTATCATAGAAAACATCGAGTCTTCAACTTGAGGCATAGTCTTACAACAGGCAAAGAAAAAGATCAAGTTTCTCACAGAGAAAACAATAATTTTTGATCAGAACTGTGACGTCGCTCAACACATTGCATATTTCTTTATTCTAAATCGATTATCATCAAATCAGGCGATTCGCTTGTACTACTAATGGAACTAGGCTGCGACTTCTTTGGCGATGAGACTCCAGCTAATTTCTTTGTACTTTGAGTAGGTGTGTTGTCGTCGTCGTCGTCATCGCTGTCTGATATTAAATCGATTACAACAGCTCGTTTCTTTTCTTTCGGTGTCATAGTAGCGGGATTACTTTCATCTGAACAGAAAAAAAATCACGTCATCACTCGTGTAACTATTTGTATCGATCGTTGCCTAATAAAGATACGAAATGCAGCGAGCACCAAGTTCTCAAAAAACATTCCACGCGTTATATTCCGTAATAAAAATTATTACGCTTTTTTTTCAACTTAGCACTGCGTTTGCCATATTTTATAATTTAAATAAACACATTTTAATTTCAATATTAAGATATATACTTCTCCCTCACCTAAATCTACTGTATCCACATCAATTTTATTATCCCGCGAATCGACAGTGGCCTTCGCTTCGCTCTTCTCCTTATCCTTGTCCTTTTCCTTCTTCAGAACTAGATTCTCCCAGGAGCCATCTTGCAGCAACTGAATCTCATTCACGTCTGGCAGTAATTTATTCGAGTTGAGAACTTCCTGGAAGTATCCATCGATCACGAGAGTATCGTAGAGCGCCGGCTTGTCGCAGACCGGGCAATTCCACGTTGGCTTCCTTTCGTTCATCTGAAGGAACAAGGACGCGTCGAAGCACTGCAAGTGGGAGCACGTCGATGCCCGACACGGCGTCGCCATCCTCATCTTTCCCAGTGGACAAGCCAGCGACACTCTCAACGACGTGGTAGCTATCTCACTATCTGCGTCCTCGTTCAATTTTTCCTTAACTGCAAATTGCATTACACTTTCGTAATACAAGCCACTTGTTTTTTGGTTTTTAACTCTAATTCCGTTCACGGAATAGGAAGACCGATTACTTACTTAACCCTCTGGTATAGTCAGAGTGTCTAGCACCTCTGTTTTTTAATCTACTAAGTAATTCCGCGCTAGTTAACTTTCTAACGAGATACACTGCGATTGCATATCGCCTGCCATAGTCGGCCGACCATGTGACGCGAATTTCATTTCCGACCGTGGGCGACAACTTCACCAAAGGGCTGATATTGATCGGCCGTGGTGGTCTTTTAGGTTCTACGCTCGGTTTATTGGTCGGTATAGGATTCTAAAAAGATACGTACGGGATGCAATTATTAATTTCAGAATTAATCCAGAGATCTATCCAATCGATTAAATGTAACCAGAACTTAAATTTAACTTCAATACTTCAAATATTTTTCATAGATCCTAAATTGATACACAATGACAATTCTGTTAGTTACAAAACCGCATAACATTAATTTGTTTTTTGTATATTTTTAACTTAATTTTAAAAAAGTTACTTATAAACAAATATTTTTATATTTTTTTAATTTAATTTAAAAACATTAAAAAATATAAATAAATTTCTGAATTGATTTACCGGTAAGGGACACAGTTTTCCATTAACTTTGACTGCAATATTTGGAGGAAAATAATCTTCCTGCTCGCACGACGTCTCTTGTAAACAGAAGCGCATTTGTACCTGGTTGGAAATTCATACATGCAATTTGTAGTTTTGTTTCTCTTTTTAGAGAGTTTTACGTAAAGTGTAATCCCTTGCAATATACCTGTACACTATAATCCATTTTACTGCCAGTTCGGCAGTCGCGCGAGCTAGCAATGTCTGTCGCCTGTTGCGGAGTTAGATGAAACATAAACGTGTTCTCTTGCAATCTCATTGACCCTTGGGGCATTAAACTAGAAGGCTTCAATAATTCACCTAATAAATCGAAAAACGGAAGCTTTTTCAGTCTAACATCCGGATGAATCGGATATTGGCTCGTAGGTTGTATTTGTAGTGGCGTTGGTAAAACTTTGGCTGGATATGAAAATGGATTATATCCTGTATTCGTTGTACGCTGAAAAAGGATTGAGTCAAGAAGTAAGTAATTGAAGCTAAATATTCCTGATGAATTAAAAATAAATTTCTATTCTTCAGTATTCGTGACGTGAATTACTTGTTTTTAATCCTGTTAATTTATAGCAACTTTACGTTACGTACTTGTGAAGCTACGTTAGCGTAAGGAGTTGACTGATATACTGGATTGGTCCTAGGTGTCTGAGGTAAGGATGCTTGATGTGCTGGAGTTAATTCCTTGCCTACAGAAACTGATGCTTGCTGTTGCTGTTGTTGGCTAATTGCTTGCCTTCAAATAAGTATATATATACCCTCCTTGTTTTACATAATTTTTATTTTTAACTACGCATTTATGATGTAGATACCTTGTTGAATAATAATTTCTGTTGTGCATATTTTGGTCAATTTGTGGTTCGGCAGAACTACCAGTTTGTCCATACATTTGATGTGCTGCCATCTGATCAGCTCTATGAAACACATATTTCATATTTGAAGCAACAAAAATTAGTCATACTATTTATTGAGAAATAAAAGTTAAAGGCATCCTCGATATTTCATAAAATCTGATGTTCTTCATGTGTAAACTCATCAATGGGGAAGGAAAACATCTTAAATTTTGCAACTATATGAATGTAACTTTAAGATATACGTAAGTATTTATTCCATAATGTAAATGAAAATTATATGTTAATGCCATTTATCTTTTCTGGAAAATCAGTTTATCTAATACATAAGAATTTATTAAATATCCTAATTTACTTATTAATAGAAACTACTCCAAAAGTAAATATAACGTAGTCAGCCACAACAGTGCATTCTCCCAATGCTGATCAATTATTATTTAAATTTTAGTCAATTTCAGATCTTATTGCAGTATAACTATCATTTGAAAATAATTTGTTAGTAAACTAATAGAACACTTTGTACAAGACTAAAATAAGGTGCTTTACACAAATACTTGCATGTGCTTTAATATTTCTACTTACTGTATCGTCTTATACAGTTCACGTATTTTTAATCGAATAGCTGGGTGTGATCTCAAGCGCAATAACTCCAGAGCACGTGCTTGCAACTCGTTCTTCCTACCAGACTTATTTCTACCAGCGAAACCAAGGAGCATCTGAAGCTCAGATACTCGAAAACTTAATACCATATTCTGTAATAAAAATATTCAGTCCCTTACATTCTATAATATCCAATAAAACTTTCTCAAGTAATCACATAACCATAATCTTTAATTAGAAGAAAACAAAACCACCACCTATCAAGGTATAATTCTTCTTTACTAAAGATTCTAGCAGCGATGCATGAACTTTTCGCCTCTTTGTAATCAATCCAACTTTATATTTACAAATCAAGCATTTTAACACATAACATGTACTGAATTTATATTGATAGTTAAAATCAACAAGAACAGAACATAATTCAATGCGACAACGATAATCGCACTAGTAGACCCATATCAAACGCAAGGGATATGTTCCACGTGATATAAATTTGCATATCAGGGTATGTATGCATAAAGTAAAATCTATAAATATAATTATCTATAAATTTGAACTTTTAATAATATTTAATAATATTTTTATACGGAGAGCCACTGTATTTTGTGTTTATGACAGAACGATACGATATTCGCGGATCGTGTGTCTCATGAGCAAAATTGAAGAAAATGATAATGTTTAGTCCGCCGACAGATCAGTTAGGGAAGTGCAAACGTCGAGGAAGAAAACAACATCAAGTGACAGAACAAGACGGTGAAGTGGAGAGGTTACCCATAGCTCTTCGCAAACGAACAAGCCGTGCCGCCGGAGCTGTGGGTCGCTCGCATTCCCGGGATCATGGAAATGTTCGACACCGTGGCGTGGGACCGATAAAAATCATCCGATCCAGCGTATCCAAGTACGTGTCACCGTATATATCACCATGCGATTCACCATACGGGTCGTCGGGACTTTGAAGCACGTTGCGGTCGTAAAGTAGCTGCCGTACGGTAGTGTGAGTAGCACGCGCCAGCGAAATAAATTCGAGCCGATACGCGCCGGGGGCGGGCATAGCATCGAGTCGCGCCGCGAGCAAACGAAATGACGTGACGTGACGAGACGGCACGATACACGGGACGGGACGCGACGCGGTTCGGAATGCGGACGCGGATATTGCCGATGGACCAGGGTACGAACGCGACACGCGACACGACGCCACGCCGTGGCGTGATACGAATTCGCGAGTTGGGAACCGGCGCGATGCTCCTTCCGTCCCTTCGTCTGCACCTGCTCGCCGTTGTTTATAACGCGCACCCACTCACCTCCAGCTCCTCGTTATCCGCCATTTTCTTGGCCGACTTTTTTCCCGCAGCCGTTTTGCTGGTGTTATTTCGAACTTGCGACTAGAAAAACGCCCGTCGGATCGGACCTCCCGCTAGCGCCGTCCCTCCTTCTCTCGCTCCTTGTCTTTCTCTCTGTCTTCCCGTATCCTTCTTCCGAATACCGCGCGATACTTTTTTTTCCCGCGAGAGAAACACTGTCGCAGTGGAAACGCGAACTGCGGCGACTCTCCCGATCGCAGGGCAGAAGGGTGTCTCATAGAAGCAACATACGCGACGTACGGGGCGATCGTGCACGCGCTAAACGCAACGCGGTATCGTCATTTGACGTTCGCCGTTCGAAATGCGAAAACGGGAAATTTTCCAAAATGGCGCCGCACTATACAGACCCGGCATTGGCTGTTATATATATGTATCGATCCCAGAGAAAGAAACATCATTTACCTTCCTTATCTAGCGGTGCTTAAACGTGCGAGCGCTTGTAAAATAAACGGTAGAAGAATATACGGAACATTTAGCCTCCCCCTTTCTGCCGTATCACTAGTGATAACATCACTAATATTGTCCACTACATTATCCAACATTATTAGATCTGGGGGTCTATTACGTATCTCTTCACGGAGTGAAAATGCGAAAAGTGAACAAATTCACTAAGTGTTGACCAATTAAATTATAAATATTCTAGTAAATTTGCTCATTTTTCACATTTTCACTCCGTGAAGAGATACGTAATAGACCCCCTGGGCATCTATCACGTAACTTTTCCCCTAGGATGGAAAATGAAAAATGAAAATTTTGCGTGAACTTTTACGTTATAAAATTTGCTGCTGAGATGCAAGAAATTTTAATTTTTCATTTTCCATCCTAGGGGAAAAGTTACGTGATAGATGCCCAGGCATCTATCCCTTCTATCTAGACATCTGTTATGCTCTAGATTGTATCTGATGTGTTGATAGTTGACAGTGGACTGGAACATGCGATGGTCAGTATTGAACCTCACGAATCATATAAGATTTGTTAATTGTTCAAATCGAATAATTTAATATACTTGAACTATTACAATTGGGGACGAGGAATGCGACAACGACTAATCATCGTCATATTCTCGAATTCCAGAGGCCGGTATAGTCTTTTGTTTGAGATCATTTTATATATGATGTTAAAGATATTTATCAGCCAATCAGGGGGTCTATTACGAATCTCTTCACGGAGTGAAAATGCGAAAAGTGAGCAAATTTACTAGGTGTTGACCAATTAAATTATAAATATTCTAGTAAATTTGCTCATTTTTCACGTTTTCACTCCGTGAAAAGATACGTAATAGACCCCCAGATAGCTGTATTAGTATCTGAAAAGTATACTTAAAACTATCGCACTGTAAAAACGAATAATGAATATTGTCCTAATTTTACACTATGTTTAGTATGCGTTTATGTGGCGGTGACTAATGTATAATAATTTTTTTATTGTTTACACGTAGTAAATAATATCAGAGAGACGCGAAATTGTATCCTCTTTCTAATTGGTCGACCGCCATGTTGAGACACAATGGCCCGCGTTGTTTAAACATGTATTTGTATAATCAGGCTTGGACTGATCCTCCGGCCTTCGGGTCGGTGCGCCCCAGCCTGGGCTCCTCTTGGTAAAAAAAAGAAAGTTTGTTTCTTTAGACAAGTTTTAGCAGTTTGCATCACAAAACGCCGTAAGCGCCTATTATGTTTGCTTTTTTCAAGTTAGCCTACTTAAAAAAAATTTTTATGCTCGCTTTTTTCAAGTTAAAAATTTAGCTATTGTACTAATACAGCTATCTGATTGGCTAATAAGTATCCTAAGGTCATATTTAAGACGATCTTAAATAAGAACAGACCATGAATACCGTCGTCTAGTATTTCTTGATTCATCTGCTGAAATTTGGCGGGTGACGAATATAGATGTTAAATAATTCTAATATTTATAATGTTATTTATGAAAAATATTGAATAGCGTGTGAATCTTTGTGATTTAAACATTTTTACATGCAACTAATTCCTGTGATAATAGCAAAAATTTATATCAGTGTTAATATCATAATAAAAATAACGTGAACAAGGTTAGTCGAATATTTGTCGTTTATCATTTTACGAATTAATAGTGATTCATGAATGACAAGTTTAAATAAGCTTGTTAATAAATTTCTATCTTTTTCCAGATTATAACTCTAAGTACAGAAAAAGTTGTAATTTATGAAATTTAATACTTATAGCTATATATATATATATTAATTGATTCATCAGTTAATTATTTTATTTGACATTGTTTTATTTCTATACGTATATAAAAGTAAATTTTCTTTTTAATCATACCTTTCTTTAATGTAATATAAATAAAAGTAAATTTAAATTAATAAAAGTAAATTTTATTAATTTAATATTATATATGATTTTTATTGAAAGATGTATTTATCTTTACAGAACTAATAAAATGGATCACGAGGACAGTGATGTTGATTTAGATATTTTGAACGATCTTATATCTAATGTCACTGAAGAAACTGAAGAGCCTGAACGGCATGAAGAGGCTAAGCAGCCTGAACCGAAGAAGAGTTTAACGGAATTACAATTCAATTTCTTGGATTCTGCACCTAGCAATGTAAACAATGAAAATAAAATAACTGATGATAAAAGTACCAGTGAGATTTATGATGATAAGCTTGATTCTTCGGATGACGAAGACAGACGTTACTTTGAAGAGCAGAAGTATTCCAACTATGGACGTGAGATAAAGCAACTGTTGAAGGAAAGCTCCGTGCCAGACGTTAAGCGACCTCCGAGACTACAGAACGAGACCAGTAAGACTTCCGATTTCAATACTAATAAGAATAAGACTTGTAATCTCAACGATGCCGCAAAGAACAGTAGTAACAGTAATACCTTGGTAGCGAGGGATGTGTACAGTGATCCTTTCTTTGGAATAAGAATTATCAATCCCCTTATATCCTCCACTGAATTGAGGGAACGTATGAAGGGCAAGGTGGCTGTGACCGTATCAAGAGTAAAGAGTCACATTATTTCTGACAACGCTCATAGCGACTGGGTGATCGCCGGTGTACTGATCAACAAATCGGCAACGAAAACCTCGCAGAAGGGAACCTCTTACTGCATCTGGAGAATAAGCGATCTCTCCGACGATATGAAGACCGTGTCCGTTTTCTTGTTCAGCAGTGCCTACAAACAGCTGTGGAAAACTATTACCGGCAGTGCGATAGGTATTCTCAATCCAAATGTGCTCGAGAACAAGGACAACGTCGACCAAGCGACACTGTCAATCGACAATCCGCAGAAGCTGATGATCCTCGGCAGGTCCAAGGACATGGGCAAGTGTAAGTCGGTCAAGAGGAACGGCGACGCGTGTACTGCAATTGTAAACACGAGTCGCTGTGAGTACTGCGTCTATCATGTCAAGCAGGAGTACAGGAAGTGCACGCGACGAGCAGATCTGCAGTCGAGCAACACCGGACACGGGTTCAGCGGGGACGCACTGAAGCGTATGAGCAAGCAAACTGCTACGCGAAAGCCTTATAACGGGATGGCACCGTTCGTGCCAGTACTGGCGACGCGCAACGAAAAGCTGTACGAGAAGGACCGCGCGCGTTTAGAATTGCTGTCCGAGGCTGCTTCAGGTTCTAACGATGTTAGAAAAGTGAAGAATGATGTAAAACCTGAGGTCAGCAACGTGGACGCTAAGAAGGGAGTGAGCGTCGAGTTAACGAACAAACAGTCGAAGAAAGACTTCGAGCGACTCAACAAATTAAGGGGTTGGCAACCGTCGAGGCAAGTAATGGTGCAGTCTACAGCTAACGGATCAGTCCTATGTTCCAGTCCAGTAGAACCGAAGGAAAGCAATTCCGTGCTGATGAAGCCCAAGAGCAATCATGTAGATAAGAAGATCAGCTTGACTTCTCTAGCTTCAAGCCCACGACTGGGAATTGGGTGCAGTCAGGGTACGATAGATTTCTCCGAACCGATCACGAAGAAACAGGTTCACACTGCCAAGATGAATGCGATCAAGTGGGTGCAGGAGCATGGAAAAATTAAGGCAAAGAGTCCCAATCAGGTTTGCATGAGTTCGAAGAGTAAGCTCGAGAAGAACGCGAAGCGCTGCAGAGAGACTGACCAGCAGGAAGGAGAGGAAGGCGCGAAAAAAGCGAAGATTATAAGTGACAAGTTCAAAGAGATATTAGAAGCGAAATCCTCGCATACGGATCTAATAGAGAAGAGTTATGACGAGGAGAAGGAGAAGTACTTTAACAAGCTGGAAGCGAAGGAGAGGATGGAGGAGAAAATGATGAGCACGTTCAAGGTGAATTGCAAAGCCGTGAAATGCGCACTGTGCAAGTATACAGCGTTCTCGGCATCGGACATGTGCAAAGAGCAGAGACACCCGCTGCGCGTGATTGATGCAGTTAAGAGGTTCTTCAAGTGTGCTGATTGCGGTAATCGGACCGTCAGCCTAAATCGCATGCCGTCGCATAGCTGCGGCAAGTGCAGTAGCTCAAGTTGGACCAGAGCGGCAATGATGGATGAGAAGAAGATCGCTATTGCCGCAGAAACTTTATCCATACGCGGCGCCGAGGAGAAGTTCCTGGGCTCGGCGGTAAAAGACGCCAATCTCAATCTACTCGTTCCGATCGAAGATTAGGTTGAACGTTAATTTAATCACCGATCTGTAGGATGTACTTCTGCTAGCGTTTGTAAAAATAAAAAAAACGGAAAAGTAATTACATGTACATAAGATATAGAAAAATATAAGAAATTAAAGTACAGAAATTTGGATGGTGCCGAAGAATGTGTTGCGGTGCTAAAGATGCCATTTTGACTATTAGTATATTATTTTTTTAAATATATATAGTTATATTTTATATATATAACATGTACAAGAGCATGGTTCGAAATTTGAGCATGAAAATATCACAGAAAAATAAAAGAAAAGTTCATATCTATTAATCTATTTATGAAATATATTGTGGCTTTGCGATTATTAAAATTCTTTTTTATTTTTATCAATAACGATATCTGGTCCAGAAATCATTCACAAGGAAAATTGTATATTAAGAATAATTCGTGAATAGATAACTCTTCAACGAAGTTATGAACTACAGTTCGCAACTTTAAATCCTCGTATTGAAAATAAACTATTACGCAAAATGAAAGATCGAATGCATTTTTATTAATATGATTTATTTTCGAATGAACCTTCTTCTTTATCCTATGTCGTTGTTATGCTCGAATTTTGAGACATTCTCTGTAAAGCTAGAAAATAAAAGACGACTTTGGAACTATGTAGAATTTATACCGTTCAAATCAATATTCAAATTCTCGATTAATGAAGCTGAAAGGCAACGTGAATGTTGCTAACAGCAACTGATACTTATTTCTATGCTTTAAATCTATAAATACAGAACGTTGTTTTTGATATCCTTTTGTTTATTGTCAGTATTAGTAATAATTTTCTTTTCTCTTTTCTTCACTTTATGAAATGTACAAATATAAAGAAATCCTAAGAGCGTATCTCTTGCACATTTCCGAAATCAAACATACATCGAATTCTCTTCTTCCGAAATATACACAGCGAGCAGAAATACTTTGATACACAACCAGGTACAACAATCGTATAAAAAACACTATGTCATCTTCACTATATTCTTCACTAAAGTATGTTTATTTGAGGTTTACGTTTAGGCTGAGGGAAACGATTGCTGTCTTCCTGTCCCGGTAGGGTCTTTTTCTGCGAAAGTAATTTTCCTTTCACGAGTACTGAAAGTACTGTTTCCCTCCTTGCAAGCGGGATGCGAGCTATCTAAAGGTGGACATCAGTAAAGTTTGTAAATATGAAGAACTGTGATTCGGGTCCGGAAGTTGACACACCCGTTGACACACACACACCATTATAGATGAATGTAAGACACTTATTGTGCCTGCAACATGCGATATCTACTAAGCAGAAATAATCTGCGACATTATAATTTTCTGCCTGGTGTCGTGTCAGTGTAACAACAGTTCCGGACTCTAATAACCATCTTGTTTATATGAGAAACATAGATTGTATTTTTTTCACTCATGTACTGTTTAATATCCTATGGTTGTCCAGTTCTATTCGGCATTTTATATTACGATGACACGTTACTCTTTCTTGTATATAAAACTTCGAGTAAAATATGCGTGAGAAAAGGAAGATTAGAAATAATGGCATATTCGACAAATTTCCAATATAGTTATACTTACGCATGAGATACTAATTATTATCATCAGCAGATTTTATCGTTTTTTTTATACGTATTACGATAATTCAATTATCGTAATTTTCACATTTAAATAAATAAATATGAATCTCCGGAAAAAAGAGCAGAGATCCAAAAAACATTATTAAATCGATGAAGCATGTCGTATGATGTGTAAATGTGCATGAAAATTGATATTTATATTAATAAATTAACCGTACACGCTGTGCTACAAAAAGATCCATTTCTACCCCGTTGCCATTTCGTATTGATCTCCATGTACACATACGCATACACATATGGAATGTTTTTAGATCATTATTTCAATCTCCCTCTTTATCACCTAACAGAGCATAGATCTCACAGGAAATGAGCAGCAACACCACCAACAATTTTTCCCCTCCAATCCTTAGCTTTGATCCAGACTTTATGTATATCATAATCCACGAGAGAAACGGGTTTCACTTTAGAACAGCGCAGATGCATTTTTTTCTATAGTATACGAATACACGAAAATGTGGTGTAATAATAAATTCCGCGAAATCGGCCGAAATAATAAACCTTTTGACAATGATTCTCGTATTGCGCCTTTTTTTTTAGGTAGACGCGAATTC